>NC_136813.1:87271322-87750200 GCF_951394365.1 Tetrao urogallus
TTTCACCTACTTTTTTTCAGGGAAACCTTGTTAATCAGCACTGCTCTCATCCAACCATCAGCAGGTCTGCTCTGCTGCACTCTGACCCTTTCTGTTACCCAGGAGAGGTATTATTCACAGAGATTTAGATATTTCTACCTAAAAAAAATTACACATTTTTTTACGTTGTTTTTATTTTCCAGATAAATGAAGACAACTATTGCTAGATCGATAGGTATCCATCTTCCCTATGATTCCCAATAATCTAACTGAAAGGAGGTTGTGGTGAGGTGGGGGTTGGCCTGTTCTGCCAGGTAGCAGCGAAAGGATGAGAGCAAATGACCTCAAGTTGCACCAGGAGAGGTTCTGATTGGATGTTAGGAAAAACTTCTCAGCAAGAGCAGTGAGGCAGGGCACAGGCTGCCCAGGGAGATGGTGGTGTCACCATCCCTGGAGGTGTTCAAGAGCCGTGTGGATGTGGCACTGAGGAGCATGATCTATAGCAGTCACAGGCACGGGCTGATGGTTGGACTTGATAATCTTATTGGTCTTTCCAACCTTTATGAATCTATGAACTCACACCTTAAGCTTCCTACATCAACAGCTTCTAACTTTTCCTCTTTTTTGCTAGATAGACTCTTACAGAACATGAAGAAGGCAATGGGTGCACTGTATCTGTCCTTTACAAGGCAGTGGAGTGCTCCTTCCTCCTCTTGAGGTGTGGCAGATACTTCTGTCATTTTCATGTGCTGGGTTGTCAATTAAGAGCACCTGCTTCTGATGAGAAGAACGTCACAGATGAAAATGACTCACTTGGGAGAGGAAAGCAGCAGGACTGTTTACTGGCATTGTGATTGAAAAGAGGTTTTGCAATGTAACAAAATTTGATGACATGAATTGTTGTTTACTGCATGGAGTTTGGGGTAAGTCAGGTGACTTAGGAAGATCTCCTGTTGGGTCCTGTGGATCAGAAGGAATCCCTTGCTTCCTAAACTCCTGCTTAGAGGAGCCCGACTGCAGCTGGACCCAATCCTAGTCTCAGACTTTGTCAACAGTCTGTATCTAAAACAACAGATGGATTAGGTGTGGACTCAGCCTTGGTGAGGCCACAATTTGAGTACTGTGTTCAGTTTTGGGCCTCTCATTAAAAGAAGGGCATGGAGGCCCTGAAGCGTTTCCGAGGAAGGGCTACAAAGGGGTCTGGAGGACAAGTCTGATGGGGAGGGAACTGGGCTGTGGGAACTGGGATTGTTCAGTCAGGAAAAGAAGAGCTGTCAGCCTGTAGCACAGTGCCATGAAACAGAGCAGCAGTAAATGGACCTGGCTTTGTGTTCTCGTGCCCACTTAATCCACTCTCTGCTCTTTCTCCTTGATTCAGGAAATGGAATTGTAATTAAGAAGGAAAAAAGCTCTTCATCTGGAAGCAGTCCTCTTGTTAACAACTGTGAAACAGAGCCCCTTAACGTCTCGCTCCATCCATTAACACACAGGTGCTGGCTCCCAGCTCTGCCTGCCAATGGCATTCATCCACCCACAGCTCCCAAAGACATAAGCTCCTTCTGGTAAGGATATTTCAAATATTCAGGGTAATCCAGCATGTCTAACTCGCATTTTCCCACTCCCCTTGTGCCAGTTCTTGTATTGCCTGCTTAACTAGAGCCTTCTGCAGCACAAAACAGCTCCTGGCCAGAGGAAGGTTGTCAGTGTGAGGCTGCTCAGATGGAGAAACTTCATAATTCTGGCCATGGGACCACTGAGAGAAATGAAAATCTTAAGCAGCAGTATGGGGCTTGCGGTATCAAACCACAAGATCAGAGACAGTGGTATCTTAAGGTTTCCACTCAAAGCACTGCACTGGAATGCTTTTATTTCCATCCAACCCCAAAGCAATACACGCATGGTGTTGCATTTGTACTTCTGGAGGCAACTGTGAAGCCATGCTACTGGATACTGTAGGAAAAGACACTTGCGGTTAAAGAATTGAAAGTAAAAAACTAATACACATTCATAGATGTCTAAGAAGACTTTTAATGGATGAATACTTAAATGTAGATAGCTCAGCAACTTTAAATAGTGATACACTGCACTTTTCTGCTATATTTTGAATGTTAAGCCATACCCTCTGCAATGCTCTTAGTACATTAACATGCAATTACTTGCTTAACGTCACCTGCCACTTTTCGCCCCACTTTGCAAGGCAGTTGTTACACCCTCCATTGCTACCCTGAACAAAGCAACAAACATCCCTCCACCATCTACTTCTTTATTTCCTTTGGCACCAACAAAATATCCCCACATGAGTCAACAAGCTTTCATAACACCACCATAAATCACAAAATAAGACAAGCAAAACAAGGGCTCCAGGCAGCCCCAAGTACTCACAGATTCTGGACACAGCAACAGTGAGCAGACCATTGGCTTTGGAGGTAAGAAACTGATCTCTAAGTGATGGTGCAAGAACAAATGCTCTGCTCCTCTTACATCAGGTGTTGGAATCACAACATGCAGCCTGAGGTGTGTCTTTCAAGAGCTGCTGATCTTCATCTTGAGCATGGGTGTTAGACACCTTGCAGACACAAGGCAGGCCCCTCTGTACCCTAACAGGGCTCCAGCACCTTGCTTAGCATTATTACTATGCATGTTTCTGAAGCCCACTCACTGATACTGATGGAGATCAAGTGTCTGCCAGGCCCTCGAGCTGTTTGAACACTAATGACAAGGCTCTGAAGCATGCCTTCAAGGTACCGTGCACCGAGGTACCTGTGGTTTTAGTATGAATCTCTTGGGAGAAGATGTTGATGCTGACATTAAGAAAGCAACAGTCAGACTGAGAGCACTAAAACGGAGCAAACTTATTGCCAGCAGTGGTGGAGCAGAGCACACTGCTGAGGACGCTCAGTTTGGTTAAACTCGCATTCTCAAGCACCTGTAGTACAAAGGCAGCACTACTGACAGGTAGCAGATTGCCACCCATGAAATCCATGTGCTCAAAGGGAGTTCCCTGCTACCTTGCAATGTTCTGCCGAGCATTGGCTCTCCCACTACAGGAAAAAGCTATACAGCAGCATAAAGGAGACATCCCATTGCTCATGCTTGTGTCTCACTAGCTGCTTCTTCCTTTCATAGAAACATCGAATCACGGAATCAGTAAGGTTGGAAAAGACCTCTAAGATCACCTAGTCCAACTGTCAGCCCTCCCCCACCATACCCACTGACTATGTGCAACATCCACATGGTTCTTGAACATCACCAGGGATGGTGACTTCACCACGTCCCTGGGCAGCCTGTGCCACTGCATCACTGCTCTTTCTGAGAAAAAACATTTCCTAATATCCAACTCCCCCTCATGCAACATGCCATTCCGTCTCATCCTATCACTGCTACCTGGGAGAAGAGGCCAACCCCCACATCATCACAGCCTCCTTTCAGGAGCTTGTAGAGAGTGATAAGGTCTCCCCTGAGCTTCCTCTTCTCCAGACTGAAGAACCCCAGTTCACTCAGCTGCTCCCCATCAGACTTGTGCTTCAGGCCCCTCACAGTTTTGATGCTCTTCCCTGGACACGCTCCAGGTCCTCAGTGTCTTTCTTGTAGTGAGGGACTTTCAGGTAAGGGGTATTTCCAAGTTCTGAAAATATTCATGCTGTTTTTCATCACCTTAGGCAGCCTGTCCTTGTGTGTTCAGTACACATAGCCATAAGCCAATCATACCACTCCTTGCTTTATTTCTCATGCAGTTCCTTGTGGTACGTAATTATGGTACGCATATTATATGCATATATAATATATGTATTATAATATATGTACGCATTACATATGGTAATTGTGGTACGCATTATGCTCCATGTACATGTGCTGATCATCTGTATTTTCCCTTTCTCGTGCATTAATTTCTTAGCCAGATCCATCCTTTATTCCTGGCCCAAAACAACTCTGAACGTCCACCATGTTGCTGGAGTGAACCACCACTCCATCATCATGTAAACTGGGCAATGCAAGCCCCAGGTATTTGGAGCAGCTTTCCCCTGATCTTTCAGTGTGATTTCATCCTTTTGGGCCAGGGGCTCAGCCACCACTCAGTACCCAAATGAAATCCTGCTGCAGCCTCATTCAACATTACTTGGTATGCACTGCGCTTCTGAAAATAGCTCCTGAACACATTCTCTCATCACATGTCTCCTTGCTACTGCTGCATCGTGTTACAGCTCCTCAGGCTTCACAACGAACCCATGCACACAGGCTCATATAAGTGTCCCAGGAGGACAGGCACTCAGATTCAAGTAGAAACTCCTGTTTGTCTTCAAAGCATGTGATGTTGGTTCTTTACACTGTCAAATTTCTGCTCACTTGCATCCTTCCAGGGCCATTTCCTGGCCCACTGTCCTGTTTTCTGCACAGGCAGCACTCCCAGATCCTTGCCCATGCTGAGCTTCATCAGCTTGTGCGAGGCATCCATTAAGCACAGTTCCCAAAACTGATCCCTGCAGAGTGCTGCCACCTCAGCCTCTTCTTGTCCACCCCCTCTGCTCCTGGGCAGCAGATTTTGGCTGCCTGGGACCCCCAGTCTTGTTGGAGCCATTTCCTGCAGCTGATGCAAGCATCTGCAACAGAACACACTGGTGCTTCACTGAAACCAGTTCCAGGCTGGCCAAAGGCTGGGCATCATTTTTCATCACTGCCTCTAGCTTTCATCATAATCCAATTAGGAGCACATGGACGCCAGTACCAGACCCATTTAAGTTGTCTGTACTTAACATTAATGCAGCGTACTGCATCATTAAAATCCAGCAATCTTGCAACTCTTGTGGAAAAGTACTACAGCACACAAAAAGCCAAGAATCCTCTAACACCCTGTGCTCCATTTCTGACTGCTACTCATGTAGAATGGCCAGCAGCTGCTTCTCAGCTAGGTCTGGAGCGGGATGCTGGAAGAGGCAAGTCTGCTTTGTTTGTTTGGAGCTTATTGTGTAGGTAATTCACAATGAAAAAAAAAATCCCTGTAGTGGAGGAGAGGGAAATACAGACCTAGCAACAAGTAAGAAGGCCACTCGTGCTTGGTGTGTGCCTTGGGGCTGCTAACTTTAACAAGGTGGTGGCTCTGAAGGCTAAAGCCAGAAACAGCAGGCATTCTCATGGCACCAGTGCTGCTCTGCTCAGCCCTACCAAGGGCTTGCAGGTGCTGGGGGGTTACTGCTGCAATACTGTAAAGCTTCAAGGTAAAAAAAGAAATAAAATGCTTCCCTAGTAAGCTGAGAATTTGATTTAACAGGAAAAAGGCATTTGTCCTGATGAAGTCCTCCTAGTCCAAGGAGAACGGGCCTTAAGAGCTCAGCCTGGGCCATTTCCCCCTCCCTGCTGGCCATCCCTCTTGCAATGCAGCCCACACACTGCTGGCTCATGTCCAGCTTTTTGTCCACCAGGATCCCCAAGTCCTTCTCTGCATAGTTGCTCTCAAGAATTTCTTCTCCTTGTACGTATACTTGGGATTGCCCCAATCCCAGTGCAATCCCTTACACTTGGCTTTGTTGAACCTCACTAGGTTCACATGGGTCCACCTTTTGAGTTTATCAAGGTCTCTCTGGATGCCCTTCTTTCTGCTGTATTCACCTGCACCACTCAGCTTGGTGTCAGCAGCAAACTTGATCCAATTATATATGTTATTGATAAAGATGTTTGAGAGTACTGGTCCCAAGATGGACCCTGGGGGACACTGCTTGTTACCAGCCTCCATCTGCACCTATATAGAACCACTGAGCACAGCCCTCTGGCTGCGGCCATCGAACCAATTCCTCATCCACCAGATCGTCCAGCCTTGAAGTCCATATCTCTCCAGTTGAGAAATAAGGATGTGGTGCAGGACCATGTCAAAGGCCATGCCACAAGTCCAGGTAGATGATGTCAGTTTCCTTTCCTTTGTCCACCGATGTCATTGCTCCATTATATAATATGGATATAATTATATAATATATAATATAATATATTATAAAATGGAAGCTATACTTCCATTTTCTGATCAATGTATTGATGCTTTCATTTTATTCTCATAAATTTTCTACAAGATTATTCTTTTTCTTTTTCTTATCTTTCATGGAGAAAGCAAAGCACAAGGAAGTTAACTGAATAGGCTGTGGTCAAAAATGAGTTTGGACAGGCTGATATCAAAATTCAACTTCTCATACACCTGTTTACACATCAACTGTATTCTTTGCAAAGCATCCTTATTAGAGGATGAAACCTTTCCTCAGTGAATTTGTGGCAACCATAGAGCAGGTGCAAGGGACCTGTAGTTCCCTGAGTTAACAACCTCAAGGCTCTCTCCATTTTCTAATGATAGATGTCCAAACTGCATGCAAAATCATGGATGCTGTATTCTGAAGCAGAGGGATACATCCCACGTAATCCACACCTGATTCAGAATCGATTATCCTCGACCTGTGGGCATTAAACACTTCATGCAGCCTCTGCACCTTATTTCCTCATGAGCAAAATGGAGACAGCAGCTTACTAAGGCTGAGAGTCTCAGCTGAGCATTGCTGTTTCTGTGTGGTGACAATGACTTTGCAACTGCAGGAACAGCCCACATTCTTCAAGATATTTGACATCAAACCATATATTTTCAATCTGTCTTCTGAAGAAATTAATATGTCGAATTTTCATCTTCCCAGATTGTTTGTCAAGATTATCTCTAGCCTCCTGAGGTTGTCAAAGAATGCAGAAAAGTAGGCTTACCTCCTTTTGCACTGATAATCTCGCAGTACACAGGAAATGATTAGCAAGTCTTATTAGCTGGAAGACAGGTGAACAGACACGGTGGCTAGAAAGATCACCAAAAACAAATGCCAAGGGCTAGTGCCATATTGGCAAAACTGCTGAATAATTTCAGTTCTCTCCAATGAACTGCCTACTGGACCTGATACCTACCCCTCTCCATTTCTAGCAACAGGTTGTAGCCCTAATACTTATTTTCCTGGAAAACTGCCATTGACTCACTCTATCGACTTAGGTATTTTGTGATGTCCCTCTTTTACATTTCAGCAGCCTGTTAAATTTGACCATCTTTTTTTTAAGTGCAACCAGCCACCACCCTCGGACATATATGGATCTGTAGGAAACACAATGTGAAGCCTTCCTAATTTTAGCTTGTTTTGGCATATTAGGAGTTTCTAACATCAGTCATCAAGAAAAATACTTTACATACCAAAGTGCCACCAAAAGCAGCTTGCTCCTTTATTTTACTAAGGCTTTAACTAAGCCTTGTGGTGAACTAGAAATGATTTTTCATCCACAGTGAAGCACAGTGCACCTGCAGTCTCAGTTAGCCAACTCTGTTTTCTCTCAGTGAAAAATCAACGATATAATAATGCAGACAGTATGCTTTCAAATGCATCTAATTAATTAGCTGACGTATTTGCGCTACCGCTTTTCATCCTGCCGGAGTTAGAAAAGCTTATTTATTTTCCAAGTAGCAATGAATTACTGCGGAAAGTGTTAAGCTTTTCCAAGCAGAATCAGTGTTATGGTTGAAAACACAGGGCATTCCTATGGAGCAGCAGCTGGCTTTCAGCTAGTTTGTCCTTTGCATACTCACAGCCTCCTTTAGTCTGGAAGAAAAGGTGATCAGTAAACGCCAACAAGTATTATCCCAAAGAAAGCACCAAACGTCCGCTCAGTGAGTGCAACTGTATGCTGTCCCATTGGCTTTGTCACCAGGCATTGAGAGTCCTGTGCCACCAGCTGAGGGCAGGTCAGTGCGTCACTCCTGCATGTGAGGCTTAGCATTCCTCACATTCCCTGACCAGCTTGTCAGATTATTCTCTCCTCAAGGAGATGGTTGCCATATTTCTGCCTTAACAAGTAATTCCTGGATACGTGAGATTTGGTGGGTTTGTTTCAAGTCTGAAGCCTTGGGGCCCGCCTGGTGCACTGAGATGCCTGGGCAGAGGAAAACTGGAGCACATGGGCCATCAACTGCATGAAGCTCAGGCAACCTGGAGATACACTGAGGCTACCACAAATGGTCAACACAGTCTCACTGCACTGCATTTATCACATCCCCCAAAGTATGGTGTCCTTTCACTCAAAACTACTGCAGCAATTCCCAGCACCTCAATTTGGCTGCCAGTGAGATGGGGAGCATTTTCCCAGGGAGGAATTTTCACCTACAGGCAAATAAGAACTGGATCAGGTCAATAGCTCACCTAACCCAGTAATTAGTCTTTGGAAATGGAAATAGGCAATGCTAATTAGGGGCAGCATGTGAATCCATCCACTATATGCCACTTTTTCTGCTTATAATCCTCAGCAGCTAAAATTCACTGGATTGGAGATAGCAGTGGACACATATCTGCTGTGGTGGTCATATCTGCTTATGAGCTTCCTTTTTCCTGAAGTTGCCTATTGACCTATTGTTCAGCTGTTGCTCATGCACCCACTCACAATACAGGAGATTTCCATTCAAAAAGCCAGCTCCTTGATCAGAGTTCATCACAAAGTTACAGCTCCTTTTGTTGTGTAGCTATGGACTACTTTGGCAATAAGTATTTTTTATCTTCTCTTCTATAAACAGTTATTATAACTCTCCTAGCAAGTAATTGCACAAGGGGATGAAATTTAAGCTTCATCCTTCTCAGTAAACATCTCACAGAGCACAAATATGAATTAATTTTCTCTGCCTCCACGTGCCAGAGAATACAGATTTATCCATGAAAATTAACATAGTCTCTGTTGAAGGGGCCAGGACATCTCTTTCCTTCAAAGAAGAGCACTTAACCTTGTGGTTGGAGTCTCCTGCAGGCAGGCTGCCAATGGTAGAGGCAGGTAGGTACGCAATTAACAACATCATTATTCTTATCCTACATAATAGTGTTAACCATGGTACTACTTGTTAAGAGGGGAAGAAGAATACCTCGTTTTCTCTTTGTTGTTTGGTATCTGATCACGTCTGATCTGCTTCTGCCTCTCATGAGAAAGGAATATGCTCATGTATCTTGTACATCCCTTGGGACACAAGTAAATGTATACACAGCACCAGAAACATTAGCAGGAGGCAAGGGGGAAACCTTTACATAAATTATAACCATCATGATGAAGAAAACTTACTTTTACAGATGCTAGTGCTGCTAGCTAGGGTTAAATTAATACTTTTACAGGCAAAGAATGGATGTGACAGAAAATGCATTTATTTAAACTGCTGTACAATGGAAATCTCAATCGCTTTCAAAAGCCAGCTGAGGGAGAAGTGACTCACATAAGTTGCATACAGGAAGCCTTTTTGTAGTTTTCAGCTCTGAATTTCTTTTTCTCCGAATACAACACCACTTGTGTGAGTGCAGTTATCTGATGAGTGGTAGCAGTGTGCTTGACAGTACATAAACATGGAGAAAGACATGGTTCCTGCTCTGGGGAACTTACAATCTAAGATACGACATGGACAATACTATTCCAACACATAACAATCAACTGAAATATCAGCAATCAGATATAAGAAGATCCACTTTAACAAGCAATTGTAATACCAAATATATATACAAAGGCTACAAGTAGGATACAGTGGTATCTTTGTTGTTCTGTGTTTATACGTTCACATGTACACAGGCATGTAAGGTAGTGACGTTTTGCTTAAGAGGGAGGCTTTTCCTTTGGCAGGGCTGCTCCAGCTTGTGCTTCCTGAACAAAAATAAGGAAAAATAGGGCAGAATTTAGTACTCCTTCCGTGACTTTACGTCTGAACACTGAACAACACAAGCTGAATTAAATTCCATGAAGCAGAGAAACTCAGATTTGGGAGAGCTAGTGTTGAAGGGCTGATAGCTTTTCTGTCCCGTTGAGGCACCGGGTTTCAGTACATATGCTGAAACCTATGGCAGTTATCTCAGAAGTAGAATTAGATGACAATCCTGCCAGTGTTAGAAAGAACACACAATATTCTGCATCTGCTGTTGGGAGAGAATCCCATCATCCGAGGGAAAATCTTTTGGAAATTCCAACCTGTTGTAGACAAATAGTTTCTTCCTAGTAAGTGATTGCTCAATCTTTATTTCTGTGCACAAGAGATGAGACAGTAGGAGGAAGAAGGAAAACTAAAAATTAAATTTAAAAGCACGTTCTGACAAAACTTGACCAGTGCTTCATGCTCTTATTCTGCCTCTGGGATGATCACTGTTTTGAGTTTCAAAAATCACTTTTGGCCAAGTTTCTAAGCAATCAGAGTAATAGACTGTAGTGTATTATACTTCTGGTCATCCTTCCCCTTTGTTTTGAACACGTTGACCAATTTGAGACATGAAGCCCTTAAAATTTTCAGTGAGATCAGAAAGGTAGAAGACAAGCTGCAATGAGTCTAACAGTTAAATGTACATTTGGCCCATCAGTTGGGCAACTAGAGCATATGTATGGGTTTGATTAGTTCTTTCTATTCTTGTTTTGAAGGCATTGCATATAACAACATGCACAAAAATTTCAAGTCAATGCTTCTTTAGGAACATTTAGAAACTATGCTGGGTATCTTATACTTACCTGAAAACCTTTCAAGAGAGAATGTGTCATAAGGAAGTGTACTAAGACTCTTCTTGTTCCTCCACCTCTTCTTTTTCTTCTCCCTCTTCTTGCTTTCCTTCTTCTTCCTTTTCTTCTCCCTCTTCATGTTTTTCTTCTTCTTCCTTTTCTTCTCCCTCTTCATGTTTTTCTTCTTCCTTTTTATAGAAAATATTTGTAGTTTAGAATACAATAGGTGAAGGAAAAATAAAGAGTCTTGAAATGCTTTTGTAACTGCAAAAGTAACCTTACCAAAGCTTTAGAAGAATAGAAGAGTGATATACAGATTTTTTATTCCTAATAGTCCATGGCTCTAAGCTTTGTGGTGTTAATGGGCAAGGATAGGAATATGAGAATTATTTTCTGAGATAGGTTAGAGCAAAGTCCATAGATAAGATGTAAATAGCCATTCTGAATCAAAATGAGAAGATAGAGTACATTTAAACATGGCAAAATTTAATACTTTGAATTGGAAGTTTTCTTCAAGTAAACAAGCGAGTATTCATGGCAGAGGAAAAAACTCACAAATAATAATAGAAAAAAATCATTTGGAGTCAGATAAAAAAGGCTTTATTTCTTTTTCTAAATTTTTTTCTCTTTTTTCATTTCCTTTTTTTTTTTTCACAAAGGAGAAAATGCACAATTTACAGGCAATAGTTCTTTCCTCCAGTCAACCAAATAAACTGCTATTTGAAAGGTAGCATTTATGTAACACAGATAGCAATCTGTGTTTATTGTCTTTTAAGAGCTAGTAAATGAAGCGTAGAAGTATAACCGTGCTCTTAAAAACAACCAGAAATAGCACTGTAGGCTTCTCTACTCCTTCTCTTCCAGTAAACTCAGGCTCAGAGCAACCTCACCTTCAATGTAAACAAGTTTTATCTCAAAGATGTCATACTTTTACACAGTATCTGAACTACAAAACTTAAAGGAATTTCATCCTGGAGCTATAAGCAAATCAGAGATTTCAAAATTAGTTTTCAGGCAGGACTGCTGGTAAGGATGTTCCATATAAGGATGGAACTTTGCTTTTTCTCTCACAGTCCATATAGGAATCATATCCAAGTAACTGTCAATCTATTTAAACATGGGCTTCTGCTTTCTTCTGAAAAACAGAACTTCTGCGGTCAGATTTTTGTTAGTGAATAGTTGTTTTTAGATGAAATTATTGCACTAAGGGATCATCCTTACAAAAAAGGAAATATAAAATAAGTCAGCTGAAGTTCTCCTTCCAACAAAATATTTTATCTCTCAGATTCTTTCTGTAGAAGAAGTGTCCTTGGTTATCACTCTTTTTGACACTTGGTAGAGTGAGGACTTTGAATAATGCAAGCAGCAGTATCTGGAAGAACCATATGTATTACATTAAAGACAAGGAAGGATTATGAAGTCAAACTGAAGACTGCTGGGCCTTATCAAGACAAACTAGAGAAATCTCATTTAAAAAGGAAACAAACACCTAACTGAGTGTGCTCCTGAAGACTGAGGACAAAAGCTTAGGAGCAATGAAGACTATCAGCCTTCCTTCCCCAACCCTCAGATTACCACTGAAAAGACCCCCAAGGGTGACTGCGTGTGCTCTAAGGGGGAGGGTCTTATGTTAATCAGTTCTAAAAACAACATTAATGAGTTTGAGAAAATATGTAGCATGTGCATGAAATTCTGGAGCAAAATGTGAGTATGTATGAGCACAACCAATAAATATAATCTACATGTGAGCCAAGGCGCATATATTGGACAGAGCCATCCCCTATGTGCTCAGCACTGCAATAAAGGAATACCTGCTAGACACAACTCTTTGGCATGTCAGGTTAATCTTCTCGGTACCAAACTGAGCCAGGAAAGCCCTCAGACAACCAACATTGTTTAGGTAGAATCATAGAATGGCTTGAGCTGGAAGGGACCTCAAAGCTCACGCAGTTCCACTCACCAGTTCAGGCTGCTAAGGGTCCCATCTAACATTGTCTTGAATGCCTCCAGGAATAGGGCACCACAGCTTCTCTGGGCAACCTGTTCCAGCACCTCACTAGCATCTCAGTGAAAAATTTCCCTGATGTCTAATCTAAATCTTCCCCCTTTCAGTTTAAAACCATTTTCCTTTGTCCTATCACTACCAGACTGTGTAAAAAGCTGATTTCCCTCCTGTTCACTTACAAACAATGAGTCACCTTATAAACAAAGGTCACAATGACATCTCCCCAGAGATGTCCCTCTCTTCTCCAAGCTAAACAAGCCCAGCTCCCTCAGCCTGTCTTCATAGGAGAGGTGCTCCAGCCCTCAATCATCTTCATGGTCCTTCTCTAGATCCATTCCAACAACTTCAGTGTCAAATTTAAGTCAATTACAGTTTACAAAAGATTTATATTTTTTTATTGCTTGTAGTAAGAGCTAATAGTGTCAGAACACTCTAGCAAGCCTTCACAGCCCTCACAAGCCTCACCAGAAGCACCAGAAGCACCAATACTCTGCCCATGGGCTTAGGAATTCCATTTTAGCTTTCATACCAACAACCCTGGCAGCAGGCATGTGTGTATGTACCCATGTATATATATATGCCTGTATTGCAGTTCGGAAGTGGGAAGGTTAGATGTGCCCCCTGATTAATTGCAGGTTTGCAGTGGAAAATAGCCTAAAGTAATAATTAATTTCACTGAGTACAGTGAAGAAATATTGAAGGCATAAACTTGCAATGCTGTGTAAAGCAGAGAAGCGTGTAAGAATTTGCACCTGGGCCTTACAAACCCTAGAAGGAAGCAAGGAAAATATACCCTTTGTAGGCTGAACTGCCTAAATCATCAGCATGGCTGTAATCAGCATAGTGTCAGTCACAAATTTTCAAAGACCTATCTCTTTTGTGAGTCCTTGGCAAATTTTATTGAAGAATCCAGGAAAGTGTATCTTTCATTGATAGCTTTTAACAATTAACTACCTATTTATGCTCTCCAAAAACATGACTATGATGTGATCAACAATTTCCTCTAGCAGAATTTAATACTGCTATATTCTGTTTCACGAACAAGAATTTGCTATCTTTTGAGTGTTAGAGAGACCAAAAAGGAATTAAATGCACACAAATGAAAGATGAAAGCAAAATGTCTAAAGAATATACTATACCCCTGCCGCCGCATCTCCTTCCTTGTTTTCCTATATGAAAGACACACACACAAAAAAAAAAGATTTAGAAAATGATCAAAAAAAGAACATCAGAGGTCATACAGAGAAAGCACAGAAGAAATTAAGCACTGAATGCAGGGAAATTATGTGGAATTCAGTGGATTTACTTCAGGATAATATCCTCCAGCTCACAAAGCACATTTGAGCTAAGCATTTACTGTGAAAAGGAAATATAAAAGCATAAAACAAGCTCTCTTTTGCTCAGTTACTTCCAGTCAGATCTGCTTCATTTGCAAACAAATCATTAGAGCTTAGGTTTTGTTTGCTTTTGCCTTAGTGGGGGAGGGGTGGTAGTTAGCTGGTCTTCAAAATCAAAGTTAAATCAGAATTATGCAGTGTTCTATATGTGTTATATATCATCACTCAGAATTTGATTTGAAGTTCTACTAACTGTTGTAGGCTGGAACAGATGTCTTGGCTCAACATTACCAGGGAATATGAAATACTACAAACTGGCTTTAGACTGTAGATTGAGCCAAAGTGATGAAGAGAAGAGGGATAAAAGAAAGAAAATAAGAAGAGAAAAAACAGTGAATAGAATTTAATGTCAGATACCAAGCCAATTGTTGGAGAGAAAGCCAAACATTATACAAAAAATCAAAGAGGAAAGGCCAATTCAGCAGTAGCACACAGAAGGCATGAGCAGCTATGACATTACGTAGAATGAGTTGAGATAAGGAAGTGATCTGGAGTGCCAGGGTTTATATGTGGCCTGGGGAACTGCAGAGACAGGATACAGACTTGCATTTTAATATGATTTTTGAACATGTTGCTAAAATAATTCTGCCCTGAAGTGAGCCTGATCTGTACTGCAAACTGATTTAACTGGGACTCTTAAAATGATTCAACTCCCCCAAGCTAAAATCTAAAGTTAATATCAGACAGTAAAAATAAAGAAAAATAAGTACATAGGAGGTCACAGTCCTTTCTTCCAAAAACTCAAAAAGAAAGGGACAGACCAAGCAAGGGTAAGGGACGCCATATCCAAGCAAAATGGTTCCTCAAACATCTCTATCACTGTGGGGATTAGGAAAGAAAAGAAGGTTAGGAGTAGGTCCTAATTACTAGGAAAAATAAATTAACAAAGTGATCGGGGAAGGAAAGAATGTGTGAAAGAAGTGACTGGGGAAGGAAGGAAAGGTTTAAAGTGAAAAAGAAATTATAATCAAGAAGAATGGAAGTGTACCTGTCCTTTGGCAACACAGACTGAGAGCTGCTCCTGTTACTGCAGAATCTGTGTAAGGGACTTTCTATTCCAGAATCTGCTCTGGGCTCTCCTTGTCTGAATGAGTACATGGGATCCATGTCTGAATGAGGAGCCAGAGTTGCTGAACCCAGGCAGTCTGAAAACCTGCACACAGGTCTGACATGAGGTGAGTGAAGAACAATCTGTTGTACTGTGCACTTATCTCTGCTGCTTCTAGGAGGGAGCTGCTGACCTAAGAAATTTATTTTTCAGAGGACTGGGGTCTCTCACTGGCTTTCTCAGGGTCCTACCAGCCTGAGACAAAAAGATAGAGCTTCTGGGCTCCTGTATCCCAAGATACTGCAAGAGCAGCAGAAGCAGTATGGAACACGTGCAGCCTCCACATGCACCCATGCTGGCTACTGGTTACCATTCCTGCTGCTGGGCTGGAAGAGCATGCTGAAAACACGTATTCATTGTGGTCAAGCAGTTGAACAAGGTGTGCTGGGCTGCAGAATGAGTGGAAGAGATGGAAATACTGAAAATATCAATATAACAAAATATAAACATTTAAGGCCTAACAGACAGCAGAGGTATTCCAATAGCAGTCTCATAAACATTAAACTTATTTAAATTCATAAAACCCTGTCTGGGTAAGAAAATGCTATTCTCTTTGTAGAGTAAAACAATGAGCTACAGACATGAAAAAAAAAAAATTCTGAGGCAATATGATTGTCTCAAAGTTATCCTTCTCATCTAAACTAGTTCCCTGCATGCTCACTGTAGTGAATGAAAATATCAGAATTTCAAAAGAATGATTAATGCCATCCATACAGCAGTGATAATTACAATGATCTGTGGAAAGGCAGACAGATGCCACGTCACTGATGTGATCTGTCCTACGTGACACAGGGAGTGAGTGGGAGGCCAGGATGAAAAATGGGTTTTGTTCATCCCTGGCAGGAGCTACCTTGCTGCCTGCAGTCATGAGAACCCTCTGTGACAACGAGTGGGACAGAAACAGGAACAGTGCTGTTTCCTTCCCCTAGGAGCTGGCATACATCTGACATGATGAAGGTGGGTATCAGAGCTGCATGATTTCTGGAAGACTTTTCTCCCCACTTATGATATACCTCATAAGAACATTTCAACACAGCCAAGATTGTGCAGTGGAAAGAGTAAGATTTGGAAGACTAAGCATGTTTTGTGCCCTCATAACCAAGAGGGATCTGATCAAATGCACCATCTTGCCTGGTGTTCACACTCTATTCCACCTCCCTCCCTGTAAAATGAGAGGACAAACATACTTTCCACTTACAGCTCCGATCTATTCTGTAAGAAATGGAGCAAGGTGCTTGTAGTATAGGAGCAGCATTGCACTATGTCATTACAAAACCTCTCATACACAGCTGCTTGACACATTTGCAAACATGTTCCAGCATTCTGTTCTCATTTGAAAAACATTACAGTAGACAATCAGCCAGAACGGCAGGTAACCTAATCCAGCCAGGGTATGCACTGCAGCATTGTGCTGGGTTTCTCTTAAGAGCTGGCATTTCTCTAAAGAGAAAAGGGTATTGATGGCATTTATGTGCTGGCTGAATTCATAGAGACATGAAAAGCACTTGGATACAGTTTAAGGAGAAATTTCAGTTCCCTCTGGAGACTCTTCCCCTCCTCACTGCCACGCAGGCAAAATTTTAAATGGGACTTCCAGTGCCTGATACTTGGATGATGTTGTGCAAAAGGGTGCACCATTCCAGCCTAGTGGTTTTGTCACTGCTGAAAATGGGAATGGAGAAAGTACAAACAGAGACGCTTCTTCAGGATAAGCACTGCACAACACAAAACAAAACCACACAAAACGAAACACAAAAAAAACCAAAAGAACATTTGTTTCATTTTTTAGTGAAAGGAATGACACATTTCTTACAATTCAGCAGTATGCTGGACTTTCTGAGAAGAGACTCACCTGATACTACAGCACCAGAACAAACCTGTTCTTAAATGCCATACTGGCAGAGTAGCAGCAAAAGCATCTGCATCTCTATCTCCAGACACCGGATCCATTTCTGCTTAGTCTCTATTGGTTCTAGACATTGCCGAGTAATATAAACATTTCACTGAGAAGGAAATGTGTACACAGCAGAATCACTGCTTTTCACAGGATTCATCTGTGCTTTCAACCACAACTTCACTGATATCAGCTATCTGCAGGAGAACGTGAGTATCATGATTTGCAGCAATTTTGCTAGAGAAATGAAGGAAACAGATGTTTTCTTTCATGAACCTTTCACAATGCAGTTTGAGATGTGCCCATGTGACTTTGATATCTTGCCGTGAGGCAGGTAGAAAAGATAACAACGCTCTGCATTTCTGCTCTGCCCAGGGGTTCCTGCATGGCCTGGAGAAGACGCTGTCAGATATGACTGGCTGTGGCAGCAGTCAGTGCTGGTACACGACTACAAACATTAACAAACAGATTTACGAGCACTGCAGATGTTGGCCATCGATAGCAGCAAATTTTTCCACATGGATGGTACTCAGATGTCCAGCTCTAAATTATCCTCCATAATGAGAGTCGGGCTCCAAATGAGCATTAAGAAAAAAAAAAAAAGCACACGGGCACTAGTGGCAAATGTAAAATATTAAATAAAGACAACTTATTTTATTCATGTAGACCTGTGTTCCCTGGAGTATTATCTAGGTTTCATATCACCATGATGAAGAAAATGCATCCAAAAGACAAGCAGGGCCATTCTGCAATCAGTCTTCCCTACTCTCAGGCATAGCAGGAGGGCCATGGTGTGTTTTTTCATGTGCTCAGCACAGGTAAAACCCTCAAATCACAAAGGTAAAAAGGAAAAATTACCTGCTGATCTTCTGATGGTGGCTGAGCCTCTTCATGGGCCCCTTCATCTGCACTGTGTTCTGTGTGTGCCTCAGTTTCACCAGTAGTATCAGACTTTTCAGTCTCCTGGAAGCAAAGAGGTTATTGTTAGCCTCAGGACACACAACCAATAACTCATTTCTATACTCCTGACTTTCTTATTTGATGAGAGGTTTTTCTAATTTTTCTTTAGCACTCAAATCAGAATTTACCCCTTTGGACATTTTTCTTTGAAAGGAGCATATTGCTCTGTTGGTAAATGCAGGAAAACATGAATTCAAGTACCTCTTGCCAGATTCCCTAATTTTCTCTTGAGAGTTTAATAGAAATAGATGCTCACAGTGATGGCACATTCTGGCTTCAGGATAAGAAGCTTTTCTTCCCCAGCATGCATGCCAACTAAAGTTCACTAGGAAGATACAGAAAAACAGATATAATAAAGGATTTTGTACACAGTCTCTTGACTGTGTTGAACAACACAGACTGTGTTGTTCAAAATCATCAGGTAACTATTTGCAAAGTAATCTATCTAATCTATTTATTCCACTGTGAGCACTGTGACCAAGCAGCTCATAGAAGGCTCTTCATTTGAAGTCCTGCCCAGGTTAGGTAGATGTGAAAAGTCCCACTGGATCACAACCTGTGTCAGATAAAAGGAAACTACTACGGTTTTGAATGGAATAATAGAAATAGGTTGAACAGCAATAGCATAAAGGGCAAAGTCACGCTATGTGGGACAGGCAGTTCTGGGACAGATTCTAGAAACAGATGTTTCCACTGCAATTTGGGAGCTTGTTAGCTGATGATCATCAAATGAGAAAAAGGTGGATATATTTAAATAACCAGAGAATAACTGAGCAAGGAACACGATGCAACAGCAAAAGTGCTAATAAGCACAGTCCTCAGATGTATGAGGTGAAACTGAAGGCAAATATTAATATCATTGTGTGAAGCAAAGGAGAAACCTCCTCTGGATCACTCTCTGCCATTCCAATCATCCAGGCTCAAGAAAGAGAAATTCAGCCTGGAACAGGTGCAGAGGGGGGTTAGAGGAATGTTTGAGGGAATGGAGAGCCTGTCTTATGACAAAAAAAGCTACGCTACTTTCATCTATTGAATGTAATGCAGTGAGGGGACATGATGGTGCTCTAAGAATAGATCAGAGTAAATATCAGAGAGGGACAGGATAAGGAAGAGCACTGAAGTGTATGCAAAATGAGTATGAACCACCTGTAAATAAAAACTCTAACCATCGGCAGAGTGAAATTCTGGAGGAGTTTTCTGGTAGATAAGTGGAGGCAATGGACCTAACTCACTGAAGGGAATTTGACCAATTCTGAGAAGTGTTAACCTGGACTGGTTGCCTCAGCAATAGGGAATTGGGCTCAGAAGTCATGTCCTGTGCCATAAGAAGTCCTACACACTATGGGCAGAGCAGCACATCCCTGAATGTGAGAGGAGGTCCTCTCCATTCCTGTGACCGAGCCTTTACAACTCATCCACCTCAGTGATTCTCACACAATTTGCTCACTCCTTTACACAGCTACATGAATGCTTTTGCCATTGTGTGGAGGAGGGCTGGGGACAGCAAGGAGCAGCAGGGAGTAAGCAGAAGGGGGATGGAGGATGGAGGAAGGACCAAAGGCTCTTTTTTTCTGGCAACACTGTCTCATTTGAAAACTACATAAAACTGTGGGCTTGCTGTATGGCGATGCTGACGGCATTGTTATTAAAAACAAATCCACAGAGACACTTTCTTGGCTTAATTTATCTTTCACTTTTTCTCACAAGGTAACAAAATATTTGAAGATTAAAATGTGTAGCAATACAGAAACATATTGGTACTCTCTTGTGCAACATTGTGTTTGTATGTTATTTCTTTAAGCAAATGAGTAACATACTTTCTTTGTAGCAAAATGGAAAGGTTAGTAGCATTCATGAGATACAAATCGATGAGAAATGTGTTTTCAGCATCTACCCTAACATTCCATTTCAAAATCCCTGCAGTCAGTATTTCTTGGCAGACACAAGAAACACATAAAGCATGAAGATGGCATTCTAATTAAAATGCATCTACTGTGTATAACTATCTCAGATGAATCATATACTTCCTTAGAATGTAAGGTAAGTAGAAGTGCTGTCTGAAAGATGTGAACTCCAGAATCAATCAGCTAGCACACACCTGGACACGCACAGAGTTCTCATGAATTGTGTGGAGAACTGTGGTATTTGGGATACCATCATCACACTAGCTCTACAGAGCAACATCAAATTCATTTTTTAATTATTTTAAAATGAGGTCCCTTTCATGAAGATTGACTGACCAGTTACGTACCTTTAAATAAAATACATGTTCTATAAATTTGTAGTTCAAAGCTGTCTTAGTATAAGTTTTTTTCAACAAAAAAGGCTAAAGCCCAAATAGCTGTGGGTTTGGGGATACTAAGATAATGACATTAAGATCAGGAATACTAAGATTAAGGATTTAAGTATACACAAGATTTGAAACAAGACCCTCAGCCTAAGCAGTTTCTCTGAGTTCAAAGAGCAATTGCAAACACAGATAATCTTGCTGCAAGCTACCTGATCTCTGGAGTTAAGAGAAATGGAAGCAGTATTCCACTTTGGTTAATAAAGCTGTCAAAAAAAAAAAAAAAAAAAAAAAAAAAAAAGTGCTTGTCCCTGAAAATATAAAGCAATTAATTGCCTGCATTGGACCTTGCTAAGATGCTCAAAGCTGTTGTAATGCTGCACCCTATTCATTGTCTTAGTTTAAGTAATAGGCATCTCATTGACAAAACAATTCACTTATGTCACTTTAGGAAAACAAACAAACAAACAAAAAAACTCTGTAGCCACAGCTTTTAATGGGCTTCTCACAAAATAACAGTATTTCAGAGCATTTTTGACCACATTTTGAGAACAGTCTCAGGCTAAGCGTAAAAGTGAGGATGCTTTGAAATGTATTCAGATTTAGGGGCAGCTGCGAATGACACAGCATGACTCTAGATATACAAAGTACACTGATTACAAGTTTACATCTGTACATAATTCTGTTCATGTCACTACCCAAGATTAACTAAGATCTTTCAGAATTCTGTCACTAATTAGAGCGGTCTTTTGGTCAGGCACAAATGCCAGCCTGTCATGAAAGACGTTAGGAATTTGGAATAGAAGTATTTAAGTCCATGTATTCCTTCAAGTGAGAAGGTATTTCATATCAACAGACTAAAAAAATTACTAACACAAACATCCTGCCTGCTTTTCTCATCAGCATAGGGTGGTCAGACACAGAAACAGGTTCCTTGGGGCAGTGGTCACAGCACCAAATCTGCTGGAGTTCAAGGAGTGTCTAGGCAATGTTCTCAAACATGGGGTTTGGTTTTGGGTAGTCCTGTGTGGAGCCAGGAACTGGACTTGATAATCATTATGGGTCCCTTCCAACTCAGGATCATCTATATTTCTGTGATTCTGTGACATCAAATGCATTACTCATCACTGTTAAATGATGCTTTAGAAAATATGATAACCAGTGTGATGATGAGGCAGAAAAAAGAGGATTGTTTGAACTAAGTCACTCTTTTGGAAGTACCAACAGTATGTATTGATCTTTGATAGGACCACTGAGTTTTATATGGCCACATCACATCCTTTATAATAATGATAATAATGTATTTAGTATATAGTAAAACAAAAGTGATCTTTTCCTGACTCTCACATTGGCCTAAGCAAATACTCAGCATTTAAAGCAGCCTTTGCAAGATGTGCAGAAGTTTTCATATGCCATTCATGCATCAAAGTACTTCACTGTATTGGAACTGGGAACACAGTGGTCAATAGTAACTTGTTATTTGTACAGCAATGCCTTACCAAGATACTTCAGCATTGATCAGAACATTTTTGGCTGCAGGCAGAAGTAGGTGCCTATTTAAGCAGTTGCCCCCCAAATCGTTTTCTGGATTCCCTAGTTAATTTTGATGCTGATTTGCTATTTCCTACTGAAACAATTGAAGATTTTTTTTTGAGAGGATTCTTAAAAAGTGCACAGTGACCAACTTACACCTGTGCTGCAGATCTAAGGGTCTTCTTTACATATCTATGTTCATTCAGAACTTCTTTTGCATTTATCTTATAGTCAATCTGGCCTTGGAGACAACTTTGATATTATTTGGACACATCAGACTCACCCTATAAGCTTCCACATTAGGCTCTGCCACCATCTGATCTCCAATACCTAGCAGTAACAGCTCAGTATAAACACTGAATAAGTGTCTGGTAATGAGTTATAGCCACCTAATGCAGAGACATATCAAGACTATAAGAAAGAGAATTCGCAAACTTGAAACAGATGTTGCACTCAGCAGGATGACATGACAATGAATTTAACTTCAACTTGTTAGGAAATTTGATTTTGTTGCAAAAGTTCCTCTGCTTGCCCTAAAAAACAGGTTCAAAACAGCCTTGGGTCAGGATGCTAGTGGGCTGTACTGTGAAACAACCATAGTCATTAAGGAGCTTTTCTACTCCTGGTGCAATAAGAGTTAAAAAATGGAAAAGGAAAGAGAACCTTCTGAGGCAATGATAGTCAATAAAGAAAATGCATCAGCTTTATATTAAACTTCATAGTGATTCCATGAGGTAGTAACACCCATAAAGCAAATGATTAGGCTGTTTTATGATGTTTAGACACCCCACAGCTTACTTATTTTGCAAATTTTACAGTATTCCAGGAACTGATGAAGAGGAAGGAAAGGGTAGGGGAGAAGTTTAGTTCGGATGAAGGGATTAGTAGGAAACTATCTTTCTCTTGTCGTCATCAACAGCTCTTCCACACCTGTCTTGTTATCCCGGATTCATGCTGCTGAAGACCATGGTCACAAATCACCCATTGTACTTTATGCTAAGGTTGAACTGACAGTCAAATGAAAGGACAGCAGAAGCAGTGCACCAGGTTATTTATATAACAGAACGTGGACAAACTGTCATGCAGTGAAGATGCTAAGAAAGTTCTAAAACAAACACTAAAACACTCATATATGTATTTCTCAAATTCAGAAACAGATTACGAAGGGATGTAAATTAATGTCTACCCTTTATAAAGATTTTTTAAATCAACTCTCACTTATTTCCGCTTTCTGGACTGAAACAACCCCCTTAACAACCAACGAAGCCATTAATCAGCATAAATCACACTTGTTCTCTACCAATAGCACTAATAGTTATCTGCCCAGCTGAATGCACTGAACTGTTATTTTCAACATTTAAAGCTGTCATGAATCAGAAAATGTAAGAGACTTAGCTGACATCTGGGAATGAATGAATTCTAAAAAAACGCTACTTGGCTTTACAGATCCTAAGGTTCTGGTTCTGAGACTAAGATATCTAACAGAACCTTGCATGAAGGAGAAGATAATATAAGAATTGGGAAGATGGAAAAATGCAATTTTCTTTATCTCACTGATCCACCACATATCTTCTATAATGATTATTGTAAGTAATACCTGCAGTCCTTTAAGCCTTGCATGGCTCTCTGAATGTTAATTCAATGAAATCTCAAAAAAACCTTGAGAGGTTGGCAAGTAACACTTTTTTCTCTTGGTGGAAGATGGGACAGAAAACAGAAAGTTTAAATCACTTGTTACTTATCACACACGGTCTCAAAGACAACATTTATAGCAGCTGTGGTTCTCCCCTGGATTTCTCTTCATCTGTAGTTCTCAAAACACTTAGTGAAACTTGCTTTTCTCTCTGCTTTTACAGCAGAGGATGAACAGAGACATCTACAATGCCGTTTTTCTCAGAGTTGCTAGACAGTTGGCAGCTTAGATCAGAAAGCAGATCTCATGCTCCAGGGCAGCTCTTCATCCAGGTCATGACAATACAGGGGAGTTCTATGCCATCACTGACTCACCGCTCCTTTGATTCAATTTGTTTGTTGAATTACCCATGTTAAAGGCAGCAACATTTGATTATGATCAAATATGGTTGTGAGATAAGAGAGTTGTAATATGCTGTAATATATCCAGTTATAGACATTTTACCTATAAAAAACTCTGTTAAAGAAAGAAAGAACACATTGTAAAAGGAAGAAAAATGAGTAGACTTGCCAAAGGGAGTTTGTGAAGTCAGAGTAAGACCTTAATTTATGTTAAGGCAGAGGGACTGAATCTCACAGTGCCAATCTGTGTGTACCCTTTCAAAATGGAATGGGTCCAGCATCCCAGCCTCCCTGCTGGAGGCCAGCACAGACCTCATTTGCTCAAGGTTTGATGCAGTCAGGATGAAATGAATGTTCCTTGTGATTGACACAACCTATAAATTTATTCGGGAAGTTCTGCATCATTTAAAAAGCTGAACATGATAAAACCTGACTGGTTTGTGTCAAAAAAAAAAAGAAAGAAAGAAAGAAAGAAAAAAAGATAATTATCAGATGGAGGCATGGTAACAAGCCTGCTCTGAAAGAAGGGAAGACAGAAGTGTTTTTTAATATTACATCAGCCATATTATATTTCCCTTAAGAACATTTTGTTACACTGGCATCTAATGTAACGCTTGTCACTATCCTTCATCTGACATGCTGAGTCACTGCTTATCTTTGTCTCTTATTAAAATCAAATATATTACCCCCACAGAAGGACAGCAGAACATACCTTTGTGCCTGGAGGAGGAGCAAGACCCAGGAATGAATAAATAATATTTTCTTCTTTAGCAGAGAAAAAGGATTCAAAGTCCTAAAAATGAAACAGACAAAAACAAAACAAAAATCAGAGAAAAAAGACAGGAGGAAGAGACTAGCCCAGGCAAATCTTTCTTACATTGATAAGAATGACTAAATTTGTATGAGTACCTGCATTATCTCAGGCTCAGGAAGAATAGTTGGATAAAGAGAACTTCATCCTGGCTGGCAAAATGAACAATTGGGCAAATCCCTCCAGAAGCTTACACTTTAACTGTATCTACATCAGAATCAGATGAAATTAAGTATCTCATTTTAACGTGCCTCAGCTATACATACAAAAGCAAAGCTATTCCCATTCAAACATTAAGATAAACCATGCTGTGAGTAAGAATACAAAATAGGCCCTCAAAATCCTGGGCAGCTTTGTGGAAATGAAAAGAGAACACTCAGTATAATAGCTCAAGTTATATGATAATAAGGGAATTGTTATAAAGAAAGGCATCTAACCAGAAAACGCAGAATCTTTTCAGAGAAACTTAGCAAAAGGTTGTGTTGTTCCCTCTAATGTATATGTACAATCCCAAACGTCTTGTCCAAATGTGAACTGAACATACAAATCAGCAACATAAATGGCCATTTTCTCTTAAGAGCCAGAAACTGAAAAGTAACTGAAAAAATGGAATGTATGGCTCCTATTCTATCAACTAGAACTCACATGGTCTTTATGTTCATGCATACAATCTTTCTATTGAGTAAGAAAAATCTGCTATCACTGAATTGCTTCTGAGGAAGTCATGATTCACATCTTACACAGCAAAAAAGTTAATATGTATCTAAGAAGTCAACCACTCTGCTTATACATACTGGCCCACAATCACTCAGCAGCTCTGAAAAAGATAGGGGTCTAAACACAGGTCTGCTGAGTCCTAGATTACTGCTGTGACCACTTCATTATCCTTCCTCTCACCCCAAATAACTCCAAAAATAGAAGCCTGTAAATAAGAAGGTGCTGACTCATCCCTGAGATTTGTTTGTAAAGCTACATTAGGACCTGAGTTGTTGTTTTGGGCTGCTTTAGCATTTTCATAAATGTCTGCCAAATGGTATTCTAGGGGAAAGGCTGCAGCAAGCGATTTAGAAGCTACCCTAATATCAACAACGCTGCAATCAATGACATTTCAGTCCAGTTTGGAGAGGCAATGTAGCTTAACAGCCAGGCCAGATGACAGCCCATTTCACTGATTTATCTAAAGGACAGATTGGTTTTCACTGGAGACCCAGCAATAGGAACTGCTCAACCTGGGAGAAGCCCCAGAACACATTTCACCCTGAACAGACAGAATACCTGCTGATGTTACAGATTATTCATTCCTCAAACCATCCCTCTGCTTTTGTTTCTGTGGGGTGTCCCTTCTTATCTAACCCATGTTTGCCGTGTTTAACAAAGCCACTGTTTCAAAACAGATATACTACGGTAGTTCATTCTCTTGATTTCTGCTTAAAGAGAAACCTATTGATTTCAGCTTACAGATAAAAGCAGTTCATTTTTCATTTGCTTCCTAGTTTTCTAGGCATTTGGGTGCATTTTTTTCTTAAGCAAAAGTAAAGACAAGAGCTACGGAGTGCTCAGTATATTTAGAAAGTGACATAGACACAGACATCTGTCTAGACATGAGCAAAGAAAGAGATTAAGAAAAAGATCAAATAAGAACATAATTGCCAACACTGATGGATTAGGATGGAAATTTGAAACTGGTGCAATAGCCAAGCATAGAAAACAAATCAATTTCTAATCTGCTTTCTCAAATGCCAACTAGATAGCACTACATATTTTTTTTTTTTTTGCTGATACCTGATTAAAACTTCATTTGCTGTGTGTTGGGGTTTTTTTGTACATTTCATCTCATCTATCTCCAGTGGTTATGGAGCAGAACATGTTTTACAAAGTCCTAGAAACACAGAACAGCTCAGGTGGGAAGAGACCTCAGGAGACCATCTAGTCCAACCTCCTACTTGAAGCAGGATCACTACTTAATTCAGACCAATAATGAATTCCTCTGTGTTTGGTGCAGCTGCAGCCTTTAAAATAGTTGGAGGTTGTCATGTTTCTACTCAAATCCCTGTTTCTTAGGGCAAGGAAGAAAATCTTTATTTTCATTTTCCCTATCCCCTGAGTGCAGGATACTGCTTATGTATATGCAAGTAGATGCATGACTGGGAACAAAACATACAGGACCATCAATGGTAAGGGAAGTGAATGAGGAATGAGGAAAGAAAAAAGAAGATAGAAAGGAGGAAAAAAAAGCCTTACAAAACAAGCAAATAAGCAAAAAAACAAAACAAAACAAAAAAAACCAACCAACTCAGTGTTTTTTTAGCTCAGTGAAAAAGAACATCAAGAGGATACGAGCTCTAGTTACAATTACACTGGATGAGAACTAAAGGGCAATTCTGACATACAAGGAAATGGGTATAAACTGGCTGCATATATACAGGCTACAAACACTAGGCTTCCAGATGTCATGAAGCTGAGACCCTTCAAGACTCTTATAACAAGAACAACATATTTTAAAGGGACTTTCATGACTTCAGAACACTGGAACTTCACTATCCTCCACTCTATTTTTCCTTTGTGCAAAGACAAAGGAAGTGGGACACTGGGGAAGAGTTAAGTATATATATATTACGTAAACTTCAAACATGGCAAAACAGTCCTGGATTTCAGAGTGTCTGTTGTGCCTGCAAAGGTTATGCAGGGAAGTAGAACACAAATCCCCAGCTCTGTATTGTAGATATACTGTGGAAGACATCAGGTCCACCTGAGGAATTTTGCAGCAGCCTGCCAGCTGCTGGCCATGCTCTCAACCATCCCATGCCATCTCACTTCATCTCACTCTGCAGCTCCTCTAAGGTACCTTCTGCCACGGAGAAGGGTAAGAACCATGTATTGATATTTTTACCTTATTTATTTGGAAAGTGTGCTGAGATGTCATGCAAAAAATGACTCGTTGTTATGCAACCACTGGGGTCATTATATATAAGCTTTGAAAGCTGGGCACGTAAGAACTCTGGAGACTTTTAAAGTAATTACAAGTTTGATTTAGCTTTTAAATCAGTAGCTACAATTAATTTCTGAACTCTTTTCCAAACTGAGATGTTTTTGAAAGGACTTCTCTTTAACATAAATTTACTTTCAGATGCGGATTATTTGGCTTCCTGAAATGGCTTCACACGTGGAGTAAAAATGGTATATTTATCATTTACTGACAAGGCTGACTGGTTGCAGTGCTTTGCAAGGCAATTACTCTTCAGTTCACTAGATAACCTCTCTAGGGAATCTCAGAAATATTTATGGCAACAGTGGCTGCCACAAAATCCAGGGTAAGATATATCGAGTGATACTTTATATTGGTACAGATTAGATGTTTAAATGTCCATGAAATCTAACCTACCAAGTTATCTTTCAAGATACCTGTGAGAAAATGAGGAAACAATTGTACTCATTACTCAAACTACCAACTTTTTTTTCTCAGAGTACTTCAGTTGATTCTGAAAACATTATGACATGCAAATCCCTTCCCTCCCAAAGCAACCTTTACAGTAGTTCACACTGGATTTGTTGAGTAATATAAAACTGGACACACTATGTGAGCTGCGTTTCAAAGTACTTTGCAAGTTCACTTCAGAGATCGTATCGGAGTACTTTACAGCTTGTATTTCCATACATACTATAAGCAAAAAAACTGTCTCTGGTTTCTCCTTTGAATCTCAATCCTAATATTTTTGTTATAAAAGTATTGTATCACCAGTTTGAACTTTCTCAAAAGAAATAACCTGTTACAAACACATGTGAAGATGTGTTACCATTTCTGTTATGAAGAGTTGGGATTTATTGAATAAGTAATTTAATTTCAATAACTCAAATCACACATAAGAACCATTCCAGTTAAATATATTTCCTGTAACACAGTGGAAAAGAAAGATGCCTGTTCACAGCCCCTGGTATCTCAGACATCTGCTTGACTTCCTAGCAGTGCAGGGAACCAACATACAACGCACAAAATTAACTGAAAGTTCAAGAATTGAAGTGCCAAACAGCTACCAAGTAGGTCAATATTGTTAAACCACATCACTGTGCACTCACTACTCCGAGAGCAGTTGAGCTGTTTTCATAGTCTACATTTGGTTATCCTGTGATATTGTGTGAAGAAGCCATAGTATCACCTAGCCAGTACTGATTTTGGTCTTCAGGAGCTGAAGAATTTAGGCAGTGAGCCAACAGCAGGCTAAAGTGTGAGTGAGCTACACAGCAGGAGGTAGGAAAATGTGAAAGGAAAAACATGGAGCTCCTCACAGGCGGCAAACTCCATGCATAGGCATAGGTCTGCAGGGGATAATCAATTTAGCCTGATAAGTAGAGTTTCTCTAATCACTTTTCCAACTGTTTTTTTTTCTCTTAAAAAAAAAATAATCTTATATTTAATTTTCTTTCCGTGCCTAAAAGCTTTTTCTGTGAAAAAGGTCCTTGAAAGTGAATCTCTAATTGTCTTAAGGAGTTTGTTTGGGGACACTCCTTGCTAATGAAAAAGTGTCACTTTCTGTAAAAGAAGACTGTCCAAAGGCATTAGATTTTCAAATAACTTCTTACCCCACAGTACCGCTCCTCATTGAAGATCTGTGGAGGAAGAGGAATTCCATTTTGAGGCTTTTTTTCTCCAGGAACATTCTCTCTCATCCATTTCCTGTTATCCTCATCACCTGCTATGTCCATTTGCTGAAAGTCAATCTTGTTGGCCTCTAAAAAGCCCACTACCTCTTGCTGTTTCTTTTTGATCTGGTTAGGAAAGAGGAAAAACAAAAATGCTTTTTAAAATTGAAATTTGTTTACAGAAAGCAATTACTATTACAAGTAGAGCTGATGCAAGTATGTCAAGTTGGATCCACTGTTCCTGTGCCCCCACCAAACCTTCTGAAGATGAGATTCAACACTTCTCAGCACCCAGTCCACTACTGTTACTTTTCTCTCCCCCAGCTTCCTTTTCCCCTCCACCTTAGAAAAGAAAGCTCCTACTCTGTTTCCAGATCCGTGAATGCTATGTGCAAACAGCTAAACTAATCCTACCTACGTATGTAGATATGTACATATTCTCCTCAGTATACGAGACCTTCCCTTTTTCTGCTCTTTACATATGACATTTTGATTTCAGAGCTGTATGTTTTTCAGTTTCTGTTCTTAAATTCTATGCATGATTAAAGTAAGTGAAAATCAAGTACAGTTTAATTCTTATGCTTGAATATTTCCCACATGATAAACAACGTTTCAGCACAGCCATAGAAAACATGACATACAAATAAAGCATGTTATACAAATCTTAGAATTCAACTGTGGCCCTTATTCCTTTGAATATAGTATTGTAGTACTGTATAGACCTAGGATCAAGACATCAAGACTACAGCTTATCCTTTTAGCTTAAAGATGCAATAATAATCATTATACTTCTCTACTAAAGGGCTGCTGCTCCTAAGCAACATTTAAACAACTTCCCAGTTTTGCCTATTTATAACATTTCCAGACTCGTAAGGCCAAATTTTTTTGTCCTGCAAGAACTATAGTATTTGAAGCAAGTGCTGTTTGGACTGATGTGTACAAATCCCCTCAAGCTGCTCCTTGGTCACACACAACTATATTACTGCCTAGCACAATCCTGCTCCAGAGATGACTCTCCTTCCAGTTCTGTTCCTCCATGAAGCAACTTAGTGTGACATAAAGATGACAGTAGATAGAATGACTTAGCCAAGTAAGTTTTACATATAAGCCATCATATGATTTGAAACCAGATCTTCCACAAATCAGAAATCTGAGCACTTGAATTTAAAATGACACCAACCTAGTGTAAATCAATTTGCGACAGGCAATAAGATGAGAAATACCCATGGGTTATGTATTTCTATAATCTAATAAACCTGAAAAGATGAAGTAGTCTGCAAGCCTATTCTATTGGAGGAGTGAATTCTTATTACTAAGCATACAATTTATTTTTCTTAAGTAAGGATATATTCTACCTATACAGTTACATTTTGCTCATAAGAAATAAAAATATATAGCATTTTATGCATGTTAATCTAACAGCAGAGGTTTATGGTGAGCTAGCAAAAGCAAATAACTTTGAATGCAAACAGTGCTCTAACGTGTTCACAAGCCACAAGGCTGACAGTTCTCAACGGTGCTCATTTACATTCTTATTTTCAATTGTTAATTAGAGGTTATTTTCTTAATGGCCATTTAGCTGCATGGTTATTTGCTAAGCACACCCAGATGGTACAAAAGATTGCCTGAGGTACACATGCACACTTCATTGGAGGAGGTGGCATTATTATGTTTGTGTAAAGGGTTAATAACATCTGCATGAGCCAGTACTAAGAGTTCTACCACTTGCTCTAAAAGTCAGTGCATTCAAGTGCTGTCAGCTGCAATTTCAGCATCAGTTTGTCCCTCGGAGCACTGAAGGAGATACGGCTCCTGGAATAGCAAGAGCCAGATAGATAATGCCACTAAGGAGATAAAGAGAACAGAACTACTGAGTCTGTTCTCCCCTGCATATGGCTGCAGCTATAACTTTTAGAAAAAAACACTGGATAAACAATTTTTTCTTCAGTTTGAAGTTCATAATACACATGAGGATCAGACAGTGCCAGAAAAAAAAAAATGCTGAGGATAAATAAAGCTATATGTAATTATGCCTGGATAAGGATAAAGCAAGATGTTTTTCATGACGACAATAATAATAAACTATGCAGGAGGCGATACTTGAGACTTAGAATGACTAGGACTTAGGCAGATCAGAAGATTTGATGCCTGAGACACACATGAAGTATGAAACCATAAGGCGAGCCTCAGCCACGGTCAGCACCAGTAGCTGGGCAACCGTAAGAATGTCTCTAGCAAACAGCACTCAGGGAAATCTTCCAGTTCATAACAACACAGAGGACACACAAAGGTTTTCCCAGAATGGATGAGATTGCAGGAACTTGTTGTGCTCTCACTTGTGTCTGATGGCATGGGAAGAATTCAGATTACTCAGCCATAGATTCCCTGGAAGTGGTGGTGAGCAAGATATCATTTCATCAATGCCATTTTCCCTTTCAACGAAGCTTAAGTTCCACTGTGCCTTGCTGACAGTCCCTCAAATTAAGAAAGAACACTTTTAAATAAATATCATCTAGCTAGAGTGTAAGAGCTACAGATCACAGTAGATTCACCTGATGCACAACTGAATGCTATCTATATTCTTGAAATCCAAAGCATTTCCAGCTGCCTGCGGTAGAAGCAAATGGTGTCTAGTCAACAACTTACTGCAGTGGGAACATCACCGTCAGCAGGCAAGGCTGCTGCAGCTCTCTGTTCTAACTGAGACACAATCTGTTGATCGATATTCTTATTTATTACATTCTAACTCACTATCAAGTTATTCTATCAAGTATTAGTCTCATTAGTCTACATCTTGCTTGGTCTTTCTGATGTGATTAAGTTACTTTACAACTGAGACCTGCAGATTTGAAAGTGAGTAAGCTAAAAGAAACAGAAACACTGGAAAAAAAGTGGTTTCAGAAGTGCCCTAACCACAAGCACTAGGAAGCAAGACTTTAGAAGACCTCTGTGTAAGACCTCATGATACACTTGGATTTTGCAGGAATTTACCCACTTCTAGACACTCCTGTGGCGAGAAACAAAATTATTTTAGCATTGAATGCTTCTTACAAGCCAATCATTTAGTGCTTTTTTATGCTGTATCTCCACTTCTGCTTGCCTTCATGCATAGTTCAGCATCAGCTATGTTTGGCACAGAAAGATCATTAAGCTAAAGTTATTTAAAACAAATTTCTGAATCACTGAGGGGAAAAATACAAACCAATCTGCCCTAGACCTACACTGAATTATATTACTCAAGTATCTGATCTAGAGCACCAGAATGCTGCTGGGTTCATTGCGTTCACTTTTAAAAAGTACTTCTTTACACAAAAACAAGTTGCAATTAGCAATGTAAATTAGCAATGTAATTGTGTAGCACATAAAATAGGAATTATTTTAATTCTTCACTAATGATACTCTGCTGACCTACAACAGGACTGGTCAGGACCATCATATTTTGAAATTCAGAATGAACAACATGCATGATGGAGACCAGACACACTGAAGATAGATCATCAGTGCTACTAGGGCAATTCAGACTTCCAATTTAAAAATGAATTTAGGGATGAAATTCATTCTTCCAACAGATACTCTGGTTTCTCTTCAGATCATATAAATCTTTTGCCTTTTACTAAAAATTTCCATGGAGAGGAATAGCAGAAGTTGTACAAGGCTGATACAAAATTCATAATATAATACTACACTGGAGTTTATGTTAGCTCCTTGAATGAGTGAGTTTTACTTAATATATATATCAAAACTTATCAAAAGTTCACTGAAAAAATACCTTCTATCTATTTTAATCAGTAAATGTGGAAAACTTCTCCAGCTGAACATTGTGTTTACTTGGAATTAAAGTTTTGTTCCAGTAATCCAAACACATGCTGCTTTCTGAGATTGCTACAGCTATTCATACAACCCACACACTAGCAAAAAGGAAATACAGAGGCATATTGCCTGGCAGAGATGCCATACTCTTCCTTTCAATATGTCTGGGATCTCACTGACAGCTTTTGAAGGCTGCTACCATATAGTGGAGAATGGCATTAATAAGTTTAAAGCCAACTGCAGTTCACTGGCATCAGTTGTCTTTCTCAGAAGAAAAAACTGACAGCAGCACTGCTTAACAGTACAAAATGGTGGGATAAAGTTTTCATGTTGCCCTGTGTTCAGTGTAGCATACGCATACACCTCTTCATTGCAGTCCAACAGGAAAGGAGGTAGTTATTGCTGAAAGCTGGGAGAGAGATGCAATAAATGTGTATAGTAAAGGAAAGATTTGGGTTCAGATAGAACTAAGTATATGATATGTTTAGTTTTAATTACTTAAGCGACCTTCTGAATGTCAACATTTAATTCAAATACTCCATTGCTAAACTACAACCCCAAACCTGTAGCTGGAATGGCAACAATCCATGCCAGAGTCGCACATTTACCTCAAAGGAGGACCAAGGTAATGGCCACAGCACACACAGAGGATGTCTGCAGTGAGATTTTGGTCATGGTCACACCTTTTCTGCAGAACAGATGACTGGTAAAGTGGGCAGGTAAGGCTCTTGTTAGGTAAACCAAAGCAGACCAAAACAGGAGATCAAACAGGAGTGAAAAGACTGCCAATGCACACTTCATGGCAATTTACAACACTGTTTAAGCAGTCACTATTAGATTACAAATTAACAAACCTGCAGTTACCAACCTCCTCCTCTTTCTCTGTCTTGCATATAAGGTTTCTTATTTAGAAAGGAATACTAAAGTGTCAAAAGTAAATTCAGAGAGTCAAGCTTACAGATAGGTGGGGAAAAAAAAAAAAAAAGCTGATGAGAAAGCTGCAAAATTTCCTTTTGGAAGTTTGAATTCTAGCAAATATCTCCCTGTTCATTTTCTAGAGATGATGGCTATATGATCAGGGCATTTTTTAACGCTTTTAAACTCTGGAAGCTTCTTAAAGACATGAGGCTAGTGTCAGGGTGACAGAGATGTAGTTACAGATATGTGCTAGCACCAGCCAAATTGTTTAGCCGTGTCACTGGGAGTGAGTGACTGCCAAAGGAAAGCTGCAATCTGAGATGATATGGGAACTGGATATAAAAGGAAACAGTCCTTTCCCGGTTCCCACCTCCCACAGTCTTCCAACCTCTCTACTATTCACATGCCCTTTCCTTCAGCTAATACATTATGCTGACAGCTACAGCAGTAGATCTCAATTCTAAGAATCAACAGTACCCCATTTTAAGAGGTACTTAAAAACAACAACAACAAAAAAAATAAATTAAAAAAAAAAAAAAAAAAAAAGAGAGGATGGAGAAAACATTCTTTCTGCAAAACTTTATTCAGCTCACTTTGACTCCAGGCTCTTTATCAGACACAGATCCCACTCAGCAGGAGCAGCGTCCTGAAGTTTCCTTTAAAATTAAATACATTAATTTCTACTATAAACAACCTACCTTAGTATTTGTGCAAATACAATATCCACTTTTTCCTTCTTCAATTAAGATATTTTGCATACACTTCTTCAAACAGAAATAAATCTACTAACTGACAGATAATTTATATGGAAATGTTATTTCTATAGTAAAGTCTAACATGCGAACAAGTCTGCATTAACATCCATTTTCTACATCTTGAGTTGCTTTCAAAAATAAAGCGGTCAATACAGATGAGAACAAAATCAGTGTTTTCCTCTTGCATGCAAACTCAGGCTGTTCTGGGATCTTCCAGGCTGATTTACCAGCTTCATCCCAGCAGAAAGAGGCGTATGTTAAATGAGACACCTACCGCTGTAGACCCCGAAGATGTGGCTACAAAGACTTTGATCACCATTTTGATAGTGATGACAATGAATCAGCAGAGCAAGCCTGCTATCCACAAGTCAACAAAGTCCCGAGAGGAATCCCAGCCTTCAGCAGGACCTGGATCATAAACGGGTGCTCCTCACAGCAATCCACCTGCTTTAGCTCCCTCTCTCTTCAGGGTCCCGGGTTTTCCCACTCCATTGGCTCCTAGGTATTTTGGGATGAGAGGCCAGTGTGAGGATTGGGTAGTAAGCGGAGCCACAGCAAGGGGTTTGCACCTGCCCCTGGCCTTATCGAATTAGATTGACAGGATGGCAGTCCATAAAAGGCAAAGGAGAGTCCTGCACCAATGAGTCAAGGCTGGAGAAATGTTCGGGAGAGGGGGAAGGGACAAGGGACAGGGATCAGGCAACACAGTGCAGGGGAAGATCACAGAGCTGTAGGGTAATGTTTAAAGTTGTGTTGGTGCGGTCTCAGTCATCTCAAGTATAAAAGGCTTGTACTCTATCCCTGATCAGAATAAGGACATTTTTTCACATTATAAAAGGGAGGGGGGGGCAGGGGCAACGTAAGTTCAAAAGTAATTATAGCAGAGATCAGAGATTTCTCGCTGAAACAAGGCTCTGTTACAAATACTTGCAGCAGAAAAAAACTCAAATCATGATCCAAACTGTAGGGCTAAGGCACTTCTCTGAAACGACTATGTCAGTCCATTTCCTGATACTAGGAGGATGATTGGACCAATTGCATGTGTGCAAACCCCATTATTGAATTCTCTTCCTCCTCTTTGCATCACTGGTGAATTTTTCCAATGCACAGGTTATCAGAGGAGGTCCAGAATTCTCAGTAAAAAAAATTCTGTTCTACTGTGTTATCCAGGATGCACTTTTTTCCATCTGGCTGTTTTCTTTCATTGCAAAGACAGTCACAATTCAGTGACTGCCTGCATTTATTTGCTCAAGAAGGTCTCTGAGCACAAAAGGTATTTAAAGAATGTTAAATATTGACAGATTACTTTTAGAATCTAAGGACCAGGCTCATTTCTGCTCTAAGCTTGGAACGTGATACTGAGTTCAGCAAGCTGACCTGCAGACAGAGATAAAACTGACCTTATGTACATACTAAAAATTATGATTGAACATGACAGTGTCCAATCCTAAAACTACTTACAGTAGAATATAATCCTCCTTACTAGGATTGATTAGATAGAACTTAGAGCACAAGAAAAATGCTGCTTTAGAAACTAAGTTTTTTGCACATTCAAACTGCTAATGAAGCTGGAAATGCAGCATTTCATGTATTGAACAGGAATCCTGAAAAAACTCAGTGAAAACTAAAAATAACAGTATGGATATTTTGCACTGTTTACTGTGGCTTGCCATCTGTCAGTTTTTCTTCTTTTGAGAAGCAATGGGAGGTTTGGGGGAAAAAAAAAAAAGCCATTTGGAATTAGGTATTTTCACGGAGTATTTCCCTGCAAAACATGATAAACAACTTAGTACAAAACAATACATTTTTGCTCGAGGTTATTATATATCAGAGCTTTTGAAGATCCAGAGGAGGGCCACAAAAGTGCTTAAAGGGCTGGAGCACCTCTCCTATGAAGACAAGCTGAGGGAGCTGGACTTGTTCAGCGTAAGATTAGTCTGCAGATAGACCTCAGTGTGGCCTTCCAGTACTAGAAGGGAGCTTATGAACAGGAGGAGGACTGACTTTTTGCAGGGTCTGATAGAGATAGGGTGAGGGGAAATGTCTTTAAACTAAAAGATGGGATATTTTGGTTAGATATTGGGGGAAATTCCTTACTCAGAAGGCGGTGAGGCGCTGGCACAGCTGCCCAGAGAAGCTGTGGTGCCCCATCCCTGGAGGTGCTCAAGGCCAGGTTGGATGGGGCCCTGGGCAGCTGAGCTGGTGGGCTGGTGGGCCTCATGGCAGGGTTGGGGTGCGTGGGCTGTGAGGTCCCTTCCAACCCAAATCATTCTGTGATTCTCTGATTCTATGCCCATTTCTCTAGAAAAACTGCATGTAAATAAAAACTTTCCTAATAAATGGAACGAAAATGTCTCACAGGTTGAAACATGCTGTTCACAAATGAGTTGATATGGATACAAGTGCCCTAAAGAATTACAAAGGTTGCTGTGGTCGAGTACTCCAAAGCATACTGATAGTTGTTGCACATAGAGCAATAGTAAATTCTTAGTGCATTAAGAGGCAAATATTTTCTCTGCGCTGTTTAGCATCCAAATCCCCTCCTGAACAGCACGGGGAGAGAACAAACTCAAAGCCAGCAGACAAAGAAACCATTACAGGTAAAGATTTTAGAGCATGAAAAGCTTTATGTGAACAAAAATACAAATAGCGTGCGCGGCGACAAAGCGTAGACATAGACAAACGGGCGGCAGCGAGGTAAGATGGCGAGGCCGCGACTACGACTCCCAGCGTGCCCTGCGTCCGCTGCCCGTCCTCACGGCAACGGCGGCACCCAACGGCCGGTAATGGCGGCGAGAGAGAGCCCGGGGCGGTGTGATGGAGGGTCAGGGCGGTGAGGTGTGGAGGCGGCTCTGGGGGCGTTGGGCCGACTGCTAAACAGCTAGGGCTTCTCGCTTTGCCTTGGGCTGGCAGCAGAAGCCTCCGCCGGGGAGGTGGGGGAAAGTTGCTGGGGTGTTTGGAGGAGCCCGGGGCGCTCCTGCTGAACAGACGCTCTCGCTGTGCTCATGCATTTCGTTTCCTACTCAAGTACTGTTTTTTTTTTTTTTTTTTTTTTTTTTTTTTTTTTTTTTTTTTTCCTTTTTTCTTCCTATTGTAAGAACCTCAATTTCCCCGTTACTTGTCCTTAACTTTCTGTGCTTTCTCCTCTTGGCTTTTTCTTTCCCGTTTAATTTACTTCTCAATGTCTGCTTTTGAAAATGCATGGTGAGGTTCAGCCCACGCATCTCATCAACACAAAGCAGCAGTTCTAAGTTGAATTGAGGCTCATTTGATTTAAACCCAGTTTGGCCAGAAAATGTTGACAGTACTAAATGAAATTTGAACAGCAGTACAAACCTGTGTACCGGGCTGGCCTTTGCCTCATCATCGTGTTATGATACAAGTTCCCATCTCCTGGCTGTGATTAGAGCGGCTCAGATTCAACAGCACCCTGGGCACTCCTCCGTCTTCCACAATGAAAAGTAATTTGTACCAGGGAATGAAGAGTAAGGAAACTTCTGGGTTGACCTGCAATGTTTTGTGCAATCCTAAAGTGCACATTTTGGTGGGGAGGGGGAGTTAAGTGATTCACCTCTTCTGTTTAAGAAACTTAACTTAAAGTAAAATTTCACCAGAAAGCAAAAATGGCAACAAAGTAGGAAGAATATTTAATAAATATCTTCTCTTTCCCCCCTCCCTCCCCCCCCTTTTTTTTTTTTTAGCTAAGGCTGCTTCTTACATTTTACATGAACTATCATTTTAATACCCCTTTAATTTCCTTTACATACTTGCTACTCTCTCTTAAGTCCCCCCCAGATATACAATTTATTCTACTAATGAGTAGAATTCTGCATCTGTAAAACTATGGGCTGAGTCATCTTCAGGTCATATTGAGAAAGGCTGAGCTGTATCCCAAGAAATCCTTTTTACTGAAACTGCACTGTTTAAATAATATTGCCAGGAGTGTAAGCTACTGAAGTCAATCTGTTCTACTTTCCAGAAGACTCAGTAAACAAAAATACTTAGGCATAACATACTTACAAATATGTATCACATGTCAGCATTTTATATTTTATGCTAGATATATTCTATTTCAACAATTAAACAATTAGGAGAATTCATTTTGCTTGCAAATGAGACTACTGAAAAAGGTAACTCCAAATAAATCCAGTCAAAAAAAGTAAGATCACTGCATCAGAGAACCACATCTCTGACAACAGTGCATTACAGCTGATAATTCCAGTTATAAGTGCCTTGACACGTAGAGGAGTGTCTTATAGCACTTTAAAAAGGAAACAAATGTGCTAAGTATGGTTAGGCTGTGAAACAATTGTCCTTATTTAAAAAAAAAAAAAAAAAAAAAAAGTATTTATTTTCCTAATGTTTCTTCTGAAATTGTGCAGACGTACTTTTGTTATATTGTTAATCTATTTATTCATTTATTTTGTTTTGTTTCTATTTGAAAATAAGTAAAATAAAGCAATGTCCCAAAAGCTTAAGAAGATTTTTATTTCAGTGTCAAAATCAGAGACTGTGTTGTATAGCTTTAGGTGCTGCTACATCTCCTGCCTGTTATGCTAATATATCAGTTAAAATAACTTCATTTTGTGATCTGATCTGTGATCTAAGTATTGAAAAATATGACTAAATGATACTTTTGTGACACGGACAACAAAAAATAACGAATGCAATTAGCAATAACATCTTAACTTTAGAGAATTATTATGTAATACTACAAAGCACTTTTTAGCTATAGAGCATAAACACAATTGCACTTCTTTTAAATATACTTATCCTGGATAAAATGGGTATGTTACTGGAAACAATCCATGGTATCTGTTTACATTTAAGCATCAGTATCTTGTAAATAGTCTTCAAAAAACACATGCCAGTATTACAGTAAATTCTGAGTTAAATGATTATATTTCGTATTTGCAGTTATTTCTGCAAATAAAGTTACTGCTTACTACACACAATTATTTCACTGGATTAGTATTCCTTAGCATTGCTTAATATAGATGCAGACTGTTTAATACTATTTACGTTAATAGTAAATAACTCACTAACATTTTAGTTCCTGATAGCTCATGGAGGTCAATTTTTAAGCCTTCTACCACAGCAGTGTTTAATTCAAATGAATATTTCCTTCATATTTTAGTGCAGGAGGATAGCAAGTCCTAGTAAGTATGTGACACAGACGATTCCCCAAAGCACAGAAGTATTAGAAGCAGCAGCTGAAGCAGAGGTAATGATTGCAAGCAATGCAGCGGAGAATGCAGAAGTAAGAATCATCAAACTAACTATTCTGAGGGCTTTGTCAGTGACTTGCTCTGAAACAGCTAGAAGCAGCCGTTGTTTAGAACTATCTGAAACTGAAGAGAAGAAAATGCAGAAAAATGAAAGAAAGAAGAAAAAAGAACAACAGATCTTTTCCCAAAACAATAAAGGTAATTTGTTTTCTGGTAGTATTCAAATGTGACTGTCTTCAGATGCACAGCTGTTCCCTTTCTGTGGTGTCTTTTTTTTTTTTTTTTTTTTTTTTTTTTTTTTGTAATGAGGAGGGCAGGGAAAACACTTTTTCACTGAAGAATAATAAATCATGTTTTGAACACCGGAATGAGGAGAAAGAGGTAGAGACCCCTTACTATGTTATGCCACAATATTCATTGATCCAAGAGGCAGGATAATCACTTGACATGTGGGAACACCTTTGCAGTCTTCATTCCTTGATGTTGAATGGCTTTCCTGCAGATACTGTGATTTCTATATTTCTATGGTTTGGACTATGCATAAGCTGATGAGTCTGAAAAGAACCTTTCTTAAGGAAAGTTAATGAAAGCTGTATGTCTGCACAAACATGTCAACTCTTACACAAAAACCTATGTTTTGGCCATCTTGGTCATAGTGTATTATGTAGAATTTATGCTTCAGTGCAATGACCATATAGCACAAATACAGTTCCTCCTTGTAAATGTTAGCAGTGAAGAATCTCTACTGCATATTTTCATATCTGTGTTTCCTTAAATCCAACCAGGTGCTGCAAGGAAGAGCCTTTTCCACAGCAGAAGCCACTCTCCCACTTACCTCTGTCTTCCTAAGTAACACTCTTGCTGTAGCTTTCTGTTATTCTAGCTTTGTTCATGGAAGAAGTGAGGCTGAGGCTGATGCCTGGCTTTGCTGCCTGAGGCGGTGTCCTGATTTACCTTGTCCTGACATGACTTTGTTGTTGCCTCCTGTCTGCTATAGGGTGTTGTAATTAGGGCCTACTCCTGTAAATATTGTGTATGTGGAATACTCATTGAATTATACTGAAGTTCTTAAAAAGATCTGATTTTTTCTTTATTCTTTTTTGAGTTAGGACCTTGTGTATTCTGTACTTAAAATAGTTTTGATTGATAAATTATTATTATAAACTTTTAGCAAAATGCTGTCTGAAATGACCTGAAAGCTAGAATGAGACTGAATACGTGTCTGAAAGGGGGGAGCACACACTGATCTAGTTTTGACTATTTTCAAATTCTACTTACATTTCAGGAAAGGAAAATTAGCATCATTCACTTAGAATATTGGCCATACAGAAAGGCAAAATGACAGTAATACACTTAGAATGCTAGCCATTAAAATATGTATATATTTAATTACTGCTTAGAAACAGTGTACATGACTACATAACTGTTCTGTGCTTACAGGCATATAAGGGTTAAAAACTCAGAGCTGCCTCAGAAGTTACAGAAAGCTGGTCAGAAGTCATAACTTCACAGATATGTAACCATGTCCAATTTTGATCACCTTGAGTTTTGAGTTCTTGCAGACCTTTAGGTTATTGTTATTTTTTTTCTGTCATGCCCCTATTCAAGGTGTAGGTCCTCCTCTTGAAGCCTGTAGAAATCCTTCCAGGTGGGATGAATTGTCTTCATTACATTATGATACATTAGTGAACTAAACATATACAAAGAGGAAAAATCTGTTTCCACTGATAGTGGAATACTGTATGCTTTACAAGTGTGCTTCACTGAGTTATTCACGAAACGTTCCTGGTGTTTGCCACAGAAGACAAACATATGCTTTGTTATCCTTATTAAGGGAAGTTGAGCACGATGGCTATTTCAAATAAAAATGGCTTCACAAAGTGAAAGGAGGCAACCTTGTGCCATTACAGACCTGTAGCTTCCTATGTAGCTGTGGTCCACATAAATCCATTATGGATTGCTTTATCTGTGTGTGTATGGGTTTGAACATTGATTTCTTATTGTAGATCTTGGACCTTTGGTCATAGTGCATTTAAGTACCCTGGATGAGTAATGTAGGAGCTTGTGTGAGCAGGTGGAGACAAAACAGTGATTTTGCTGTCTTGATTGATGGGTATATATCAATGTCAATTTACTTTGATCTGAATGCAGGGGGAAAGAAATTGCCAGCTAAGAACATACCACATCAAAATTCTTCATTTTTAAGCCTGCAGAATAATATGATTTCCCAGAAAAGAAATAAAGTGGCTCAGCGAATATTATCAGCAAGACTTCATAAAATTAAAGAGCTGAAGAATGAAATATTTGATTTGCAGCGCAAGTTAGAAGCATCAAACTTAGAAAACCGGGTTTTGAAACGGCTTTGGTATCGGCACTCAAAAGCAATAGGTGGATATGAAAATTCAGAAAGTGTCTTGCCTGATCTGTTAACAAGGCATTACAGTGAGGTGAGTACTTTGAGGAAGCACCTGAGGATGTCTCAGGAGGAAGAAAGACGTGCATCCAGAAGGCTTAGGAAAGTTGAAGCAGAGCTGCTAAAAGCTAAAGATGATTTGCAAGCCTTGTATAAGCTTTCAGAAGACAAGACTCTTGCTGAGAAAGAGGAACTTTATCACAGATTATCAGTCCTTGCAGAAAAAATGGAAGTGAATAATAAGAGAATACAGGTAATATATACCTATCATTTTATTTGTGTAAGAATAATAGGAGAGGTTCTGTGCAAAAGTAGTGGATGTTGGCTTTTTTAGTTGCTTCTTGTCAAACTGATGATTATAATACAGTCCTCTAGCACTGAGTGTTCTTTTTAAGCTAGACATTAAGGTATAAATAATGGCAGTAGTACTCCTTCCAGTATTTTAAAATTTGTCAGTAATGACTGAGTGAATTGAATCCAGCAATAAAGCCTTCTAAGAATTACAGTCCTGTTTTAACCCTATTAGGTCAGAAGCACAGCACATAGCTGGAGGGCAATCCTCAATAGAGTGTCTCCTCTACTTTCTGCCAGCAGCATTGAGTTACCCAGCCTTTCTTGGGCAGTCCAGCTGCAGTGGTGTGGAACTCCCTGAGCCCTGATTTCCCTGATAAAACAGAGGGTTAGTCATACATGGAGACCACCTGGCTGCTGCTGGTCTGCTTCCTTGGACAAGAGAAGCTGGCTCAGTTGGAAACAAGCACTCTTCCTTCCATGTGGTGCTGGCGAGCAGCATGGGTGTAGCTACATCTCCTGCTCACTAATTACTGTTACTTGCTGCAGTCTCCTTTTAGAGTTGGCTCTATGGCTGATTTATTATGCAGGAGTACTAAAAGTCTGCTGGGAGTTCAATAAGAGATGATCAAATGATCTTTTTTATCTTCTACATAAAGCTTTACTCTTATTGAACCTTTCATGAGGAAACAGGAATACAGGCCTTATTACAAAACCAGAAGAGTGAAATGTCTATTGTCCTCCAGGAATTAATTTCTGTTTTCTATGGAGTACATTATTCACATGATTAAATAAAGAGCCAGGTAATCTTAGAGGCATTTCACTATCTGAGAAGCTGGGTTTGAAGTATTTTATTACCTGTAAGAAAGTGAAAACGTAAATAGCTGAATTTAGACTCTTGAAACTTTCTATTTACAGGAGTCACAGTGAGAAGCAATAAAAAGCTCGCAGGATTGGGTTCTCACCCTACAATTTTATTAACTATCACTTCAGTGCGTAGCACTGGGTTGTGATGATAAAGTACTTGGTAAAGTACCTGCTCTTCATTTACACTAAGCCTCTTTATGCTGCCATAGTAAATCGATGTTGATGTGAAATGAAGCGTATGAGAATGTCTTGAAGATGATTGTTTTCATTAATTTTATCAGAACAGTAATGTACAGGCAAATTTTTCATGTTGAAATGCCAGACGCTTTATTTTCCGATCAGTACAATTGGGTTTTAAGCCTCTTTTTGCTCATTTCTAAAGTACTTTTACAGATAATCATTTCATGCGTTGTTTACAATAAATAGAAGGTTACTTTTCATTATATCAGCGTGCTTATTTTTTAGATCTGGTAAGAATAGAAAACTTTTTAACAGTCACACTAAGTACATCCATATTGTAAAACGTGTAATTTTTTTAAGAGCCTAGAAAAGCAGATGAAGTTGAACAATAGCACCTTTAGTCGCCAGCTGGCAAATGAGAATAAAAAAGCTGTTGAAGCTGGGATAATTACAAAGAACTTGCAAATGGAAATTAACTCTCTTCACCAAAAAATTAAGGTACTCAAGATTCTAAACAGGTTTCTGCTCCTACAGGAAGATTCGAGTCATTAATTTTATCTTTTCGTTTGCTTCTTTCATTATTTACTAATAGAGTTTTTATTCATATTTGAGTCTGTAGTCTAACAAAAAAAAAAAGTCAAAATATAAAATTGTGAAATCGTTGTAGGGTCTGTTTGTCAGAAGTTAAAGGACTTCAGTAACTAACTGGAACAGATTAATGTATCATAATTTGAACAAATAGTACCCACCAAACTGTTACTGTTTTGTTAGATCTAGCTCAATATATCCACCTAATATGAGCTTCTTTACAGGAACACTTTCAAATCAAAATGAGCCAAATATTACAATCTGAAAAGCAACAAAAAAGACTTACAAAAATGATTCAAGAGTTTGTTTCAAGCTACAGCTTGTTTTCTACAAAAATATTTTTGGGACATCTGTGTCAACTTTAACACAGTAACACTTTACACTAAATGTACGGAAGAACATAAATGTGGCACTGAGTAGACAGAAAACAAAATAAAGTTATGTGATGTGAATAGTGCTTAAGAAGAACATACATATCAAGAAAACATGGAAATCTTTGTGGTCTTTTTAATCTAAACTGTGTTTGTAGCATGGTTAAAATATGCTATTTATTTCTGTGACTGATGCATCTGTTGATTCCACAAGGAAACTTTCTCCAAAATGGAATCAGATGACTGATTGTTCCTCTTGACGATGTATATGTATCTATGTGTGCAAATCTGGGAGATGGAAATAGTCACAGCCCTAGGAACATTCATGTAAAGCTGTTCTAGAATGCAAATTATTTTAAAGTACAGTTTCCACATAAAGACTTCTCTAAATATTTCTTCATGTGTTTTCTTAATGCTATGTTTAGATTCACGAAACCTTATATTGTTTTACCAGAAGGAGCAGACATGCTTATTAATCATATTTCTGTGCCAGAACAGTTTATTCTTACACATTTACAGTTCTGCACATGTGGCTTATTCAGACCATTCAGGGTATACAGCTGTAATTCTCATTCAGATCAACCTCTGTGCCCAAATTAAATGTAACTCCTTTTCAGACCAGGAATTGATTAGCAAGAATGTTACTGAAATTTAAGTATGAAAACATGATTCTTATGACAGTGATGTTGAAAGTGTTCCTCAGAAGCTTGTGTCATGTTACAGAAGGCCTCATTTTCTGAGCATTGTTATAAAGGTGTAAAAATGTGATTTTAGCCTTTAAAGGAAACAATTTTGGTGTGGCTCATGAAAGAAAACGGCTGATTCATGCTTAAGTGGATGACAAAGTCACCAAATGGTGTAGAACAAAGGAGTGTTGCTGGCAGTTTTTTCCCAGCATGAGAAAATCAAATAGGTAAAGACTCATTCTTAACGCACTCAAGGAACTTAATAGTATTTATTCCTTCTTAGGAAAAGGATCGGCAACTTTACATAAAGAATATCTACGCAAATCGTTTGCTTAGAATCCCAAAGGACAAAGATGATTCAGTACCTCATAACAAAAGTAAAGGTATATTTGTTTTCCCTCGTTATCTCATTATGTGAATCTTATACTGCCTTGTAATTGGGATGTATATTCCTAAGTAAAAGCAGAGACAGTACTTTTATATAAGCAAAAAATATTCTGACACGTATGCTTTAGTGGTTCTTTTATGCTTGTGTATTCTATGACTATAAACGTATGACCTGTGGTTAATACTCCACCCATTTTTTCATTTGAATAGTCTTTAGCATACGTACAGTTTTAGTACTGTAATAGAGACAATGAAATATGAAAAAATAGTGTTGCTATTGTAAGTGTCTATTTGCATCAAGAGCTGTTTGTCTATTTTAATAAGAGCATGAAGCAATTGCTCCACTTTTGCAGTCTGATTTTTGTTCAGGCTTGTTCATTTTGATTTGGCCATGAGAAGTGGTCATCCCACAGCTACAGTTCCAACATCACATCTCACTGAACTAAAGCACCTCACAAACTAACCTCATGCAGCAAGTTCCTAGTGTTAGTACAGACTTTCAAAGTGCTTTTAGGTCAGTCAAAATAATGAATTTAGCTGGGTCTGGGTCTTTAGATGCTGTTTTTTTCTTTTTTTTTTTTTTTCATATATTTTTTTTTCATTCTTAAAACCTCTAGTTTATTAGAAGCAGAGATGTTTCAGTGCCTATTATTGAAGCTTCTGCAGCTTGCATTTTGTTGTGCTGCAAGGAAGGGAGTGGATTTGAGGTACAAGGTTCACAAAGTTAAAGGCTATTCTGATGATCATACTGTCAGTTTATCTGAGAGAAAAACTCCACATCTTTAGCACTCTTTTGGTTTTATTCATAATAAGTAAATTTAAATAGGCAGTCAGAGCTTGTAATAAACCCATTATTGGATATCTTCTCAGTTATTTCCATCAGCAAAATTGATGCTATAGTAGAAAGACATAGCAAAATAATAGAAAGTTAATTCTATCAACAGGAAGAAATAACTCTTTAGTAAACTATTTCTTTTTTATGGATTTAGATGGGTATTGGAAAAAAATTTATCATAGCCAAGTTTGTCTATCAACCATTCCAGGAGCAGTTATCTTGTGTGGGATTCAGTTGCCTAATAATAGGCATCATCTGGTGGCATTTGAGATGTTGTAGCACATTTGCCTGGCTCTGCAGTTGTTCCAGAAGGACACGGGTATCCCATCACTCCTGGGTAATGCTGGCCAGCCTGACGCAGATTCCTTGAATGCTACAGGCTGTGTCTCACATAGCATTAAGCATCTATGTTTGCTGACCCCTTGACCTGAGGGAGCAACTGCTAAAAACAATTATAAATCAAACAAGTTCAGAACTGCTTCGTTGCTCACATGCAACGAATCATCGTTATTCGAATCATCGAATTCATCATCATCGTTCAACGAATGTATCAAGGACAATAACATTGAAGCAAGTATTTTTCTTGAAGCATTTATAAATTGCTAATTTATATATGCTTTGGATGTAGTATCTCGAATTTACTAATAAATGTGTTTTATGTGGAAACTCTATGTGGGAGAAGTACATGAAATATATTGAAGTAACATTGTTTTGCTACCCAAGATCAGAAATATTTTGCCACTATTCCATAGGAGAGCTTTTTGCACAGCAATCTTATACTCTCTGGTTTTGGATAATGATTGGAACATTGAATTTCCTGGCTTACTCAACTATTTAAAATATGCTTAAATATTCCTGCTTCTAAAGGAAGAAGTGGAACTTCCTTTGCAAATCCATTACTCTGCGTTAGTGACAAGTGAAATACAGAGATAAAGTTGGTAATTAAAATTTTAACATGTAGAAAGAAACTGCTACTTCTTATTCCAAGTCAGACAAACTCTGTTTATTTATGAAGCACTGAATTCTAACTTTTGTTGTATCACATCACCATCTGGGTTTGTTTTCTTTTTTAAACTTTACTGATGTGGACTTGTAGATTATTTAAATTTATTTAAATTGTAATATTAAATCACTGATTACTACTTAAGTTCTTAGCTTAAGTGAGACCTGCTATTTTATGAATAGATTCCCAGCAACATTGTCCGTTCTTCTGATATTCTTGCCCAATAAGGATTTCATTTTGTGCCATTAATGGAAAATGATGATTTAGAAGCCTACAACTGGTAATGGCTGAAATTGTTTTTCCTTTTCACTGCTGGCTTGAATTTTCCTATAATAGATTTGGAAAGTGCTACTTTTTCAAGGAGTTGTTTTCCTTTGTGTATTTGTAAAAATTTTTATACAGCAGGAAAGCAAGTAATGTGTGGGTGCTTTTTTTTTTTTTTAATGTTCTTGATAAGCAAGTGAAGATAGGTTTAGGGTATCAGAAAGCTCCCTACATGTAAGTAAAATAAAATTAAATTATTGAGTGAATCTGTTAAAGTTAGCTGTGAGAGAGCAAGCTTTGTTCAGTTGTTGGAAGGTCACACTAGTTCATCTAGAGGTACAGCTCCCCCTAGTTCTGAATCTGAAGAATGTTCTAGTGATTTTTGTTGCTTTTAAGTAACTACTTGGGTTCAGAAAACTATTTCCCTCCACATCATAAGTGCTATTCTTCAGAGGTAGTTTTCAAATTAGTTCTCAACGTCCTTATCACCACCAAAAGGCAAGTTGAAAAAAATCACCCTTTTTGTGGATAGTCTTCCTCTGATTTCGGATATCAAAGCTAGGAATAAGGCTGAATGGTGATGTAGGTAAGATTACAGTTTTGTTCCTGTATTCATGTCAAAGCTGTTCCAAACATAGAATAAAAGAACAATACACAGGCCTTCCCCTGTCATCTCATCCTATTCAGGTACTTCTTTGAAGGGACTATTCAATTGCTCCCTTGGAACCTCCTTTCAAGTATTGGTGATATTTCACATAGTGTGAACTATTTCTCCTTAAGAGTCTGGTTCTGCAAAGCCTTATATAATTGCTTAACTTTGAACAAGTCAGAAGGCATAAAAACAAGCACGTTTGTTCTGTAGGATCTGAATTTAGGAGCTTGAAAATTGAGGTACCCCTCCCAGAGCTCTTAAAGTTTACATTAAAATGTTACCATACAAACTGACCCAACGCAGGCTCTATGGTATTGACACATTTCTATGACATCACATGTCCTGTTTGAACAGGATCTCTTTGTAGACTAAGTAAAAAGTATATGTACAGCATACTAATGCACTGATGAAAGTGCTCAGGCCTCTGGGTAGCTAAACTCAGAACCTCTAATTAAAAAAAACAGTAACGCTCAGATGAGATTTTATTGTATCTCTGGAAAGACACAACACATTAGTGCCTCAAACTCAGCTAATAGTGCTTTAGCTATGTTAGTTACTCCTCCATTTTCATGCCTACCTGAAGCATGCTTTAATTGCAATAAAGATACATACACATTCAGAATGCGGGATGCATTCTGGAACTTGAATTTACTAACATACGCTTAAACTGCAAACTTCTCTTTAAAATAAGGCTTTAACCAACAAAACTTGAGTCTTAGAATGTTTGGGTCCCAACTGAATACCACTGTCATCAAACGTATCTTTGCTTAAACCAACAATGTAATTCCAGAAACAGCTACTGCTAATGACAGTCCTTTTGCAACAGGTCTCAGTATAAACACATCAGTGCAAGTAAATAAACAGCATTTTACATCACTGCTATCTCAGTACCAACCCCAGGAAAAAGAAGGAAGTACAGTTCTGCTACATGAGGTATGAAAGATTGGGATCCAACTCCTTTGCTTAAATTACCTCTGAAGTTGTATGGTTTTTCTCCATTTTAGTAGTATACTTGATTGGCCTGAACAGTCATCTTAAGTTCCTGCGCATTTTGTGTAAATATTACTATATAATAGAACATATGTTGGACAAAAGTTGTCATACAAGGAACTCAAAAGAAAATACTCATCTTTTTGTAAGTATTGTACTGATTGGAATCTTTAGAAAGTACCTGAACAAGTATTTCCCTGTATTTTTACCTTTAATTATCAATTATAGGAGGAAAAGGCATCAGAAGATAAGAATCAAAAAGCTAAAGCAAGCAAAGAATACACTGATGCCAAATGTGAAATAGAAAAGCAGTCATCCAAGAAAATACCAAAGCCAGAAAATTTTGGTCAAACTCATGGAGGTATGTTTTAGTATCTAAGAAATGCATCTGATCTTTTCAAAAGTTGAATGAACTGATGATAATGGTAATTTACCTGAGCTGGCATATGACTGACAGTAACTATAAGTCACTGAAAGCAAGTTGCTGGAGGTGCTACGCTGACAGCAGATCAGCTCCACAGCTTAAGGCATCTTCATACTGCTGGACTTCTAAAAGCAGCTCATGGTTGTGTTGGTAAAATTTCTGAGCTTAATCTGTAAAAGTATACTTTACTTAATGGCCGCTTTGTTAAATCCACGCTGATCAAATACTGATCCCAAACTGTTGGTTGTGAATCTGCATCATAGTAGATGTCAACAGATTTTTCTCGCTTGGGATCTATTGCTAAGAAAGGAAAAGGAGTTCTTCAAGGGCTGAGAATATCTCCTCTTTACAGTGACCACTGTAAACAGATTTTATGCAAATCTTAACCATTGATTGTGATCTCACAAAGGCCGTATGCAAGGAACTCATCTATAATATATAACTTAATTTTGAAGAGGTTCTGTATAATAGGTGAAAGAGCAAGCAAATGTATCTATTCTTTTAGCTGAATATTTTAGAAAAAAAAAAAACCTAATTTTCTTTAAATTGAGGCAGGTAGATAAAACTGAGATCTGAAATGCTGTCAAGCTAGATATTTCACAAATGGTAGGAGACATGATGTGAGCTGAATTTTACACATTTACAAAGGTGTGACAGGTTGCTGAGGTCACCTACTGGATCAGTAACAGAGCTAGTGATAAGAAATGTTTTAACTCCTGCAGTTTATACTCCATCTTTTCAGCCTGAAACCTTTCCAGAGCCCATTCGTGAACCAATTCAGTCCTGTGTTGAAAAACTGCAGTATATTCTGCTCCATGCAACGAGCATGTTGCCAGTTAAAGGGGGAAAAAAAAAATCATTCCTATATTTAAGCTCGATGTAATAGCAATAGAATGACAATTAGGAGTTCAGAACTCATGTGATTTCCCTGATACTTTATATGCAACTTCTCTAGCACTATGTTTAGCCTGTAAAATACTTAATACAGATTATGCTTGTATGCTAATTAATTGAAGCAAGTATGTCAATGACATAATGATCTTGACAAAACCTTGCCCCATCCTGTTATTAGTAAATAGCACTGTCCTAACCATCCATAACAACTTAAGAAATAATGCAGTACAATTTGCTCTCATTAATGCTGCATGACTGTTTGTGATCCTATATAATTTTAAGAACATTCCTAAATCCCTTAATATTCATTTTAGAATATTTAAAGGAAAACAAACTGCAGACAGCACACACTTGTCTGGAATTTATAAAACAAGAAAGAAAGAGAGACTTGCTTAAACAGAAGTCAAAGAAAGCTGAAGAAGCTCTGCTAAATGACAGTGTAAAAGAGAACAGTCAAGAGGAAGATGCAGTGGAAGAGAAAGAAAAGAAGTCAGAAGAACAACTAAGAAGTGGGAAGGCGGGGAGTAATTTTTTAACTCCAAGAAACAAAATGCTCTCTAAGCTGAAAAAACAATACGTGTTTTCAGAAACCACTGAAAATTTGTATCACGGGCTTCCCACATCGGGTACAAAATCCACAAAATGCAGTCTTTGTAACAACAGACACGCAGGTCAGGACCACTGCAAAGAAGAACCAAAAGTAAAGAAACTGTCTGGGCTACACGAACCATCCTTCAGTAAAGTTACCAACATAAGGCAGAAAGACAGTTTGACTGAAGCAGAAGGCTGTGCTCATACAATATTCAGTGAAAGGAAGAAGAGTCTTATGAAAGAACTCTATGGACAAGGCAGTGTTTGCAAAGACAGCCATTCATGTTCTAACACGAGAGGAATGGAGAGAAAGCTGTGAGGGGATGCATGATTACACAAGCGAAATGTTAACCCTCCAATGATTTATAAAATAGTGTCTATCCTCAATGAGTCATTATGAATAACCTTATAATACACAAAATTGGTATCTATGAAGTATATTCAGCTTACCTTTCCATTTCAATTACACACTGTTTTTAGCTTCATAAAATGTATATAAAATCTTAGAAGTTTTGAGAATTTCTGTCAATGACTTTCAAAATGAGAGGCAAATCAGCTGTCACAGCAGAACATTTTTATTATTGATGCGCATGTATGCATTTTTGGGTGCCTCAACAATTTTGTCATTTTACCTGTTATAGTGAGGTATCCAAGTTAGTCCTTTTTGGTTAATTTTCTGCATTCTCTCTGCAGTTTGAATCTTAAGTTATTTGTTAACTAGCTGCAGTGAGCTGTCTGCTTTCAAAAGATTCTTCACTGAATTGCTACCTAAAATGTACTGAAAGAAAATAATTTTCTTTTCACTCCTGACATAGCTTCCAGAATTCACACAATAATTTGCTATTACATTGTTTTCATTAGCATTATAAAGCTCTAAAGCTCCATTCTTTTCCGCTGTTAAAACTTACCAAAGCAGTTTGCCTGGTAACTACCACAGCTGACATCCAGAATTGAATGTGCAAGACTAAAGCATTGTTCTGGACAAGTCAGGCATATCTAGTTCTCAAAAAGCCTTTAAAAATCTTGCATTTAAGGTTATGTAAGTAAGGGTAGGAAGATTATGTCTTGTTTCTGGTGGAAATTCATGAAAGGCTGCTAGAATGTAAGCTAGGAAAAAGGTATTCTACTAAATTTTAAAAAGCAGTAGCAAAAAAAAAAAAAAAACCCACAACACTTGTACTATGAAAACTTCTAAAGGCAATTAAGATATTTTGAACCTACTTGTAAGCATACTTATCTTCAAGTTAAGTTCTTTAAGTAGTACTTGAGCTGTGAAGCAGACAGATTTTTCAAGAATGATTTAATGCAGTCAAAAGAGTACTTCTCCTCTATGTAGTATTAATACTTCTACAATCCCTTTCCTGCTGTCTCCAAAGTTAAGAGCAAACAAGCAGACATAATCCAGCATTCCTGGTTGTACTAAATCACCAAAAGCCTCTCTGCCCCTATTCGTTCAGATGTCCGACCAGAGCTGCCAACAAACTGTATTTCATTATCTCATACTAACTGTGGATAAATAGCAAATGCCTTTGTCAATATTCTAAATGATACTGCTTTTCTTGACTTCACTGTGTTCAACTCTGTAACAAGCTAAGTGGCAACATCATAGCTTTTATCTTTATAGTCAGAAATACATCAACTGCATAGTTAAAAAGTCTGTAGACTCCAACACTATGAAGAACACAGGTGGGTTTTATTTTGTTTAGGAAAACTGTAATTAACATTAAAAATGTGGATTAGAAAACCTGAGGTGGACTGAAAAACTTTATTTCACAAATAAAAACACAATTACATGTAACAGATTCAATCTTGACTTTTTTTCTTGTCGATATTTAATGCTTTCACTTTACTGTTGGCTAAATGCAATCCCTAATATAAAAACAAATTAGTTTTTAAATAACATTTAAGAAAAAAAAAAGACATTTAATGAATACATACACTCAGACATGCAGAAAATGTGTCATCATTCTCTGAATTAATTCTAAAGGCAGTTCTAAATATATGGATGCACTCCAGCCACTTCCTGCAGCCAGGCAAAGGACCTAAAATAATACAACACTGTATGGACCACGAGCTAAGCCAAAATCTGCAAAAGCTTTGTTCAACCTTATGTCCAAGGAGGTATTATAGAGCTTTTTAAAGCCACTGCTTTGTCTACTGGAACAGATTGGGTTGCAGATAGCACAGAAGTTAGCACAGTTTTTCTGTTGTGTAACTGCAGTACTGGGAAGAATTACTATCATTAATGTATGCTGAAGCTCTAGGGATGTAGTTTTCTGCAGAATCAACTGTTTTCTACTTTTCCTAACATGGAGCTTGGAAAGGTTGGTGGACCCTTTTTCTGAAAGCATGGAAGGAAATACTGTTAGCAATATTTGCTCCGTTTGGGAAGTAGAAAATGAGGCAAGGAAGGAAAGGTCAGTTATCAGTAAAGGTAGTGGGGAAAGAAATTTTTAAAAAAAAAAAAAAAAAAAAAAAAAAAACAACACCAAAAAAAACACCTAGTGTTCAATAATTCCACAAGGAATTTTAAAAATTTTTGTTCCATGAGGAATTTAAAAGAAGTGTTGAAGTGACCGGCTGACCTGCATTTGGCAATTGAGAAATTAATTTAAAATATAAGAAGTTGATTCTGCATATATATCACTAATATTTTCTAAGATAGTCTGAGAATAACCCAATCCACAGATAAAAAAAAAAAGGAAATTAATTCTGTTTTATTCTAAAACAACCATACTACCTATTTTGATTAAATACCACTTGTCACCAAATGGAATCACATCTTTGGGTGAAAATGCTGTACTATACAGTAAAGAAAGAACAAAAGAGCAAAGCTCCAAAAAAATACTAATGCCAGTGCATTTCCAACTTAACAGCTGGAAAAAGAGAACGCTAAGACCTTTGTGAATACGTTATGACAAAGCCTTAAGGTTCTGCCACCAATCAATGTTTATCTGCGTCAAAATGAGGTTTTATAAATATCAATGCTGCTCTTTGAAAACTGCTGATCATAAAACCAAAAAACAAATAAATGAAAGAAAGTAAAACCAATACTGCCCAACATCCAACTAAAGTAACAAGAAGTGTCTCCAATCTGGTCCATCATAACAGACAAATGTTTTTTTGTACTGTGGTAAAGTAGTTTAGACTCCATATACTACAGGGATTTCTTCAGCTGAAAGGGTGAAGCATGATAGCTACAACTTTATTGCAAACCACAAGCCAACATGTAATTCCAACACCACCTGAAAGAGATATAAAATTTGACTGAAGTTATTGCATCCTTAGCACACAGCAGATTAAACAATTTGGAAACAAAAAAATGAAACAGTTAGGAGGTTGATGGGAACAAAATATCTTTCTGTCTAGATGCAAATGATTTTCAAGGGATGCCAGTTAACTGCATGCTAGTTTTGAGAAAACCGAAGGCTGTCTGGGGAAAGAGCAGCAAATAAAAATATGAGCCAAAAATATGACCCATGATTTCTAAAAATATTCACTATGTCCCTATCCAAGAGGCCTAGGTTGCTGAAATTAAAGGTGTGGTAAATAAAAAGAGTACTTTGGAATCTAAAATTAGAGACTAGGAAGAGGAAAGAAGTAAATTTCCCAATAAATTCAAATCAGCCTTCTTAAAGAGTATTAAATCCATACTTCTGTCCTTTCTCCTAATCCCCATAGAACTGAATAAAAAAATCCAAGTGAGACTTTCAGTACTGAACCAGACCTCTTTCACTTGTGTTTTAAAGAGTCTTGTCATTCAAACTAACAGTGTGGAAATTTGTGCTGGAATGATAGCATAGAGAGTGTACCCTAACTGCAGTACATAGCATATCTGTATCACAGCCTGCATAGAATCATACGACATAGTATCACTGAATACACAGCTATTTATTATGTGTACTGGAAGAAACTACCTTCTGGTGATTTTTAAATACTTCTGTGTTATTAACTTTATCGCCTAGAATTCAGAAGTAATCTCTTCACTTTGGTTATAAACCAAGGTTAAACAAAAACAGAACCTGAAGGCAGGTAAGGATATGAACCTTATAAAATTCCTTAAAATACTATTTAAATAACTATCTTCCAAGGACTCATCCCTGGCCCTAAACAGAAGGGTCTACTTGTCCAGTAAACACGCTGGATACAAAGCATTCTCTCGACAGCTATTAAAGATGGTAAGACAACACTATAATTTGGAATTCACTCTAAGGCAGCTGAAGCTTAAAAAGCCTGGTATGAAGATTCACCAGCAGCATTTTATCTTCATAGTACATTTCCACACTGCACTGCCCTGTCATCCTGCTTATTTATTCAATTAGAATAGAGGCAGCACACATTTCACTCAGGTATGCATAATCTGTCACATCCTTCTTATCATTAATTCATCAACCAAGAGAAAAGGGTTTGAGTAGGTAAAGAAGTGCAGTGAGGGGAAAAAAGGCGGGAACAGAACACCAACCAGAAGAGAACGCACCTCAATCATCCCAGAGCTATAAACTAGTAAAGTTTCATAGTAGTGCAAGAAGCATGTGTAGGTAATACAGACCCATAAGTATCTGCACATTTTTGAACCCAATTCTACTATTTCAAACTAATTAAAACAAAAATATTTCTGATTTGAAACCTTCCTAAGGGTGTATTCCATACTAAGATAAAACTGCTCTGTTTGAGAAGATTTAATAAAGACAAATATCCCCTTTCGTTGGGAGTTCATTAAACACGAGCTAATCACATATGATAATGTCTGAAGCTCCCCATTTTGCTATTAAGAAATATACAGAAGCAGTGCTTTTAATCCACACGTACTCTTTCTCATTACATTCTTAGCAACTGCACAGACTTGGAAAATGCATTTTCTCTACCACACTGCTCTTACCTGCCACACCTGTAGGAAAGGCTACCAAGCGCTCCAATGGTGCAAGCCATTTGCTTGGAAGAACCATAACTGGTTCAGAATAATATTTCCAAATGAGAGAAATCATCAGGGCAGCCTAGAATGCAAGTTTTTGTTAGCTTGGATAACAAACATCGAAGTATATTTCCACCAATGTTTTGAAGCAGTACATCTCACAGTCTAAATTAAAGAAAATAGCATTCTTATTATTTTACATTGTTCGGAAACAAATACAGAAGAATTTTAGGCTTGATATGACCTTAACTTTACACACAACAAGATTTAGCAATAAGTAGCTGAAAATTACCGCTTTATTTTGAGGCTGGTTCAAATCTAGCATAAATAAAAGTGGTAATAATACAAATTGTTACATTCTGATGACTGTTTTTAACCACAGTCCTTGTCTGCTAAGAATCCAACTAGCTTTCACATTATCCAAAACATAGTCTTAGGTTGAGCACTCTCTTATGGGCAAAAAAAATTATTTGGCATCAAGCCTGAGCAACAATCTGGTACAGGAGGCACTGTGTGGAGATACATGGCAGCTCTATATGGAAATCTGCACCCACAGCAGAAGAATATTTTATGTTTTCAGAAACACAAGCAAAATATATATATTACATATCAGAACTTTCCTGGGTCCACTGCCACGTATAGATGAAAAACAAACCAAAAAGAAACAGTAATGAAGGAGGTAAGACAAACTCCTACCTTGTCATCTCAATACCAGGAAAACAAAGCTACATGAAATTCAAAACTCATTCACAATAACCAGACCCTATCAGCTGCATCTCTCTACAACTAAGAAATTGTTCTGGTTCGGTGTGCATTGTGTCACTGGGCTGCCAAATACCTGTGCAACTAATCATCAGTCAATAAACACAAAAGAGATTCATCACACTGCTAAGGATTTAGTCCTCAAATTTGTATCCCTAATAGAAGATTTACTTACTTGCAAGATGTAGAATACAATATTTATAACCCACTTTATTTTGGCTAATTGGGCAGTTCGCGCTTTCACTGTTAAGAGAAAAATAATATTACTCTGCATTATTTATAACAGTCAGAAAAGTAGTGATCCATTAATATTATTAGTCTTCAAATCAGGGCACTAAATAACATACACCTGTCTAAAAATATCTCTTCAGGATAACTTATTGTGAAAGCAATGAAGAGCTAGATTCTAGAGTTTTACATTAATGGTACTGTGGAAAGTTGCAAAACTCTGATATCCTAGACAGAAAAGTCACATGTAATCAAGAATGCTGGTTCTGAAATGAGAACAGTCAACGCAGTTGCTAACTTAAGAATCTGTTTTAGATGAAGCATAACATATGGCTTTCCCTTTCACAAATAGGGAAAACGATGGCTTCAGCAGTTGCACTTTTTGCCTTATTTCACTCAGAACGGGTTAAGACTATTCACAGCCAAGACCGTTCACTCATTGAATGTTCCTGGTCAGGTTCAATATTCAAAATTCTCATGCTTATTTTCCTCCAGCAGTACCCCCAGCCCAACACAGAACAGCTCAGAGATGACAGGAAGCACATCTTCAAACACAGTAGCGGCCTACAGTTTTCTGAAGCAATATTGTTGTCTAGTTTAATTGAAATTAACTAATTAAGAATAATGCTAATGAAAACAATTCAAAACTGACAGTTGTAAAGACTGTCATTTCTCTAAACAAGTGCAGAAAAGTCTAATCATTCTGCACAGAGAAGGCACACAAAGCAGGTATTCTCCTGTCTTGTTAGGTTCAGTAAGTGAGTTTGGACAGACGAGCAAAAAGTCTAGTGCCAAACGTTTATGTGCGCTCTCTACCATGAGATGATGCAAGTTCCTAACAGAGACAAAGCAGTAGTTTTATCATAAAACCCACTGCATATGGTCAAATGGGATTGCAAAAAGACAGTAAGGATCTCATCTAGTTAACTTCCACATTAACACTTCCCCACTAGCATCTTCTAGCACAACAACCAAATACCTCCAATCCAGCAATTCATCCTTTCCCAATTAAGATATGCAGTCTTACTATATTACTTCTTTTGTTAAAGACAGAGAAGTTCGTGAAGTTAATAAAGACTGGATTCAGTAATAACCATCACTAAGAAAGAGTAAGTATATCATACAGAGGAAATAAATATTATACCCTACCATGAGTCTTAAGCTTGTCAGTCATTTTGTTAATCTTTCTTTCCAGACGGGCGTATCTAGCAAACTCATCCATCATACTAATGGTTGAGAGCTCTTGCTTCATATTCTGAATTTCAGCTCTCATTTGGGATTCCTGCTCCGCATCCTTTTGTAACAACCTGGATATCTAAAAAATAAAGAAATAATATAGAAATAATAAGAAAAAAATAATATAGAATAAAAAAATTAAAGAAAAAGAAGTAATTTCCTCAGAATTTAGCTGATTTGAGCACACATAAAGCAGCCTCCTGTGTACACACTCAAAGGCTCCCATTGCCAGGACACCATCCCCTTTCACCAAGGCATGAGGAAATCTTCATATTAACGAGATGTTCCAGAAATGAAAAGATGCCATGTTCTCCTTACTAAGAAATAAACTTTCCTTCCTTCTCTCCTCATCATGAACTGTGTGGATCACAGATATCTGATACTTGCAGTAAGGACAGGGACACAGTCCTTCTCATCGCTGTTCCCTCCATCATCTTCAGCTCCTGGAGTCACACCGGACGCGGCAAGCTTTATTTACTTGAGCCCAGCTTCGCAACTCACCAACAAGGCGTAGCTCAGAAACCGAGCATCACTCCTCTCTGTTACAGACTACCTAGTCTGAGCTCATAGAAATACAGCAAGCGCCGTACTGACCTCGAGCCGCGTTCCTTCCAGCACGGCATCTTACCCATGTCTCAAAAGCATTAAGATAACAGAGACGCGTTACCCCCGAGCAGCCCGGAGCCCTCCCCTCAGCTCCTGCCCGGCCCCGCGCTACTAACGGCCGCGAGGAGGAACGGGACGCGGCGCTGACATCACTCACGATGGAGGAGCAGGAGGGCAGCACGATCTTGAGCGCGTTGCAGAGGAACACAGCGCTCAGCACCAGCAGCCAGGCGCCGCTCTCCGCCATACTTCACGCACGCGCAGACAGGCGCGCGGAGGGAAAGCGGAGACAGGTGCTGCCACATGACGACGGCCCGCCAATCGGGAGCCGTTCTCCACGGGGCGGGGCCTCGCACCTAACCACCGCCCGCGCTTAGGTGCGAGGCCCCGCCCCGCCGCGAGGGGAGGCACGGCGCCGTCCCCGCCCCGCCGCTGCCCCGCGGGAGGCGGCGCTGCCGGCCGCCGCCGAGCGCGGGGCGCGTCGCCCCCTGCCCCGCCTCTCCCCCGCCAATCCGGCTGGATCCTGTTGCGGCGCCGCTGGCGCTGCTGGGATGGGGGGGGGCGGTTTCCCTGCGCAGCGCGGCGGGCGGGAGGGCGGCCGCAGCGCCTGGCGGTGAGGCACTCAGCGCGCAGCAGAAGCCGGGCGGGAGCCGCCGCGCGCTTCGCCATGCCGAAGAGAAAGGTGAAGCGCGGGGGAAACAGCGGAGACGGGGGACGCTGGGCGTGGGGGACGAGGAGAAAAGGGGAACGAGGGGAACTGCCGTCGCCGCCCGGCTGAAGTCGCCGGCAGGGCAGCGCGCCGAAGAGGGCCGGCGCCGAGCACCGCCGCTCTCTTCAGCGGCGTCGTCTGGAAGGTTCGGCGGCGCGCGACGGGCGCCCGGCCGAGGCTCGCGATCCGAAAGCGGCGGCGGAGAGAAGGGGCGGGCCGAGCGGCGCATCACGTGCTCCCAGCCGGCCCGCCTCTGCGCGCCGCGCACGCGCTGTCTGATGCGCGCCGTTTGCATTGGCAGGTGGCCGCCGGTGGCGCGGAGGCTGCTGAGGAGGTACCGAAGAGGAGATCGGCGCGGCTGTCCGCCGTGAGTACCGGCCGGCACCGGCGGGGCGGGGGATGGTGTGTCTGCAGCTGAACCGAGCTCTGCTTCTGCTTTCTCTTCAGAAGCCTGCGCCTGACAAAGCGGAGCCCAAAGCCAAGGCGTTGACGGCGAAGGTGAGAGCCTGGGGGCGATGGGGGAGAGGGGAGCAGGGGCTGTGTGGGCGGCATTGTTTTTTTTTTTTAAAGAAACGAGGGTCTATATCTGGTGGCAGGTCAGTGTGTGCAGTGTATGTGTTTTTGGCTTCTGTGTGGTTTCAAGCACTTGGGTCTTACTTGTCTCTTTTTTTCTTCAAGCATATGGCTTAGGATCATTTCAAAGACGGCAAGATAAGATGCTTTGCAGAGTTTTTGACATTTTCACTTTAATAATTCCTTAGCAGTGCTACACTCGCCTTCATTCCAGTGCTTTGAACATGAATGTGCTCTCATTCTCTGAGTTTTAAACCTAAGAACTTTGGTGAAGCTTTCTAATTTCATTTCAGCTCCAATTCTCTGTTTTTTCCCCCCGAGTGTCTGCATGGTGCATCCCATTGACTAATATTTAGAAAATACCAGAAGTCTACGTGCTGTGAAGTTGCTTGTCATCTGGATTAGTGATACTGAGTACTAACATTCATAACTTTTTTTGTGATTTTTCTTTCATCAGGTACAGTCTATTTTATCTCAGTGCACTGGGGGGGGGGGGGGTTAAAAATAAAAGATATTTTCTAAACATGGGAGAAAAGCATTTCTGATGTTTTGTGCACAGTGACAACGTAGGTGATGTTTCAGCATTTTTTCCCTTGTTTATTTTTCACACTGCACCCTCTACATGTCATATTCCTTACTGCATGTTTGCATGCAGTGATGTAAAACACTTAGAACTTCTGCTTAGTGATTGCAGAATTTCATAGAATTCTATTATTGTGAAGATAATAATTTGCATGTGCATTCGTATACAATAGGTAATGTATTTAAATGTGTATTAAAGAGTTGCTTGTGTATGGTAGCACAGTAACATGATGGTGATTTTTGGTGGTGGTGGTTTCTTGTTTTGTTTTTGTGAGGATGAACACTTGGAGTGAAAATGAAGTATGGATACATGTAGCATGATGGTTTCTCGTAATAATCAGAAGTGCACGTTTCTACTATACATAGAATAAACAAAAATGATTTTTTCTTCCTCAGTAGATTTTAGTTCAGAGACAGTAAATTAGGATATACATGATATATAGTAGGATATACAGTGACAAACAGACGTGGAATGCACACTATTTTTAATGAGATCAGATACATCTTAAGGTAGGTCATTATAGTAGTTGTCTGCTTAGAAGAATAAATGGATTACATTCTTGGCACAGATTGTATCTGCCAGAGGTGTCGTAGTTTGTCTTTTATTGAAAACTTTTGTTAGGACCTGTAAATACCAGTGCTAATTTTGTCAAAAACTACTTCGACATCAGTTAAGATTGACACAGGTGTTTTATAAGCATCTGGACCAGCTGGATCTCTGTAGTACTTGGTTGCTGTGTGGAATGTTTGGGAAGATATGTTAAATTTTTATGGTAAGATTGCTCTTAAGCGAATACTTTTCTCCAACCCATTTAACAACAGGGATGCCAGGTGCAGAAGACATGACTGAGATACTTGTAAAGGAGTGCTGAAAATGATACCTGCAATTGTTCATCTATTTAGGATAAGTTACTGAAATTCTCACCTGTCAGTACAAAAGAAAAAAACGAGACTGAAGTGTTTGGTGTATACAAAGTGGAATGAGTTCACCAATGGATTTTGTACTTTATGTTAATAATTTTTAATATGTCACAAGAGATTAAACCACGTATGACAAATTGCTCTGACTTTCCACTGGAATTAATTACTATTGTTTTTTGTCTCTGATAGGTTTTTCAGTGGGTTTGCACCACTCTAAGCAGTGCTTTTAGTTACTGTATAAAAGAGTGATCCTAAGTTCTGTGAGCATTACATATTTATAATATGTGCTATTCAAGGAAGTATATATGTATTAGCTCCTTAATAGTAGCTCTTGGTGTTTGCCAAGTCCATCTTGTTTTTGTTTAATTACTTTCAAAATTTATGGTATAGGTTATATGAATTCATTTCATTTAATTGTAGGATAAATCTGAGAACAAGAAAGCTCAATCAAAGGGGAAAAAGGGGCCTAAAGGAAAACAGACTGAAGAGACAAACCAAGAGCAGATAAAGGACAACTTGCCTGCAGAAAATGGAGAAACTAAAAGTGAGGAGGTAAAGTTGTATTCTTTGGTCTAAAACAGCTGGATAACTTACTGTAACTAGTATAAGCATACAACTGTTAGAGAAGCAGATAGTACTTAAACTAGAATCTATTTCTGTGCAAAGAAAACTGCTGGTTATTGAAACATTAGTAGATAAACCAGGGAAATTCTGGTTGCACTCGAAAGAGTTGTAGTGATGTGGTAACAGTCCTTGACATGAAAACAAATGGTGAAAATCTTACCCAAATCCCAGTACAGGATAACGTCCTTTAGCAAGGAGCTGTTTTGCCTGCTGGTAAGGCTCATAGAGGGAAAAGAAGTACAAGGATGACTAATAGTTGTTGAGAAATGGGCCAAATCAGTCTTGGTTGTAATACTCTGCTAAAATGACTCTATTGCTGAAGTTTTTTTGTACTAAATAAAAATATCCTTCACCCTGCTTTTTTTTCTGGATGGTGAGCATCAGTTTAGGACAAGATCTGTTGAGGGAGGCAGTGCCTCCTGTTTGATGAGCTGTTAACAATTGCATAAATCCAGCTTTCGTGTAGTAACATGCTTAGAATTACTCTCAAATTACTGCATTATTGGCTGCCTAGTTCATTTCAGTTAATCAGTTGAGTTTGGTCATGTAATCAGAGGATTTATTAATCTAAATATGATTTATTTTTCCTGCTTCCTTTTTTAAATAAAAAAATAATTTTTTTTTTCATGTGCAAATGTATCTTCAACGAGAGAAAAGAGTATTTGGCCTTCAGGTAGATAGTGGTTTTCTTGGGTAAGGAAGGTACAGAGTAATACTTGAGTGGGCAAGACAACTTTGGATTAACATTCTTTATTTGCAAACTTTATGCTTTTTGTGTCTAGGTTGTGCTGTAAATATGAATTCTTTGGTAGGCTTAAGTGTGGCTCTATCAATGTATTAGCATTGCACAGTTTGGTTTTTCCATTTGTGTACATGATATTTTGGTAATGCCAGAGAAAGCTAAATTTGGCAATATTTTTCACCTGTAGTTTGTTTAATATACCAGTTAAAGGAGATATAAATCTAAGGAATGGATGATGATTTGGGGAACACATCTTCAGGTTGGTCACACCAGTCAAAATTGCTGAATTAATATAATGCTTCAATATCTCATGAAAGGGCAGTGAATTCTTATGTTAAAAAGCGCATAATGTCTGGGGGGGGGGGGGGGGTAAGCTTCTGTACTTCATCCTTCAAAAAGCTTCTCCTAGGTGGCAGTAAGGATAGTTAGCAGGTATTAGGGTTTCTGATTTGGTACTGCTATAATTAACCAGAATATTCTGCTGGTACTTCCGTAAACCTTTAGGATAATGAAATTAAATGTTTACATTGAATTCCTCTTTTTAAACTATACTGCAAGAGGAAACAGTTCTCTAGTCCAGATGGACTCACAGCTGTAATCAGTTAAGTTTGTATGAACCTGTCCTGAAGTTGAGGTACAACATATAGAGGCTTGATATAAAAACAGTTTGGTTGTGCTACATTCAGTATTTTTTCAATGATGTAATTTTACTGTGGTACTGAGTGCCTATATATTACTTGCCTTAAAATATAGGGAGATTTGAAAATGTTAACAGTGCTGCATTTAAATGCGCGAAGTACATCCATAATGTTTGTTTTAATCACAATATATGCAAGGATTTCAGCTTGTTAGGTAATTTTTTTATTTCAGCAAGGCAGTAATTATTGAAACATTTTTTTTCTTAAAAAATGTTTTAAGTGTAGATTGAGTGGTACTGCATCAACATTCTGAAATCCATACTGCTGCACCCGAGCTGATAGAAGCCCTTTTGGGAAAACTTGAGTTTAGTAGAGCGTTATCCAAGACAAATAAACACACCGTGGTTCCAATTCATTAGGACTACAAAGCATGCTGTATAGAAGCAAGTCACGGTTGTTCTGTATGTCAGGTTGCCTAATGTGTGCTTTAAAAATACTGTGAACTAAAAGTCTGCGTGACTTTGAAACTTTTTGCATTTAAATGTTTGGTTTTTTCCCCTCTTCTTTTTCAGACCCCAACGTCTGATGCAGCAGTAGAGAAAGAAGAAGTGAAGTCTGAATAACATCTGGTACCAAGTCTTTAATTGGTGATCCTTATACTTTTCTTCTTGTACAATTCAGAGGAATATTTTTATCAACTATTTTGTAAATGCAAGTTTTTTGGTAGTTCTAAAAAACACGTTTTTAAAAGGAGAGAATCCCAACTCAATCCATTTTTTTACATATTTAGATACCTAAGTGTAAATGATTTTTTAAGTGGCAAAATCATGTACTGGTTGTCTGTTTTCTATGAAACCAGAAATTAACGGGATGTTACAAAACGGAGAGGTTTTTGAAGTCTTAATGCGGCTTCTCGTTCCATAGACTGGGAGGAAGAGTTTTTCTGTCCTACTAAACGAAGCGCACACACAGACATCGGAACTTGTAATATGTTGAGAACGTCTGAACGTTTCAGTTATTTATCTATGATTGTACCATCAGTAGAGTTGCTTATCTCATGAACTGCTCCCTAGTGTTGGATTTCTTGACCAGTAATGTATATCTGTGACAAAGTTATTTTTGGTAGGTGTAGGTTTATTTTTTCCAACAACTTTGTAACTGCTACGTAAAAGACTGGAAACTTTTATCTTTAAATACTGAATAGGTAATAGTTTCTGATTGATAGACTGAATGTCAGCTGGTACTTCACATCTAGTTTTAAAGGAGAGCTTGTCTACAAAGTCCAAATGAAAAATATTTGAAATAGGCTTAGAAAAAAATAAAATTATAGTTTTTATATTAAAAAGAAACTATGTGAATAAGAACAATTGTAAAATTGTAGTGTCTGTGATCACCGAACAAAAGCCAAATAAATCTTGATTAAGAAAGAATGTTTCTAGAGCTCTTGCATTGACTACAACAACTCAGAGTATAAGGGGGTGCAGTCATTGAACTTGTGCTTCTGTTGGAAAGCAATGAATAAATACCCTACTGGCTTTGATTCTGAACTGTATTTTTTATGTTGTTAACAACTGTGCTACTTACAGGTAGTAATGCAGGGGTGAGCAGCAAGTAGAAAACTGTAATTGTAGTCTTATCTGAACTTCTTGATTGAGAGCTGGTAACGTACTGTTGCTTCTGGTACCTTTTTAAAAAAAAACAAACTTCATAAGCACCAGATATTTTTCTCTGTTCAGCATTTATGTACGTAAGTAATGCACAAAATAAAATGAGCCTGGATTGTGAACTTCTCAAGCAGTCAGCAGTTTATGTAATGGAACCCACAAAAGATAAGGAGTGTAAGAATTTGGCCAAGAGCTGTGAGGGAAGAAGAAAACTTTCTTTCTTGTGCAGATGAGCTGCTACGTGAGCGTAGCCTGCTGTAAGCAGCTGCGCCTGCTATATAGATCTGCAAGTTGACAGAGCATGGATTCAAATAAAAGTAAAACATAACCATGCTGAGAGGTCATTCATGTAGCACAAAACTGGCCTGATTCTCTTAGAAGAAAACAATCAATTTTGTTAAGATTTAACAGCCTTTCATGAGAAGGGGACATACTAAGTATATGTTACTTAAAGTAAAAAAATGAGACCTAGTACTCATTTCAGTTCTCCCAGAGTGCACTCGATTCCCCACCCCGTACTTTATTTTGCCGTATTGCAGCATGTACACAGCTTTATCTGATCAGTCTGTTTGATGCCAGTCGGATAACTGTCAGCCTTGGCTTGGGAGGAGTCAAGATCAAAAAGCAAGTTTCTTCTTTTTCCTCTTGAATGAGAATTTTTTTATGCTCACATACAAAACCTGCAAGTACAGCAGCTGCTTCCTCTTCACTTTGGTGCCAACTTACCAGTTTCTTCTGAAGACAGCAAAGTTTCACCTCTAACTTACTTTCTCAAAGAATGCTTTCACTGAAGCACTTCCTCAAATGCTTTCATATGATACAGCATTTTACCATTTTTCCATCTTACATACTTAAGAAATGTTTAGGTTTTCCTTAACTTATAATAGAGGATGTCTTTCAACACTGACTCACAATGTGCTTCTGGTCCTGTCCCACCACAGCTGTGTTCTGAGCAGAACGCACCTGGCTTTGACTTCAAATTCTGTGATATTTTTGAAGACTTGAACTAAATTTGTCACTTTTTCTATACCTTTTCCTCCCCCAATTACCTTATTTGACTGCTTATTTTTGTAGTAGGAAGACACAGCTGCTTATGTGCTCTGTTTCTTTTGTGTGTGTGTGTGTGTTTTTAGCAAATCAGAAATATCAGTTCAATGACTAATAATGTTGCCAGTAAGTATCCCCAAATAACCTCATACCTTTACTGAATGCCTGCTTCTCACATGTTTTGAGTCTCCAATGTTGAGACTCTGTTGACTTCAACACCTCATCTCTAAGACTGTTACGTAATTCCCAAGTAATTTACTCTTGGAGACAAAAAGCCTCCCTCATTTTATTCTGCAAGTGAAAGGACTTAGGGATAAATCAGCAACACCTTTCACAGGGTGGAAATGCTCACTAAAAAAAACAAAGGGAGATGCTTGCGTCAGGAGCCCTGGTTTGTTTTGAGCAGTACAAGCTGGTGTTGATGCAGTAAGGAATGAAATGTGTTTCTGTAGGAAGTGGAGGTGATTCAACTATGACTTCTCATTCTGCAATAGACAGGAAGACCTTTCACATCTGTCAGTGCTTATTTCATCAAAGCTGAATCGTGAAAACTGGCATGAAAGGGTTCTCTTAGCTTTTACTGTAAAGATAACTAGTGGTGGGGCATATTATGAAGAAGGGAGAAAAAGAGCGAAGCACTGTTTAGTCATTATAAGCAGTCCAGTTAAGGAAGTCTAATTTCAAGCTTAGCAGTTGAATTCTGTAAAGAGTACGGTTATGGCAATGGAAGTATAGAAGAAATAATAGTATATTTCTCCACAGAGCTTGAAATGACAACGAGTAAAGGGGGGGGGGAAAGAAAAAACCCACAGCACTTCAGCTACAAGGAAGATGAGGAAGGGTGTGAGCACCAGGTGCCAGTCATGCAGGTGGAGAATGGGAGTGGAATTTATGTGCGAATCTCATGGGTTTCTTTTATAACATGAGGGACCTTTGGTCGGTGTGACAAAGGAATGGAGTGACCGTTAAACTTCAGAATTACGTATAGCACATAAGGAGAACCATCCTTTTCAAAACACGTTTCTGTGAGGTGGTCTGATCACACAGATGGTGCTTGAAGGTCTGGAGCACAAGTCTGATCGGGAGCAGCTGAGGGAACTGGGGTTGTTTAGCCTGGAGGAGGCTCGGGGTGATCTCGTTACTCTCTACAGCTGCCTGAGAGGAATCATAGAATCATAAGGTTGGAAATGACCTGCAAGATCATTTAATCCAACTGTCCTTCCATTACCACTGCTACCACAAGCACTAAACCACATCTCATAGCGCCTCATCCAGACGCCTCTTGAACACTGCCAGGGACAGTGACTCCACTACCTCCCTGGGCAGCCATTCCAGTGCCTGAACCACTCTGAGAGAAGTTCTTCCTTATGTCCAATCTAAACCTGCTCTGACACAACTTGCGGCCATTTTCTTGGGTCCTGTTTGTTGCCTGGGAGAAGAGGTCAAACCCCTCTTCACAACCTCCCTTCAGGAAGTCATAGAGTGCAATGAGTTTGTGCAAGGAGTTTGTGGTGAGGTGGGGGTCAATCTCTCTCATGTAACAGTAACGGGATAAGAGTAAACGGCCTCAAGTTGCACCAGAGAAGTTCAGACCGGATATTCGGAAAAAAATTCTTCTCAGCAAGAGCAGCGATGCAGTGGCACAGGCTGCCCAGGGAGGTGTTCAAGAGCAGTGGGGCTGTGGCACTGAGGGACGCGGGCAATGAGCGTGGTGCTTGGACTTAGCGATCCTAAGGTCTTTTCCAACCTCTGCCATCCACGCGCTGGTTGGGAAGGGGCTGCTCTACACCAGTCTGCGCGGCAGTACTCCCACAAGTGGCCGAGCGGGCTGTATAGCAGGCGCAGTGCCTGTTTATCGTCTTGTGCCTGTGGTGCTGGCCCAGCCCGGACAACCCCCTGCCCTCGGCGAACCTCAGCGAAGCGGCCCGGACTCCCTCCACTCAGCCCGTGACACCGCCCGGCTTACGGGGCGGCCCCGCCCACACTCGTTCCGTCACCGCTGGACTCCTCGCGTAATCCTTCCGCGCCCGAAATCTCCGTCCTCCGCCGGCCTTCTCCCCGCTTCCCTCTCGCCGCCCCGCCACCCCTCACTGCACGTTGTACCGCGGCTCCTCGCTCTCCGCTCCCTCTCCCCGCCGAGCTCTCCCCGCGGGACTCCCGGATCCGGGGAACTACTTTTTTCCCCCGCCCTCTGGGAACGCGCAGGGCGCAGGTGGCGGCAGCGGCGCCGTGGCAGTTGGAGAGGCGGCGATGGCGGCGGAGGCGCTGAGGCTGCGCTGAGCGGCGGCGCAGGGGGAGGGGAGAGCCGGAGCGCGAGAAGGCGTCCGACGGGGGGCGGCGCGCACGGATGCGAGAGAGAGAGCGCGAGAGAGAGAGAGAGAGAGAGAGAGCGCGGGGGGGCGCGGGGGAGGGGCGCGCTGACAGGGCTATGCCGGGCCGGGCCCTGCCCGCCTCAGACGCCGCCGAGTCCTGAGCGCGGCAGCCGCCATGGCCGAGTCCTCGGCTTCCTCCGGCTTCGGCGCGTCGCCGCCGCTCATTGAGTCAGGTAACGGCGGGCCGCGGGCCGCTGCTCCCTGCCGCCATCTTCTCGAGGGCGGCGATGGATTACAGCCGCCCCCGTGGCCCCCGCCTCGCTCACTCCCGTCTATCTCCCTCCGTCTCTCCCGCAGAGCTCTACTTCCTCATCGCCCGCTTTCTCAGCACCGGGCCGTGCCGCGGGACGCTGCGGGTGAGTGCGTGGGGCGGGCGGGAGGAAGGGAAGGGAGCCCGGGGCTGTGCGCGCCAACGGCCGCGCTGACCGCTCTGTGTGTCCCCGCAGGTGCTGGTGCAGGAGCTGGAGCAGCACCAGGTGCGTGAGCCGCCCCCAGAGCCCCGCCTGAGCGCTGCGTGGTGCCCGGACCTCCCCTCAGCGCGCCTCGTGCTGATGAAATCCTGCCTTTTCCCCTTTAATTTTTTTTCCCCTCTTTTTCTCGGTTTAGCTGCTTCCTAAAAGGTTGGATTGGGAAGGCAACGAGCATTATAGAAGTTACGAAGAACTGGTGAGACTTTCTCGTTTTAAAAACTTTTGGCTCGGACGGTAACGTTGGCGCCGGGCACGTTCCCTGTAAGGAGGGCCCGGCTCTTCGTTTCCCCAATCTCGCTCCGTTGGGGTTGGCTCTGTTGGGGTTCCCCCGGCGGTCCGTACCCCGGCCGTGCCGTGCCGTACGTTGGGATATTGTTTACATAGCAGAGGTGGAGCCCGGCGCGGTGCGGCGGTGCACGCCGCCGTCTGCGTGCGGGCAGCAGCCAACCCGCAGCCGGCTTTCATTGCGGAGTTCCGCCGGCGAGATTGTTAGGAGCGTTGTGATTGGACGGTAATGATTTTCTGGTCGGCTTCCTTCATCGCTCCCCCTGCAGCGGATTAGGAAATGAAATCGCCGCTCCGAAATCGGTGGTTGTGGTTCTTGTGAGTGCTCTCTGTGGCTGTGCGCTGTTCTAAACGGCAGTAAGACAGCTGTGGCCACCGTACGGCATGTACTCCATTAAAGCAATCTGCCACTGATGTATTGACACCTCCTAAAATTGGGGCATGTAGGGTTAACGGGCAGCTCCCTTACCTGTCAGTCTGCATGCTGTAGTTGTACCCCTTGTACCTCCTGTGTCATATCTAAACGTCTCAAGGTTGTATCTGTGTAGAGGGAGAGTGACATTTTTTAAAAAACACTGTCTTAATTTAAGCACTGCTTCAGATGGTAAACTGTTCCATTTCTTTCAGTTGTCAGTGTGGTTGGGAGAGCAAATGAGGCCTTAACTGAATTATTTAAGTCACCAGAAGGCCAGGTCTTGCTAAACAGGAATGCTGTCAAGCTCTGACTCGAATTTAGCAAATGTGAAAGTAGGATTGAGTTTGAAAGGTTTTATTTATTTTCATTATTATTCTTCTTTGAGCTCAGTTCTTCTGGTAAAAAGTTATGGTACTTGTAGAAGGGTGGGCTTCTCTAACCTCAGTGCAGGTTTCCGTGTGCATTTCAGGTTGTCAGATGAATTCTTCAGCATGTGTCATCTCTCTCTCTTTTTCCTGTCCAATTTAAAAGAAGTATCTGTAAAGGGCAGTAGTATTTCAGAATATTCAGAATCTGTCTTCTGATTTTTGAGGGGCTTTGAGAACTTCTTGTTCAGCTGGTATCACTGAATTTGCAGTGATGCAAACAACAGCAGTTGTGATGCAGTTGTTTCTGTCTATTGTTGAGTTGGAGAAACAGTTTAACTGTTCCTTTCGAAAGATGAGTGAACCTACTTTTAAAAAGATGCTTGATTTGGTCACTGTGTTTCTGTCAGTGGTTGCATTTAGAATGTAAGCTTCCTGATGGTGGTGTGCAAGCAGAATGGCTTATAAGACCTGACACAGGTTATGCTGAATTTTCTGCCCTGAATACCTTGTCTGTTACTATTCTGTGCCAGCTGAAGAGGCAGAATTTAGAAAGAAAGAATAAAAAAGTGCCTCATTTTTTCTACCAAGTAATTTCTCATAATCGAACATAAGCGTCTTTGGAGCTGATGTGCTGAAATACCTTTGACTGTGTAGGGATGTTATTTCTTTTACTGATACTTCCAGCTGTTCTGCTTCTATCAGGATTACAGCCTGTACCCCCTAAAACTTTGTACATTACTTGGATTGTTATTAGAACATGTTAGGCCATTGCTTAAATCATATTGTTCTCATTACTTAGTTTACATTTGGGCAACTTTAACAGCTCTTACATGGCAGAGTACAGTATTTTTATTCCCACTTTTCTGGTGATGAGATCAGCAGCATTGAGACTTCTCTCACTGAAGTTCAGTCCCTAGGCTGAGGGAATGGCATCATAAGCATGAGCTAGTTCTGCCTGAGTTTTGAGCACTGTGGGCAGGAGGCCGCATACCTCTGTTGTTGTGGGCCTGCTTGCTTTTCTTGGGTGTGTTGGCTGGAAATGGCCTCACTGCTGAAGCAGCAGTACAACTTTTGGGTCCGACTGGTTCTTTCGTGGCTGGATCAGAGAGTCAAGTTGGCATGGGTCCATTTGTACCTGCTGATTCGCACCTCCCTGGATTGTAAATTTATGATACCAATGCTTTGTTTTACTCAGGTCTGTGCAAACTTTGTTTAGTTTCCGTGGTATTGTGATTAACTTCATTGTTTGATTAGGATTTTTTGTTTACTCATCTCCTGGGAAAGAGGAATAAAAAAAAGAAAGTCCTAAACTGTAGAGCTGCACAGTTATTCTTGACTGAGACATCTAAGTGGTTGTGGAAGTGTGCTTATTTTAGAATATTAGATGTAGATGGCATGGGATCTTCCTGAATGGACAAGTGATTGTTTTGATCCCCTTGGTGTAAGGAGTTAAGGATGTCTGGTGTTGTGTAGCAGGCGTTGTTCCAAGAGCCTATTTGTACATTAGACGACGGTCACCTAACAAGTAATGTGCAACTGAAATTGTAGTTGCATAAATTCTTAAACTTGATAACAACAAAGTTTTCCACGAGCTTGAGTTCTGAAGACCTGCTTTTGATCAATTAAAAATAATTGGATGTGTTAGGTGGAGATGCCCATTGTAGGGTGCTGCACAAACAGATACCACAGGTATGAATATTGTGAACTTTCTGTGGTTAAAATAACGATGTGAGGTAGGCAATTTTACTTTCTTATTTTTTCTACTACAGCTCTCCCATTCTTGGAGAGCACTTGTGAATTCACTAGACGAGAGCTCTACAGGGTAGGTTTTTTGTTTTGTAATTTGAATTTACACATATTAGACATTGTCCAAATACTTCTATAAATATTCACGCTTTTAGATTCATCTTTTCAGGATGTGCCGTGCATGTGTTTAAGACTTTAATATTCTGTCAGGTGCTATCCAATAAGCATGTGGCTCCAGACCATTTATTACAAATTTGCAAGCGTATTGGCCCAATACTGGATAAGGAGATACCACCCAGCATTTCGAGAGTGAATTCCTTACTTGGTGCAGGAAGGCAATCATTGCTCCGTACAGCGAAAGGTATGGTTTGTTTATTATTTGAAATGGATATGATACATTTTCTTAAGTATCTGCTTAGCGCTTTTGGAGTGTTTTGAAGGCAGTGGGCTTTCTCTGTGTGTACTGTGTTTAATGAACCAAGGCACCATCAATCTGCGTATTAATAGCATAGCAGTGTGCTGATTGTATGAGAAGTGTTAAGCTGCATCTCAAGAATTATAGAATTTCTCAGGTTGGAAAAGACCTTCGAGATCATAGAGTCTAACCACGACCTAACCATCCTACCCTAACTCTAACAGCCATCCACTAAATCATGTCCCTGAGCACCACATCCAAACAGTTTTTAAATACATCCAGGGATGGTGACTCAACCACCTCCCTGGGGAGCCTATTCCAGTGCTTTACAACCCTTTCTGTAAAGAAGTTTTTCCTGATATCCAACCTAAACTTGCCCTGGCACAACTTAAGGCCATTTCCTCTCATCCTGTCACCAATGAGAAGAGACCAACCCTGCTCTCACTGCAGTCACCTTTCAGATACTGGAAAAAAGCAATAAGGTCACCCCTCAGCCTCCTTTTCCCCAGACTAAACAGCCCCAGTTCCTTCAATCACCATTATTCTGAGTGCTAAGGCTGCTGAATCTTGCCTGTTTTCAGTATTATTGCAATAAAATGAACCATCAGGAGACGAGTACTGCTTCTTCAACATCCACAGCATTCTGAATAGTATATTGATTGGCCCATGTGGATTTCAATTGTGGTAGCTGTTGTGCTGTATTCAGTGCCAACCTGAGACAGTAACACCATTTATTTTGATAGTTTTCCTGGTTAATGCAAACGCCTTCAAAATTAGTACATTGTACATTTGTAGAAAGAAAGTCATTTTCTGTTATTTAAAGTGGGTGGTTGGCAGTACAAGACACACGGATTATTTGTTTTTCAGAAAATAGGTTTTGGCTTTAAATTTCCCTCTTTGAACGTTTCAGGAGAGAGGTGTTTGTTCGTGCATTTGTGCAGTTTTGGGTAATTAGATACTATGGTGTGGGATTTATTGGATGTGCTTGTTTTTCGGTTATCTGTCTTAGATTTAAAGGGTGAGCTATGAATAATTCAGTGACTGTTTTGTACTTAAAATTGGGATTGCAATTATTTTAGCATGAGTGTGTCCAGATGACTGTGTGTGAGAAGTAGAAGAGTCACCAAGTTGAAAGGGACCTCTTAAGATTGTCTTGTCCAATAATTCGATATATATAAAAACAATAAAAACAATATTTATTGATATTTCTTAAACACTTTATTTTGAAAGTGAGTACAAGAATTCCAGGTGAGAATTTAGTTTTGTGTTCTGTGTCACCAGTCAAAAGCTTGGCTTTGGTTTCCTGGTGTTCTTGGTTTTGTATTGGCTTTGTTTTTTACTGTTTTTTCTCCACTGTTATTACAGAAAACAATTTTTTTTATCATTTTCTTTTATGCTATGTTGTTCATGATACATTTGGGGACTTCTGGTCTTACAGTTTTTGTAGTTATTCCACCACTGACTGTTATGCTCATTACTGTGCTTTGAAACTGCAGCTGGCCTTGCATTTTTGACCTATATTTATGACAGGCTTCTACTTGATTTTTCAAGATTGCAGGAACACTGTTTGGAAAGGCTCTGCATTTGCTGCTCTTCACAGAGGAAGACCTCCTGAATTTCCTGTCAACTATGGCACACCACCAAATCTCGGTATGTGCTTATTGAAGTTCATCACTACTGATATAAGCGTGTGATGTGCATCTTAAACTGGTCTCACTACGACTGAAAACTGTGCCTCAGAACTGGATCTGGAGGCTTATCTGGAGAACTTCATATGATTTAAGTGGAGTTATTTATATATGGTACAGAGGCCTGCCTACAGTTCTACTGTGATAGTAGCGTCTAGATGAGATCTTTCTCTTTTATAAAGCCCATATATTAAGTAGGTAAACCTACAGATTAGCATTTATGAATAATTTGCTTTTGGAGAGGTCTCCTGTGTGATATAATGCATAGAAAGCCATGGGTAAAAAAAGATAACATCTAGCTTTCCATATTTGGATACAGAAGTTTGGATTTGAGCAAGTTTAAAGTGCTCTCTTGCTTACTATACACATTAAAAAAAAAAAAAAAATCTGCTTCAGAAAAAGGCATCTGATTTCATAAAGTATGAAAGTCACTTTTTAGGATATCCTCAAATAGTACCTTAACAGGTGATAAACAAAATGATGTTTTAGAAAAAAACCTTGTTCTACATATTAATGTTAATTCTCTGATCTCTTTGTTTCTAGTGGAAGTATATCGAGCGAGACAGCTAAGTGGATATGCAAAGTTCAGTACTTCATTTCCAGGAAGTATGTATCAGCATGTGAAGATGCACAGGCGGATTCTTGGTCATCTTTCTTCTGTGTACTGTGTTGCATTCGATAGGACTGGACATAGAATATTCACTGTGAGTTGAAATTAATCCGGGTAAATTTAGTCCGTACTTTCTTCTTTACCTGGTATAGACTTGTGATGATTGCAGTGTAATCTTGAACCGTAATTGAATGTTTTGTTTCTTATAACTTCATTTTTGTCAAGTAGCATGTATAGTTTTAAGTAGATGTTGTATGGGAACTTCTGAGTCACGGCCTGAACCTCTGATTGATCACCTGAGGTGAGCAATGAGTCAGCCCTGGGAGCACAGGTGAAGGCAATTCAGCTGTGCTGCTGGAAGGGGTGGAGCCTGGCTCCCCCTCTCCTAGACCCATTTAAGAGCTGGCTACCAGTGGGGAAGGATCTCTTCTGGAGATTCCTCTGCTGGAGTTTTGCAACGAGCCCAGGACGTGGGTAAGCTTTCTATCTATTCTCTTTTTGTTATTATAATCTGCTTTGCCAAACTCTTTTGCTTATTTCATTATTACAATATCTTTATATTCATTGATTATACAGATGTATAAATGTATCAAACTCTGAATGAACAAAAGTTCTTCAAGTGAAACTGAAAAACTTATCCTGAATGTCTTTTAAACACTGCTAATCTATACGTTTCCTTCTAGGGTTCAGATGACTGCCTGGTAAAGATTTGGTCAACTCATAATGGCCGGTTATTTGCCACATTACGCGGGCATTCAGCTGAAATTTCTGATATGGCTGTCAATTATGAAAACACTATGATTGCAGCTGGTAGCTGTGATAAGATGATCAGAGTGTGGTGCCTGAGAACTTGTGCACCAGTTGCTGTCCTCCATGGGCACACGGGATCCATTACCTCATTGCAGGTACGTTTTGGATTAATACTTGCATTCTGTGTCATTAATAGATACTTTGTATAGTATTAGAGGTTGTGTTAAACAGATAACTGTAGTAATATGTAATGCTTTGGACTTGAGAAATAAGAATTTGTGAATAAAACTGCAGGCATTTAAAGTAGCTTATGCAACTTGACCTAGTATCATAGAATGGCCTGGGTTGAAAAGGACCACAATGATCATCTAGTGTCAACTCCCCCAGGGTCACCAACCACCAGACCAGGCTGCCCAGAGCCACATCCAGCTTGGCCTTGAGCCCCTTCAGGGATGGGGCATCCACAGCCTCCTCAGGCAACCTGTTCCAGTGCTTCACCACCATCTGAGTGAAAAAATTCCTCCTGATCTCTAACCTAAGCTTCACCTGCCTTAGTTTAAAACCGTTCCCCCTTGTCCTACCACTATCCATCCTCGCAAGTGGACGTACCTCCTCCTGTTTATAGGTTCCCTTCAAGTATTAGAAGGCCACAATGAGGTCTCCCTGGAGCCTTCTCTTCTCCAAATTAAACAAGCCCAGTTCCCTCAACCCTTCCTCATAGGAGAGGTGCTCCAACTCTCTGATCATCTTAGTGGCCTGACACTGGACAAGAAAGAGCTCCGCATCTTTCTTGTGCTGGGAGCCCCAGGTCTGGACACAGTACTCCAGATGGGGCCTCACAAGAGCTGAGTAGAGGGGGACCATCACCTCCCTCTCTCTGCTGGCCACCCCTTTTTTAGTGCAGCCCAGAACACAGTTGGCTTTCTGGGCTGCAAGTGCACACTGCTAGCTCATGTCCAGCTTTTCATCCATCAGGACCCCTAGGTCCTTTTCCTCGAGGCTGTTATTAAGGAGATCTTTGCCCAATCTGTATTAACACCTGGGATTACCCTGGCCCAAATGCAGCACCTTACACTTGGCCTTGCTGAACCTCCTCAGGTTCACATGGCCTACTTCTCCAGCCTATCCAGGACCCTCTGGATGCCTTCCCTCCGATGTATCTAAGTACTAACTTTATTTGTTAGTAAGTAATTTCTGTAAGTAAGTACTGCAAATTCTTTAAGTTAAAATCAGTTCTTGCATAAAGGTTAATGAGTGATAAATATAAGTAAGTGGAAAGAGGGGTCCCTAAGTACAATGTAGAATTTTTGTTCTAGTGGTACAGAATGTGAAGTTTCTAGCTCTGGCTTAATGTAATCCCTGGATGTTTCAGAGTCTTTTTCTTCCTATCTTACACATGCTTGGCACTTCTACACAGCATCAGCATGCCAGGATATGACAAGGACAGCCAGACCACTGAGCGATGGCAGAGCTTTTAGAAAACTCTTGTGTGTGGCTTAAGTCACAGAAAGTCCTCTTGGCCTTGAGAACTGTATATGTAACCTATTTATGTCTGCTTCAGTGTGTAGAAAAGCTTTGAATGTAAAAGGATTATGAGAAGCGTGCAGGCCATGAGTCTCAAAGATAAATTTCACTAATGTGGAAGGTTTGAAAGTATTTAAATTGTAGAGAATGTGAAGCAAGTGTGGGGGAAAGAAAGAAAGTTTTTTATACGGTGAGTTGAGAGTCACCTTTAGTTGTAGAACTTAAGTTGCTGGGCTGCCTGCAGGTTAGCTAGCTATCATATTGATAGAGAAAGAGCCACGTTCCTTGGTTGCTTACTGAAACTGGGAAATGCGCTTGCGTGGAAGCTCTATATGAATATGGCTGTCTGATTTTGTCTTGAGAAGGAAGATTTGTGCCTCACATTCTGTTAATTCTCTAGTTGCTCTTGCTAGGTTAAGAAGTAGTTTAACAAGTGTTCATCTTGCTTTTTCATGTCCAAATGTTACAAGGCAACTGATGTTCTGGTTCTCATGAGAGATGGCATGTAAATGGAAAATGAATTTCACTGTGTCTTTTGCATAACTACAGTTATTTTTGTGTGATTGTATGTATGTTGAAATTTGAACATTTAAGTATAGGTGTCAAAAATTAGTCAGAAGACACTTGTTTATTAAAAAGAGCTTCTTTGCCTCCCTGGAGTTCCTGATTCACTGACTACCAATCTTCTTTGCATAATGAATGAAATAAAAAAAACTACCAAATTTAACCTTTATGACTCATAAAAACTGCACTGATGTTTAAAAAAAAAAAAAAAAAAAAAAAAAAACATGTAAAAGCAACGTATTGAAGTATTTTTCTTGAGAAAGCTGTTTCTGGGCAATTGCCAGGCACACTGCCTGTAATGTTTGAGTTGCTGGAACTGGAGAGGATTTCTGGGTGATGCTGTGCCTTCCTCTTGTCTGTTACTGTGGGAGGTGGGATATGTGGGCTTATGTGTGTGGCTATTCTGATGCAGTATGTGATTCTTACAGCTTCTGTGATATGGGTATCTTTCTTAATCTTAAAACTGTGCTATTTTAAATGTTTGAAGGTACTTAGTAGAAGATGTTAGAAAACACTTTAAAACAGGTGTTACAAGGAGCAGATGAGGGAACTGAGGCTGTTCCATGTGGAGAAGAGGAGGTGGAGGGGAGAGCTCATTGCTCTCTGCAAACACCTGACAGGAGGTTGTAATGAGGAGAGTACTGGGCTGTTGTGAGAAGTGATAGGATGCTGCCTTCAACTGTAGACTTAATATATGCTATTTCTTTGGCATTTATTTACTTTCTGGCAAGAAATATTCCACGTGCTAACTGTAGTATGCTGGATCTTCTTGCTTAATAGTTCTTAGTAAGAATAATTGAAATGTAAGCTTTTTATGGCTGATTCCAGTGCTGATGGTAGTAGTAATTGATTAATGATTTTTATCAACTTGTCATCTGTATTTTTTTTGAGAGGTAATCTCTGTGTGTAGCAAGAAAAACTGTCTTAAAGAAGCATATATGAGGATTTCTTATAAAGTTGTATGTGGTGTTGGTTTACACATACTCTGTCTTTTAACATGTACTCTTTTAAAGTACAGAATTATAGAATTGCTAATCTAGTGAAAATTCATTTCATTTTTTTTTTTTTTTTTTTTTTAGTGGTCTGTTTGCTTGTTCCTTCATTCACTGACAAAATTTTTAATGGGTACCAAAGCAAAGCAGTGAATGACTTGTAATACAATGCAATAATTGAAACCTACAACACAGTCTTATCTTAGAGTAAGGAGGTGTTACTTTTGAAGCATTTTCAGCAGCCACTTTAGCAGTTTTGCTTTAAATCTTGTATTAGTTTTTTACACGAGCATTTTTACAAGTTCATAAATTTTTAAATATCTTTATTAGTATGTTTCTGACCTCATTTTTTTTTTTTCCCCCCCTTGTAGTTTAGTCCAATGGTGAAAGGCTCCATGCGATACATGGTCTCTACTGGTGCAGATGGAAACGTTTGCTTTTGGCAGTGGGATACAGATTCCATGAAGTTCAGGTATGTAACTGGGGATGCTGATGGACTCTTGCTATGCTGTGTTCTGCTTGATGAAAATACAGTGACGGTGTTGGCAAGCACATATTGGCTTAATTATCTAAAAACTTTGTATAAATATTTAAAAGCACTAATTATGCTCTTTACAAACTTGTTCTTCTGTTGTCCTGGGAAATTAATCCAGTTTTCTGTATTTTCTCCTTAATGTGGCTCTTAATAGCTACTTTGTTTAAAATTTTGGCCATGTTAACTGGAAGAGTGTGTTCGTGACTTGCAGAACAGGGAACCAATCACTTTGTGTACAATTGCAAAACTTGTGTCTACTTCTGTAAAAATTTCATGAATTTACATTCTGCAGTAATGCTATCTGATGGGCCTTCTGTCATGTACCACTAGTGTAGTTTGTGAGCACGAGTTCAGTACTTTGTGGATGCCATGTGGAGTGGATGCACGCTCCTTGGCTTGTCGTGCTTAAGATTTTGCTGAAACTTGTGAACTACTGGTTGTGTGGGGTTCAAATACTATTTGAGTGCATGTACATACAGTAATCTGGAGAAGTAAACCATATTGTTTGTCCTCCTGCATGAGATGTACAGCTGTTACTGTATGCATTTAAGTACCTATTACGTAAGTGTTCAAAGAGACATATGCTTATGTTTTGAAGTGATGGTAAAAGCTGAAGTTTTTTTTCTTTGTGACGTGTCCTGTTTCAAGCAATTTTTCTTTTTAAGCAATCGGCCAGTGAAATTTACAGAGAAACCTAGACCAGGAGTTCAGATGCTTTGTTCTTCATTCAGTGTAGGTAAGGCATGTATAGATTGAATTTAGCACTGTGATTTCTTTCTGCATGACCATATTTATAATTCTTTTGTTGTGACAGCTTTAAAAATAAAACAGCCACTGTATAATAAGTAACTCCCATTTATCTGCAGTAGTTTGCTAATGGAAAAATCACCTGATGCTCCTTTAGTCTTTGTCTTGATCAGATTTTTTGTACTCGTTTAACCCCTTGTCACACTGCCACAGTTTTGGAAAGTTATTGTTGTCTAAGATACCACAGGCAACAGCAGGGCTTACTGCCAATAGGAGCTTCTCATTCTGTGCCAATCATATGCAGAAATTGTCAGAAAAATCCCTTCTTACTTAAGAATCCATAAATTTATCTACAAACGTGCTTGTCTTGACTCATAGTCATCCTCTGTTCTAATCATGCGGGTGAATTTTGTGGGAAAGCTTGCTGGTACCAGACAGCATAAACATCAGAAGAAAGCTGGGAACAAATAAAGCACATCTCAAAGTCTAGCATATTAGCTCCTGCTTTTTTTTTGTTTGTTTGTTTTTTTAAATAAACTTCAGGCCACATTTCCTGGAGCCAAGAAGCAGATCATTGTATTACCATCATCACTGCTAAGCACTGCTCTGTTATGCTGGTCTATCTATACTGGCACCTGGTTATGAAATGATACTGATGGCAGACAGGGCGCACGTGCTACAATGTAACAGTCACCTAGATGATTCTGACTATGGTTAGCCAGATTTCCTGTCTAAATGGACACCTGTGTGCACAAGCAGTAGTGTTTGGTGCTAAGCATTCTCCTAGTTACATATTTTAAAACGTTTGTAACATCGAATATGACTTGCCTGTTTTTACCATGGCTGGGAAGGCTTTCTGAGGTAAGGTAGGGGATTCCTTTCCACACACACATCAGTGGGAATTCTCAGACATTTAGTTTAAAAAACTAAGAAGTGTGATGTTTTAATTAATCTACTGTATAAGAAAGTAATGCTTGATTTTAAAAAAAAAAAAAAAATTGTATTTTTTTTGCAGGTGGTATGTTTTTAGCCACTGGCAGTACTGACCACGTTATAAGGATGTATTATTTTGGCTCTGAAACTCCTGAGAGAATAGCTGAATTGGAGAGTCATGCTGTAAGATTTTTAAATCTACTAATTAGTTGTTTAAAGCACTGTTGAAGTTGCAAGTTAATGTTGTTAATGGATTTGTGGCAATGTTTGCACTGAATACATTTGTAGAATTTATACAGAATTTCAACCAGCCATCTTATGTGACTGAACTGTTTTAAGGGGTGGCAGGTATCTCTAGTTTTAAAGCATGTGGCTTACTCAATTGCTTCCCTTTACAATGCAAGTTTGCATAGCCACATATTATATGTTGCATTCAGGAAGTCGTATTGCTGAGAACATTGATTTAATTACTTAGGTAGCTGTGATTTGACATGTTCTGTGTTAAATCTTTAAACGGGGACTGAGTTCCCAGGGTTTTCCAGAACCCTTATGTCTTTGATTTTTGCAGCATGGTCCAGTGGAATCTGCCTTCTAAAGAGTCTAAGGGAAACTTGGCTTACGTTCACATGATGTTTAAGTGATTTTTTCTGTTTGTTCTTTTTTGTTGTCTGTTGTCAGTGCTTCATACTCAAATCTTCAATGAGCAATTTTAATGTATCATTTTATGAATTCAGTATGATGAATCTTCCTATGAATACAACTTGAGCCCTTGCATTTAACACTTGTTTTTTTTTTTTTCCATAACTTGGAGGCTTTGTTTCTTACAACTATCTCTGTTCATGTATTTTAATCTTGTTCCACTTTGATGGTTTTTGTCACCAAACACCTGGTTTGGTGTTCCAGCTCTTTGCCCACCATATTCAAAGGCATTGAAGAACTTAAGGAAGGCAGTATATTCTTCCTGAATGTTAGATGCTATACAATATTTCCTTGAGAGGTACTATGGAGTACCAAGATACTGTAGGTGTTGGTTGGGAAAGGTCACATGTATAGGATACAGAAATCTTTTATACCAGTAAGGAAGATGTGAGGTATGTATGTGATAGTGTTGGTTCTTCTGTTTGTTTTTAAAGGCATCTGTTAAACCCTGATCTTAGTAATAACTCTTTTAACACAGTGAATCTCACTGTGTGTCTTCTGTGGAGTAGACAAACAGCAAGAACTTAAGCATATTTTGAACTGTAAATTTAGAATTCCCCTATTAAACCTCTTCCAGAATTTCACACCAAACAGTGATGTTGGTATTTCCAAATGAAAAATCAAAGCATTTGTAGGATTTTTAGGTTGCAGGATAGCATAATTTACACCTATTTGGATGGTTCTGCTCATAGGCCAGTACAGCTTGGTAAGATGATTCTGTGTTGTATATGAGAAGGCAGCTTTTCTGCCAGGTATATTTTTAATCCAAGTTTTTAAAGTACTTGGAGCTTTGTGTTGTTTAGATGAGCTTTGTGATAGGCGCTCACAAAGTGCGAGAGGACAGCTGTCTTTCCCTCCCCCCCCCCAGTTTTAATACAGAAAATCATATTTAATTGATTTCTTAAAGCTCTTTAAAAGGGAGCTTTTCAAATACTCATATTTCTTATTTTGTTTTAATATGATTGCCCTAATGCTGAATCCAAGCTTAACCATTTATGTTGTAGTGATGAGACTTGATGAATGTGTATTCTGTCAGTGGAGAAGACTTTCAGCTATATAAGATAAATTAAGTTGAGTGTAGTATCTGCTTTTTCTGTTGCTTTTATTCTAATAAAGAAATACAATATTAGACTCTAATTTTTAAGGAATGTGTGAGTGGGAGAAACAGAATTCTCTGGATTGTGATTGGCTTATGATACTGGGGTATGTATTCAAGTTCATTGGCTGCCCAGTTATTAGTGGACAGTTATTTCATTTGTCTATGCTTCATGTTTAAGTGAAACATTTTTGTAAAGCTTGTGTTTTAGATGTAGCATTAGTGCTTACTGAGTTCTGGTAATTCTCTATCAGACTTGGGTGTCTGCAGAGTTATAAAATATACTTTTTCATTGTTTCAGATTTTCATAGTCTCAGATCTGTCAAAACTGTATTTCATTTTTTTAAAATATAATTTCTGACAAACTTTGTTTTTTCTTGCAGGACAAAGTTGACAGCATTCAGTTTTCCAACAGTGGTGATAGGTATGTTGAAAGGTTCTCAGATGTAACCAAACAGTACGTTACTTTGGAGTTAGGAATGTATTTTCTGCATGCAGGTTTCTAGTGAGATCTTAGTACCTTAAACTGAAAGGTCTAATGGGCTAACCTAGGAGAGAATAGCTAAGTTGCAGCTGTATGCCTCAAACTTCTATCAGACTTTGGACTAGCTGAATTTGTGTTTACTTGGAGGAATTTTACCCTTTTTAAAATGTATTTAATAAGTGTTTATGGCTTCTTCCTTTTCTTTCCCTCACATTTTAAGCAAATATTTGATCAAAGTGGGAAACAGAAAAATACGCGAATGGTCTAAAAAAGAAGTTTTAGTCCTACTCATTTTTTTTCTAATCTACTGTTATTTTTAAAAGAAATTGATTTAATATTTTACAGCTGATTTTGGGAGTAGAAAGTGTTGCTTAAATTCCATTTATAAAATGTAAACCAAACTTCAAATACAATGTGGCACCTAAATTAATTTCTCATTGTTTTCCCATCACAAATCATAGAATGATTTGGGTTGGAAAGGACCTTTAAGATCATCTAGTTCCAGCCCCCTGCTATAGTTAGGGACACCTCCTTCTAGCCCAGGTTGCTCATAGCCTCATCCAACCTGGCCTTGAGTGCTTTCAGGGAGGGGACACCCACAACCTCACTGGGCAACCTGTTCCAGTGTCTCACCACCATCGCAGTAAAAAATTTCTTCAGAAAATGAGAATTTCTATTGAAATGAAAATATGGGTTTTAGCTTTCAAGGCAGGCTTCAATATGCAACCATAACTTAGTGCTGAATTTTTGTTGGTCCTTTCTCTCTTAGTAAGACAGGGAACTATGAATGAGGACCCTAGTAGTTAGCTTAGAACTTGTAATTGTCTTCCTTTTGTGTGTATTTTTCTGTAATTGTACACATCTTTGGCACTTACTGTTTTGCACTGGTCCATCACACTTGAAGCTTGTATGGGTTACCTTTGTAGGCACTGTTTAAAGAAAGAAAAGCCAAAAGTCCTATAAGTAAAACAAATCTAAAAAAGCAAACAATCTCACTAGTGCTCTTTTGCTTGATGACACTTTCTTTGGAACATGTCTAGAATTCATAATTATTACTAATATGAATCATTTCTAATTAGAGTATATGCATGATATACCCAGTACACAACTTTTTCTGTGGGAGTTGTGTCAGCTGTCTTCATCAGTGTTGTGGTTCATGGACTAGAGAGATTGTTAAAATGTCTGATTGCTTTTTAGTTCCTCTCTTCAGGAATTACTGTTCTCTATTCATAGCAAAGTTGTTTGTGAAGTATAAGCCTGAACTGCTGTGGTTTATACCTCAGTATCTCAAACGAAACTACTAGCAGTGTTTTCCTTTGTGCACAGTTGTGGGTGGTTTTGCTATGCTGATCTGTCCTTGCTTCTGTGTCAGTATCTGATACTTCGCAGTTTCAGAATACGTTACTTAAAATAGATATTTATAGAAGTGTAATGGAGAAGGAGTTGAGGATAGTTATGAGGATAGTTGTGAATTTAACTTGGAAATTGATACTGTTCTGCATGTTCTGACAACTTTGTTCAGCTCTGGTTTCTCTTTTATTCTGGAAAGAGAACTAATAACAGCTCACTGAAAAACTCTTACTTGTAAATTGACAATAATGTTTTTATCAGTGTTTCATGGTGGTAGTCTGAGTTGTGGTGTTTTTTCCCTCTGAAAATACTTTAAAACAAATTCTTCTAATCATCCTTTAAAACTTCTTTAAGGTTCATAAGTGGCAGCAGAGATGGGACAGCACGAATCTGGCGCTTTGAAGACGCTGAATGGAGGAGTATTCTGTTGGATATGTCCGATCGATTACCAGGGTAGGTGAAGTATTCCCTTTTTTCATCTGTTCCATGAAATCAGAAAGCGCCAGGAGCTCATCAAGTGCTGTTTGGATTTAGAAGAAGCCTTAACAATGTTATGATCAGATGGTGTGTTGTTGTTTGAAGGGTGCTATGAGTCCTCCAGTGATGTAACAACTTGTTAAATTACTGTCTTTCAAAAATAGGTAAATACATAAATTCACATGCATAGCTTTCAAATGTATTCTTTATCAAATTAATTGCAGGTCTATTTTTATTAAGTTAACAGAAAATCAGTAGACTTCTATGGCTGGTCTGAGTCCTGACGTGGTGTTACAGGAAGAACTCCTTATATTAGTGAAAATAAGATGGATAATAAGCTTTTTCCACAAGAGATGATGAAAGATAGTAGACGAAGTTCATCAAGTTCTGATTTTGCTGGCTGTTTCCATTGACTGTCTTCACTTTTAAAAAAAGTATATTAACAAAGTGTGTTTATTGCACAAAGTTTAAATTGCATTATTACAGATGATGATCAGGATATTGCACTGTACTGAATAAACCTGATGAGTAGATGATTTACAGTACTACAAAATGCTTAAACACCTGTGTAAAGACTAATTTGAAGGCGATTAGATAGGAGAAAATGAAAAGAACCCAAACTCATGTTAAGTATACTAGGTAATGGCAAGTTCTCTGTGATGCAAAAAAAAAAAAAAAAGTGTTTTTTGGTAGAAGTAATGACTAATACTTGAAATACGACTGTGACATCTATCTTTCTGGGATAACAGACATAATTATATTTATGTATGATTGAGGGAGTCTTTAGACTAGCTGATGCAGATTATAAATAATACCATGTTAATGTTTGAAAGAAAGCCCATGCCTTTAGTTAATGAAGGATACTGAGAGGGATCTTCTAGAATCTCAGAAATGCAGTTTGACAGAAGAGAAACAAGGGAAAAAATGGTCGATCTGAGCATCAAGCTGTTTGTTTTAGGATTAGTTCTAAGAATCTCATTCTTAATTGAATCTTGTTCTTTTCCTCTGAGTTACTCTTCTTCAAATGCATCTGTGTGCATTTGTAGAAATATAAATCATTCAAACCCATGAATGGTCAGATTTGCTTTATACTTTATCGTTTTAAAAAGATCACAGAATCACAGAATTGTAGGGGTTGGAAGCGACCTGCAGAGATCGAGTCCAACCCCCCTGCTAAAGCAGGTTCCCTACACCAGGTCACACAGGTAAAAGATAAAAAAGCTTATGGACAAAAGTGTCAATACAAAAGTAATTACTAATGTTCCTTCTGTTATCTAAGTATTAACACTGGAAAACTAGTTAAAAATAACTTCTACCTTTATAACTTTAAATAGTGACATGTGTTCAGAAGAAGACAAATTTATGAGGCCTAAAGTAACGATGATCGCTTGGAACCAAAATGACAACTATGTTGTTACGGCTGTAAATAATCATCTGCTCAAAGTCTGGAATTCATCTACAGGGCAATTGCTTCATGATTTGGTGGTATGTAGTTGTTTTTCCATGCTTTTTTGATGTAGATCTTCAGTAAGTCTTTCTATATTTAGAGTGGCATGTACATGCTGAGTTCATCGTTAGGTCTGATTGTCTTCAATGTTCTGCATTAATCACAAGTGTAGCATTTCTTGGATTTTTTTTAACTAAAACTGCTCCCTCCTGTTTTTGAACCAACTTGTCTGCTTAATAGTTCTTAATAGCTCACGTTAATTTGCCAGAAGCTCCATATTTCCTGAGTTCTTGTTTGCATCTAGGAAATGATTCAATTTCAAATGTTTCTGCATCACAGGTGTTTTTGCTCTACTTCCTCTACCTCCACTCTAGTTGCGGAGATAGCAATCCAGATACATGTGCTGTGGAAGTTCTAAAAGTTGATGTGCTTTTGGATGCAGCTTGTAGAGATTTCATTTTAAAAAGTCGTTGCATGGGGAGAAGAGAGTGGTGCAGTGCTTTAAGGTCTACTGTAGATATCCTGTTGATTTGGATTTTATCCTTCTGTTTGCATGTGACTTGCAATTTTGAATTTTAGGGGCATGCGGATGAAGTATTTGTCTTGGAGACCCATCCTTTTGATTCCAGGATAATGCTGTCTGCTGGTCATGATGGCAACATCTTCATATGGGACATTACAAAGGGCACAAAAACAAAGCATTATTTCAACATGGTAAGAGTTTTTTGTTGTTTTTTTAATTCCACTTTTTCTCATCACACAGTAGTATGTTCAGGTACTATTTTAAAGAACCATCATCAACATTCTACGTGTATACCTGCTGCTATTTCTTTTTTGTTGTTTTCTTTTTTTCTTTTAAGGCAGAAATTGAGTTCATTTTGTTTCTAGAACTCTTACCTTTGAATTTCTTGGTCACTGTAAGTATGGGTGCAGTGTAACTAATAGTGAGGTTATGGTTTGATGTGTCAGAACAAGGAGCAGGGTAACTCTTTCTTGCTTCCAGCTGTCCAACCACTTCCTTGAATCAGCTGTCTCTCAGTGGACCCTTTACTAAGCATAATCAGGTCACCAACCTTCTAGAAGAGCATTAGCTGCTTCCTTGCACTAGTACAGTTCTCCAGAGCGTTTGAGTTGATTTAGGTCAGGGTGTAAGCTTATGAGACAAGGAGGATGAATTGTGAGAATTTGTAGAGACATGTGAGAAATGGGGGAGCAAAGCAAGATGCCACTTTCATCATAATCAAGGTCTGATCTCTTTTTGGCTTGACTTGTTTATTGGTACTTCTCAACCTGAGAGTGCTTCAAATAGTTGACACCAGGGCTCTTCCACTCTTTGTTCCAAGGGACCTTTTTTCACCTCATTCTTAGGATCAGTTGTTAATTTAGGTGAGGTAGGCTCCGCTGAAAAGTCTGAAAGATCTATCACTTCAGGAATCACATAGACAAGTATTTCTATTCTCAGCTGTACTGAAAATGCTAATACCATAAACTTTGGTGCTTTTGGAGAGCTCCTTTGACATTCGCTGTTGGCCAGTTTACAATTAACTCTTCCAGATAGGTTATTGTCTCTGAGGCTTCAACATGATACAGTGTTTTGTGTTTTTTTTTTTTAATTTATTTGTGTTACAGTCAATAGAGAAGGGATTTTTTTCCTTTAGGTTTAAAGTTTCGTGGCTTTCTAGAAGTGGCTTAACAATAAGTAGTAGCTAGAATTTAACCTTCAGCAATATACTGATAGCTAAAAAGCCTCAAAGTTTTTTGTTCCTTGTTTTTTTGGTTGGTTGGTTTTTTGAGTATGTTTCCATATTCTTTATTGTGTCTTTTGAAATTATATGATTTAGGAGTTAAGTTAAAATGTCAAGGGAAATGATACAAACTGAAGTGACTGGGGATTGTTCATTGCTTTATTGGAGGTATTTAAAGAGGTGCAGGACTGCTTTTGACAGAATAATTGATTTTTGATTTTTGCTCTAAAAGCTTGATAAAATACTCTTGAGTTTCTTTCCCTCAATGTAGATTGAAGGCCAAGGACACGGTGCTGTTTTTGACTGCAAATTTTCACCGGATGGGCAGCATTTTGCATGTACAGATTCTCATGGGCATTTGTTGATATTTGGTTTTGGCTGTAGCAAGCCTTATGAAAAGGTGAGTTTTTTATTAGAACTGTTTAGTTAAGCTTCTAGCTAAAATTAGATTAGATATGCCAATTCCTGAAACATAGAAAGTAACAAGAGTTTTGTATGTGTAGGGGATGTAAGCATAATGTGTTTGATGTCTGTGAGTTCTCCTATGTACAGTCCTGGCATGGCAGAAACAGCCAGCATCATAACTTCCCCTCTAGGAGGTAGCTAGTAGTACTTTTCTGAAACAAGTGTCTTCCAGCCACTTCATTTACATGTTAATTGTTTGAGCCCATATTACTTTTTATTTCTAAATTCTCAAAATAGGTTAATATTTGAAGGTTGGAATCTATCACCAAGTTTATTGTGCTACTACCAAACGAACAAAAAGCTGAATGTTCATGTTAAGGATAATTTGCTGGTTTATTTTCATTATCAGAACTTGCGATTCTTTAGACCTTGAGTTATTCAAATCCAACTTCAGTATAGTAGATTGTTTAAAATAAGCACAAGTAAATGAGCAGCCAACGCTGCTGACTGTGAAATGTTAGAAAAAGTGTGTATAGGATTCAGTGTTCCAAATTTTTAATGCATCAGCCAATCCCTTTTTTGTTTTGATAAATACATGTGTTTCTGTTTTCTTGAAATAGCTCTCAAAAATGCTTTTCTTCAGTTCTCCCTCCATTTTTTTTTTAAAGTTGTAATGGTAATTCCATGTTTGTCACTTCAAAGGTGTTTTTTTCCTGCTGTACATTCTTAACTGGAATTGAAACTTAATTCTGTTCATCTTGCTTATCATTGCTGGGAACAAAGATTCTGACTATTACACAATTACCTGTCTATCTGTTACTTCAGCTGTGTGGACTTAAAGGACTGTTCAAGTTATAGAAAACTTTTCAGGTGGATACTGCATGATTAAGGAAGAACTTCTTTGAGAACTAAGGTTGAGTTTGGGACAATGATTTCCTTGCATGGAAACCAAGGAAACTTTTCTTAGTTGTGTGGGGGAAAAAAAAATGGGATGGAAAAACATTTTGAATGTTAAGTGTAGAACAACAACGTTGTTTTCTATATTTGTTTTTGTTGATGATCTTAATGAATGATCTTAAAAATGGAAGTACTGCAACATGTACTGGTTATAGTAGTTGTACATAACTCTTCTCATTGGGAACTTGCCTTTTCTTTCACCTTTTAAGGTGGTTTTGGAATATTTCAATTAATATTGCTTGTTCTTTTGTGTTTTCTGGCAGATTTCCATTTTTTTTTTTTTTTTTCCTTCAGAATTTACATCAAAGCTTTCATTTGCTTCTAGATTCCTGATCAGATGTTCTTCCACACTGACTACCGACCCCTTATTCGAGACTCCAACAATTATGTCCTGGATGAGCAGACTCAACAGGCTCCTCATCTCATGCCGCCTCCCTTCTTAGTAGATGTGGATGGAAATCCTCATCCAACAAAATATCAAAGATTGGTTCCAGGAAGAGAGAATTCTGCAGATGAGCACTTGATTCCTCAACTTGGATATGTAGCAACAAGTAAGAATGGCCTTGCTAAAAATATGTATCCAGAATTTATCTATGCTGTAGTAATTCTGATTTGAGACAGAGTAGATGTGACATAGGTGATATAAAATTGATATGGTTTTCTTGCATGCTAGCAACTATCATGTGTATTTGTGTTCTTCAAGGATGCTGAAGTATCCCACAGTGAATACTACTTCAAAAAAAAAAAAAAAAGCAAATTTGGTGACTCAAGTGGATGTCTTTCTTTTTTTTGTATGGATCTGACATACATTAACTGTGCTTCAGTTTCAGACTCCATAAATGTCTCACTTGGAGTAGGTAACTTGAATAATTTCCAGAGTTGTTCTGCAACTGACTACAACAAGAGCATGTCTTTCTGTGATGTGAACAAAGAGATTAAATCATTTGCTATATTAAGTTAATTATCCCATTCATGTTTGTCATTCTTTTACACTTGCAAGGTGATGGAGAAGTGGTTGAACAAGTTATAGGCCAGCAGACAGTTGATCAGGATGAACAAGGTATGGAGCCCAGCATTCTTGATGGTATGATTAGACAATTACAACTACAACAAGATCAAAGAAATGCAGCAGCAGATCAAGAACCTGCTTCAAGTGGTCTACAGAATGGAGAAGGAACACCTAGAAGAGGTTAGTATTTAGAGGCTGAGGATGCAGCCTCACTGCATCTCTGTAAAGTTTGGAAGTGGAGAGGGAGGTGGAAGGCTCTTTGGGGTCACTGCTGTAAGGATGCACATTCAAACAAACAGAGCTTGATTGGGGTAGGAGGGGGGAGAGGTTCACAGTGAGCAACAGGAAAAATTTCTGTACTGTGAAGGTGATCAAACACAGGAATGGGCTTCCTACCAAGGTAGTTGATGACTCACGCCTGTGAATGTTCAAGAATCATTTGGATGATGCCCTCAGTTGCATACTTCAACTTTTGGTTTCTCCTGAAGAGTCAGGCAGTTGAATTTGATCTTTAATGATCCTTTCCAGTTGGATATTGTTTTGGGGCTAAACTTCCCTTTGTGTAATTCTGCCTGGTTAAGGATTCTTTTCTTCACTAAAGCATTGTTGTTCCTGTGATTAAATTACAAAACAAAGCCTTTCACCACTGTTCAAGAGCGTTAACTGTATTTATTGTGGAGTGCTGTGTTTTCAGCAATATATGATGTTTACAGGATCTACGCTAATTCTTCTGTAAGGTTTTCAGGATGACCATTTTACCACATTGGAATCCCTTCTTCCATCTTTGTAGATTTAAACTGGGCTCTCTTACAATACATGCCTGTAGTTTCAATTATATGCAGTCAGTTCCAGGGAAACTGCTTTTCAGAACCTCGGAACTGCCTGAAGTTGTTCAGGAAAAACATCTGTTAATGTTATACTTGTTTTCACTGTATTAAAGTAATAGTATAAATGACCATTTAAAAAGCATGTGTTTTATCACTGTATTTTCTACCAGACAAATTCCTGAAAATGATCCCTAGATTTCTACATATAATCATGGAGGTAAAAAAAATAAAAAATAAAAATAGGGAAAGCGTTAGGATTTTTCTTATCTCTAGTGAGGAAAAACAAGATTTTAATTCTCTGTAGTCCAAAATAAATGCTTTTATTTGTATATTTTAGTATTTAGAAGACCGAGTTTAGACATCCAGTCTCCTCCCAATATCGGCCTGCGCCGTAGTGGGCAAGTTGAAGGTGTGCGGCAAATGCACCAGAATGCTCCCCGAAGTCAGATGGCTACAGAGCGAGACCTTCAGGCCTGGAGACGAAGAGTTGTTGTCCCAGAAATACCACCAAGCTTACTCAGGTCTGGAAACAGCTGACTTGACTGCAGATAAAACTAGAGAGAATGCATCATTCTCTTCTAAATCGAGTACTGCTATCTAAAATAGGTTGTGGTATGAATTGAAATAATTGAATGGACAGCTGTGCTTCAGGCTTTTAATTGTAAACTCCATTCAATGAGATGAATGGAAAATTAGTTTAATAAGAATGATTCTCCCGTATTTTATTTCAGTACTTTGAGTTCTCTTAAAAGACAAATATCTAAGATTCTTGCTTTTTCCAAAAGAAAGGGAGGTGCAGGTAAAGTTTGCATATGTGAAAGAGTTTGGAGAAATTATGCTTTTATGAGACTATGGGAGGGCAGTGTGTTAAGACAAGAAGCAAACAGAACTCTTGATACATTCACAGCAAGATTTGTACTGTAAACTTCAGAACAGCAGAAATTCTTCACTGCAGAAGTACTTAGCTTGCATTGAAAAGTGCTATCTGTGAAAAGGAGAAATAATATATGTAAATATATTTTTTTTTATTATACAGCCATATGTACTGCCGCGTTTCTGAAGAAGTTCTTGAAAGACTTTCATCCTTGAATACTTGGATGTAGAATGATTGCAAAGGAGAGAACGTTAAATTAAAAATAGAGTTGAAGCAGTTTGTTACATTCTGATATTTTTTTGAGGAAGTCTTGTCATATCCAACTTTTTACTTTTTCTGAAGGTCAGAGGACTTCTGTTGTAGGCATTTGAACAATAATACAGGTCTGGAATTAATGAAATAGAAGTAGATGCTAGGGCTTTTTACATAGATTTTATTTATTTATTTATTTATTTTTAAGAGAATAGATTGTTTGATTCAGTATCGTTGAAAGAGATGAAGCATTATGCTTTCATGACTTCCTTGTAGGAAGCAGGAAAAATATCGAATTGCGAAAGGGGAAGAAGAGAGAGATCTTTACCAGTCAGAGAAGAGAAGGAAGTCATTCCAGTCATCAGAAAAGGTATGCAGCAACTTCTAGGAAAACTGCTGTTCTGCATAGTTTTGGGAGAAGTCATGCTGTAAACAAAGAAAGCAGACATTTCTGCAGGTTTGGTATTCAAAGGTTCCTGGTGATTGAGCTTCCACTTATTGCAGGACAAAGTTTGTTCCACTCTTGTCACCTAGATTTCATTTTTTTTTTTAATTTCAGTTTTGCCTCTTTTCATCAAGGGCATTTAGTAGAATTTATAAAGACAATGTTGTGTTCAGGCCATTTTGGTTTTACCGCAGTTAAGAGCTGAAAGGCAGTTGTGCAGTCGATGATAAAGCATTGAGGAGGTGCGCATGAGAGTGTTCAAGATCTTAAATTTGAAGAATTATAGGCTATATTGTGATTCTGTGCTTTTTTTACTTTAGATTACAGTGTTTTGTGTATGATAAACTTTCACAGTTGCTCTACTTTGAATACTTTTTTCATTGTCAGTTTTTTGGAAGTGGTCAGTAAGAAGGAAAGATAGCTATTGGGCTAGTTTTTTGAGGTTGTGGCCTAATTCACTGTATTTTATAGTACAGAACAGCTTGATGAGCAACTTGAGGCAAGAACTATACTGCACGATTCCCGTAATTGGGAGGAGGCAAGGATTTCAGTTCTTGATTCTGTAAATTTGTGTAAGCCATCTCAAGTGTTGCGTTAGTCAGTACTTTTAGATACCCTGTTGAGCCTCATAAAAATGTTTGCCATGGCATATTCCTGTGTAATGACTTTTTGTTCTTCCTCAATAACTCAGAGTGACTCTGAGTCTTCGATAATACAGTCTAAACGTAGACTGCATAGACGGAAATATCCGAATTACCGAACACGGAACAACATTGAACAGCTTGATTCTTCTGATGAGGAGAGAGATGAGTGCTTTGGTTTGATAGAGCAGGTAAGTTCTCTTGATTTCACTATTTTGAATTTAAGTTGCTTCAGTGTAGTTTCATAGCATTGTAACTTCTTTCTTAAAACAAAACCCCTCTTCTACCAGGGACAGCATTTATGGTAACAACAGTAATGCTTACAGAAACTGTAGTATTTCTCAGACATCATTATTTGTTGCCTTAATGATGATAATCTATCCTGTCAGTTTAGACATTTCTAAACTATATTTGTTGAGAATCTTCTTAATCAAACCCACAGACAGGCAAAACCCTGATATATTGCTGAGATTGACTTAAACTGAGATTTGGATTTGTGATGGTTTTCTTTAACTGTTCCTCTGCAAAAACCTTTGAAATCTGTGTGTACACCAAAAGTTGATTTGCTTTGCACACAAGGAAATAGTTTCAAAAGGGGAAAGGAGCTGACAAAGTCAAACTTGTTGGACTGGTTTCCTGTTCTGCTAATGGAGAATGGTGAATGGAGATGTTCAGGAACTAAGATAATGCTCCTGTACAATGATTTTTCTCTGAAAAAGGACTCTTGTCTTGCTAGAAGAATAATAAACAGTTCAATAAAAAGTTCAAGCTTTTCTTATTTTGGTAGTAGAGTAGAAAGGGAGCTGACAGGAGGCATCTGCCACCTGACAAATTTCAAGCACTCAGGCAGCAATAAGTGAGTTATGTGCTAATGCCTAGTAAATGCTACACAAATATTTTTGAAGTGAAACTTCTGATATCCAGCTTTCAGTGCTTTTTGTTTCCCAGTTTGCAACATTATTAGGCAAATTACTTATGGCAGAATGACATAATTATGGCAGAAATCAATTTTTGGAATCTCTTATTATGGAAGTATAACAAAGAAAAAACAACTAATACGAAAATACGTTTTGATGTTAAATGTGAAAATAGGTTGTGGGTGTTGTTTGTTTAATTCAAATACTCATCTGTGTATGTGAAAAGTATTGGTCTTAATGGGGAAACTTGCTCTGAAGGACTGACAAACGTTATCAGTTGGACTAATTCAGGCAGTATTAAACTTGAGAGTGCAAGTCAAACCTTTTTTGGTTGTTTGATAGTATACAGCTGGGGACGTATCAGTGCATTGTATTTAGTCACTGCAGTTATGGAAAACAGTTCTTCACGTGAAGTTAATGTAGATGTTTAGCAGCAGGAAATTACTTGTAATATATTTTGATATACCTGGATTTCTTAGTTCTGCATTTAAATATATACCTAATTAGTACTGTGTAATCGCTTAGTACTAAAATCAGAAAAATCACCTGATTCTAACTTGCAAATAATAGTAATAAAAGAAAAATATTACAGAAATGCTACTCCTGTAACTGAATATACCTATGTTGTGCGTGGATGAAAGACCTGATAGCTTTCCTTGACTTGTTCCTTTTGCAATCATTGAATTCTTCCTTTCTGTTCTAGCTGGGCAGACTTTATTCTAAGTTCTACATGCTCTAATTACAGCATCATCAGTCAGAAATTCAGCACAATGGAGATCAGCCAGCTAATTCTGATAAGCAATGTGAACTTAAATTAGTTTAAAAAAAAAAAAAAGCCACAAAAAAACCCCAGGACAACAGTGTTGCCATGTGGTAGGAGGATGTGTTGCTTTGTGCAGACTGGCTACAGCTGGTAGAGCCACACTTGGCTAATAAAACATGAGTGAACATCTAGGAGTTAGTGATTAATAGTGCAGTCCTGAGGTTAATGTGCTTAGTTGAAGTAAAGGAAGTGACAGGAAATTACTTCTTTAAATTCCATTCTACCAGATTTCTTCCTAACCATCCAGGTTAGATTGTGAGTGGAGAATGTTTTATGTTTAGGACCAATAAAAAGTGTTGTGAGGACGTTTTGGTTTGACTCTTGTCTATTTTTCTATTCAGGAAGCTGAAGAAAGTGAGGGTTCTGGCTCATCTGAAGAGGAGGAAGAGTGGAGAAGTGATAGGAAAAGCAACACTTTTAGCTCTAGGTAAAAGCAAACAACTCCCAGCCTTTAATTTTGAGTTTCAGTGTGGTTTTGGCAGGTTAAAGTTGTAGGAAAGTTCTAGTGTGATTCATATGTAATAATGGTTTGTTGGTGACTATACGGCAGTGTTGCGTTGCATTGTTATTTACTGTCATCAAATGTTTTTCTCTCTTAATGTAGTTTCTAATACTTTAGCTTGTTGGATTTTTTTTCTGCTAGCTGGTTTTTTTTTTTTTTTTTAAAAAAAAGTAAATCAGATTTTATTCATTTTTTGAGAACCTAGCAACTGTCAGTTGCTTGCTCTTAAGATTGATTGGTTGAAAACAACAAAATCTTAATTTTGATGAGTAACTTCATAATTTTATTTAGAACAGAAGTTACAGATGTATCTGTATACTGATCTTAATATGACTTTCTAGAATATTCTTTCTAGAATTCTCTAGTAGCAGAAGTGAAAAGTATGAATATCCAAAAGCAAGTTGAACCTGTGAGATTTGTAGAACTGTTTTTAAAGAATTCAGTTTTCTGAATTCTATTTTTAACTGTTTTGTTAGGGGTGGCTTTTATTCAAGAAAGTTGTGAACTTCAGAATTCACCAGACAACTTTTCTTTGGGAAGCACAATTTAAATTACTGTCTTTCCAGAAAATTACATACAATATCAAATAATTACTGGGAGGAAGAAAAAGCTTTAGTTCTTATGATACTGCTTTCCATGATAATCTGTATCAGGAGGTGTTTGTCTAAGAATATACTACTCTATACTGACAACTCAATTCTGTATTTGTATTCCCTGTGACACCCTCGTCATGGTCAGTGATTCTTCAAGTAGGTACTCTGACTGGATTGCTGATGCAGGGATTAACCTGCAGCCTCCTGTCCGGACCTCTCGGCGGAAAGCTGTCAGGTACTGCAGTACCTCAGAAGATGAAGTGTCAGCTGGGAAATCATCTCCTCCAAAGCGAAGGAGGAGAAAAAGGAGAAAAAAGCCCAGACCGAAAAAGCAGGAGGGGGTATGCAATTTCCTTACTCTATTCACTTTCTACTAGATTGCTCACTTTAGGTTTTAGAACCCTTCACTGGAAAATCCAGAAGTAGTGGCTATTGCGGTTGGACACTGATATTATTATCCCTACATAAAGGCTTCCTTTAAAAATTTGAGAACATTTCATGTCCAAGATATGTACGGATTCATCTGCACTCCAAATGAAATCCTTTTTTCATTTAAAACAAAAAGTGTTCAGAAAAATGGTCAAAGAGGGGGAAACATGATTATTAAATAATTGTACAGAATAACAGACAAAAAAACCTCTAATGGAGTCTGGTTTTAATTAGTATGTTGTTTGAGAAACTCGGGAGACATAGTTACTGTATTTATGGGGACTGTTTCTTCTTGTGTTTAAATAATTATCTTTTATATACTTAAGTTTTTTAAGTTATTTTTTGAGTTACCAGAATTTTTGTGGCCATCTTCTTTCTATCCTCTCTTGATTCCAAAAATTTATCTAAATCGTTTTAAACTCTTTCAATATGTATATTTATTGAACAAGTAGTTGATTTATTTAATTATGCAGCCACTTCTGATATTAGAGTTTTGTTTTATCTCTCTTTTATGGTAAGCTTGATGAGCAGGGTTAATTTAATCTGTCTCCAGAATGGAATTAATTGAGGATGTTTGTTGACAAGTATATAATTTGAAATTATACATAACCATGAACTATTTGGGGGAAGAAAGCCAAAGCTTTAAATAACTCTCTAATCACTCTCCTAACTTTCCATCTTCAGATGATTTCTTGCATCTTTGTAAGATTTTTATTGGGCACTGAGGATTTCATATGAACTATAAGGCTTTGATTCTCTTGAGAGTTGTAAAATAGTTATGTTGCTCACTCAGGCCTTCAAGTAGGAATAAAATGATTAGCATGAGTACTGCAGATACAACTTGAGGAAAGCCTTGAAGGAATTCAGCTAGCAGGTTTTCAAAATGTATGTTAGTCTTTCATAACCTAAGCTTTTGTCTGCCAGATTGTTGTTTTGATGTCATGTCAGCAATATGTCTGTCATGTCTACTTTTGACGTCTGTTAAATTTACAGGCTAATACACCAACACAGTCAGTAAATTCAGAACTGTCATATGATTGGCATCCTCCTGTTTGGATAACAGACACAGCTCTTCGAAGATCTCCCTTTGTTCCTCAGATGGGTGATGAGGTAAGAATATTTGTTAAAATCTCCTTCAAATGCTAGTTCTGCTTACATATTTCTATAACACTTTTTATTTTATTTTTAATTCTTTAAGGTAATATATTTTCGACAAGGGCATGAAGCTTACATTGAAGCAGTTAGAAGAAATAACATTTATGAACTGAATCCACACAAGGAGCCTTGGAGAAAAGTAGTGCTTAGGGTAGGTCTGCATTGAACATGGTCTGGGGTTCAACACTAGTAATCTGTGAATATGGGTTGTGCTGCATTAGTTTTAAAATATTAATTTTTGAGGTTATGCCATTTATCTTAATGCTTTAGTATGAAAACAAGAGGGGAAAACTGTGTTCGCTTACCAAAATAGTTTTGAAGTTTCCTGTGGGAATCCTGAATGCGAATAGCTGTTTTCATATTGCTAAATTTAACAGGCTGTCTTCCACTGAAATCTCAAATATGGTTTCAGTATTGTTGTCATTTTGTATGTGGATATAATATTTACTTCATACAATATTCAGTTAACTGTTATTAAATAGTTCTGTGCATAGTCCAGTTGGGAATACTTTCTGAAACTGTTTGTTCTTCCCTGTAGGATCAGGAGTTGGTAAAAATTGTCGGAATTAGGTATGAGGTTGGTCCTCCCACACTGTGTTGCCTCAAGCTTGCCTTTATAGATCATGCCACCGGAAAACATACTGACAAATCATTTTCCATCAAGTATGTGCATCTATATTTTCTTGAAAAGTTCTGAAAAATGTATTTCTTTAAGCTTCTTCCTAAAGCCCTAAGGCACACACCTGAAAGGGTATTTTTCTTAATCTAGATACCATGATATGCCAGATGTTATTGACTTCCTTATATTACGTCAGTTCTATGATGAAGCACGGCAAAGGAACTGGCAAGCTTGTAAGTGTATTTTCTACATTTTTGATAGAATGCTTTTGAAATAAGAAATGTATCATTACTGGAGGCTTTAGGTGCTGTTTGCTTGTAATTTCAAAGGGCTGTCTGTTAGATAAGGTTGGTCTGCCTGTTTGAAATTTGAAACCACTAGTAGCATTAGTAAGCATTTTGGAGGGTCTACCATAGCTCGAAGATAAGTCTTCAAAACACAAAATCAGATTCTAGTGTTGTCTTTTCTTGCTTTACAGTTAAGTAGCAAAGAGATTTAGCACTTCTTGGCATAATCTATTGTTTCATCTTTTATCCAAGTGTCAGTATTTTTAGATCTGTAAGCTGAAATCCGCTGATCAGAAATGTGTTAATGACATACAGAAGAAGCATAGTTAAATAACTCTTGTTAGTAAAATACACGAGCAGAATTTTTTTTCCTCTAGCTGACAGGTTCCGATCCATTATTGATGATGCATGGTGGTTTGGAACAGTGTTGGGTCAAGAACCATATCAGCCTCAATATCCAGATAGTCACTTTCAGTGTTACAGTGTTAAGTAAGTATAAAAGGATTTTACACTTCTAATGGTAGTAGTGTGAATTGCCTTTTACTTAGCTAGCCTCTTGGTATAAGAACGTATAAGTTGTTGAAATGATTTTATTGGCCGTGTTACCACTTCTGAATGGTATCTAATCTAGCACAGTGTGAATATGTAATAATTTTAAGCAACTTTTTAATGAAGGATAACATGATAAAATAAGTTCTTGACTTCTTTGACCGTGTCATCTTCTCTAACAACTGCTGCTTAATCTCTTCCATGAAGCAAGCAATGCAATTTCCCACGTATAGAAATTATTAATCTTCAGTCATAATTGGTTTTGGATGGGGCATGCTGAATTTTTTTTGTTGAGATCGTAATTCTTACGCTTAAATTTCTCACGCTTCTGTCTTTTCACATTACTATCCACGAGAGCAAATATGACTATAATGTGATCGTATGCAATCACTTGAGCCTTGTGTAAATTATGTCAGTTTCTAAGCGTAGCTATATGCTTGCTGTGTGTGTATGTGAAGACAGAACAAGTCTGTCGCCTACTAGTATTTAGCTATGTTTGCTACTATGTAGGTTCTGCTTGCAGTTTGTCCTGCATTTCATCTTTGGGTTATATTTAGCAAAATAGCTGCAGATAGCGTAATTAACCCTATGCTACCTCAGATAGACAAATCCCTTTGACCAGCATGCTTGTCAGGAGATAATACTGTATTGGTGAAGGCATATATTGTCAAGTTCGTTCTTCAGAACGTGGCAAGGTTGAGCAAATCCAAGGGTAATACTGCAAGGGGAAAAAGCCTGCTTAAATAGAGAAGGCAGAAACTTCAGTGTCAAACTTAAAACATAGTAGTTGGACTGCTTCCTGGGAGCTGCAAACCTGCTAATTGTCTTCAGTTCTGCGTCCATTCTGAACTCACTTCCATCACATATGACAGAAAATACTTCTCGTTAAAACATCTTTCTTCCAAAGGAGATGCTTCCTGTGGAAGTAGAGGAATTTCTGCTTCATGTTGACTTGAGTCAGATGCTTATCTTGGGCTGGTTAAGAAGCTTAGGGAGGTGTTGGCCTTCTAAAGAACAGCTTTTGCATCACTGTTGTGGTTCAGGGTGCCTGCCCCTATTTCTATTTTTAGAGATGGCATCTTGCATCAAGCAGAAAATGCTGGAAAAGTTTTGGTTGTTTGCTAGATCTGTGAGCTCCCTATCCTGTACCTTTACCAGGAAGCAGTCAGTACTAAGAAGGATCAGATAGTCTTGCTGACAGTCACCCTGAACTTCTGCAAAGATAAAGCTTTTTTTACAGTGTTGAGCTGTTAATGGGATGTTTTTTCATGGTCCTTAGAAATGAAGTCACACTAGCAGTACACGAGATGTCAGTAAATGATTCAAGGCTTCCTGTTCTGAGCTTGATTTTATCCCAGGTTTCTGTAAGATGCATTCCTAGTCTGACAGCCAAATGTTCTTTTTTTTTCCTCAGTCCCTGGTTCTGGAGTTTGTGGTGTTTATGGGAAGGGACTGTGATGATTAGTTTACTTTGATCTTGCTGGGCAGTTTTACTATGAAGTTCTGCCATATTCAGCATGGAAACCAGGCATTTGAGGAACTCTAATTTGAAACTTCTGGTGAAGTTGCAACCTGGTGGTACAGTTGGATGGTTCGGAGGGATATTGGTGAACTGCAGTCTGATGTACTTGACTGCAGTTCCTGTTTTTTAAAAGAAGCCCTTGAAATGATCTCTCTTCAAAAGATGTTAACTAAGATAACGCTGCATTGGAACAAATACTTCTTTGTGTTGACAATTAGCTGAAGGATAGGGAGCAAAAGAGAGATTGAGGTTCTGACAGAACCAGGCAGTATTAGCAGACTCGTAAGAATGTTAAATGAAAACAGATGCTGAAGGAAATAATCTGGGATGTATTCACTGAATGCCCAGAGGAATTTAGTTATCATGAATGTTGAATGAGTAGAATGGTTTTGTACCAGGATTATATGGACTCTTACTGATAGTTTCAAATAGAGAAATTACTAGTCTAGCGGGACCAGTAGGGGTATTAGGCTGAATCCAGAAGTACATTTCTTATATTTGAAATACTAAAATTTGTTGGTAGTTTTGCTGTTAATAAAAGCATATGAGAATGTTCCTGTCAGATAGTAAAATATCAGTGAATGTGCAGGTAATCTGTTAATATCAGCTCTGTTTGCTTTTGCTTCCTGTTACTTTAGTTTCTACATTTTAGTCTTCTCTTTGTCTTAATGTGGTAAGCCTTAATTAATGAGAAGTTAATACGCCATATAACTCAGTTTTTATTCTTCCTTTCTCTGAGTCATTCTATTGTTGTGGCTGGGGGTTGCTTCTCCTTGTTTTTCTGGTAGCTTCCCTTTGATTATGTTACCTTGTTTTTCCAAGTGTCTGGCTTATTTTTCTTAAGCAGCTTCTTGATCTGATCATTATGATATTGATTTTTATATTGGGTAAGTTGCGTATGGCCGAGAGCACATGCTCAATTTTAATTTGGAATTCTTCTTAAATCGTGTTTCCTTTTCTGCAGTGTTGACAGTTAATTCCTAACCAATAATTTTGTGTATGTGTATACATATATAGACACACATACACAAAATTATATTTTTTATAATATTATTTATATATATTATATATTTATTTATATATATTATATATTTATTATTTATATATTATATATATATATAAAACCACAGTATATTTTACTAAGGTCTAAAAATAGCAATGATGGAGAATTTCTTTAAATATGCTTGGAAGAAATGCTTTCAAGTTAACATTAACCTTAACTTGTGTGTTTCTATTTTCTTTTTAACTTGGTGAATCAGATGGGACAATGGTGAGGTTGAGAAGCTTAGTCCATGGGACATGGAACCAATATCTGATAATGGTAAGTAGAAACTCTCTGAACAGAGCAGTCAGTGTGCTTCTCCCTCTTCATGGATCCTTTGTTACATGCAGGTAGTGCACCTGAAATGATTCTTGTAGGACAGTCTCGCTTCAGTGAGGCATTAGTGTCACTAGTGAAATTTCATTAGTGAAATGTCTTTGATATATCTAGATTTTACTTCTTCACCCTGAAACTTTCTATCTTCTAAAATAGTTTTGAAGGAAATACTTGAAATGTGAATCTCTCTGGCATATACAGTAAAACCTGCTACTAACACACTTGACATTGCAACTTTAAGAAAAAAACAAAAAACAAAAAACAAACAAAAAAAAACTAGTTTGCATTATGATACGTATAAGAATTAGAATGAATATAAATAAGTTTTCCAGTCAGTAAATCTTTATTGTTTATACTTTAAAAAGGCTGCTTGTATAGTTTTTTGTGGTGAAACTGAAATTAATTGTAAATGAAGTAACTATATTCCTGATTTGTCTTCTTCAATTCAGTTTTCCAATGCTTGTTGATATCAGCAGCAGGATGGGAGGACAAAGTAGTTACTGAATAACTTGTTTAAAGGATTATTAATTTTCTTTATTGCCTTTCATAGAAAATAAGCTATTTCCTAAATGGCAGAAAAGTTAATGCTGTGTGTGTGTGTGTGTGTGTGTGTGTGTGTGTGTGTGTGTGTGTGTGTGTGTATATAGCCTATTGTGTATATAGTGTTTTGTCCTCTAAATACCATTATGTTGCACACACATGGATGTTTTCAATATTAAACTGACTTTCTAATCTTCCAAGTGTGGTCTGGCTGTTTCAGTCATATCTTGTGATAACAAGTGCTGCAAAACCGTCTGAAATGGAAACATGAAATCACCTGTTTTATGCAAACTAAAATGTATAAAGATTTCAGTCAGCAAGATTGTTTTAGTTTTTTTTCCTCCTAGGTTTGATTGAAATACTGTTTTCTTATTTGCCAAAATCTGCCTCCTTCAAACATACAGCACATTTTCTTCTAATTCCTTGAGATCTGGTGAATGCATTCCATAAATCGCACTGTAAATGCAATAGTGAATAAACATTTGGGGCCATCGTTACCTGTTTGGCCAAAGGAAAAAATCAGTGCTTTTTGTAAACTTTGAAGACCCATACTAAACTCGTTCAATTGCTTTGCTTTTATTTTTTGTCTCTGCAACAGCTGCAGCTGAAATGTGTTTTAGAATTGTCTGTGGCATATCTGTGGATTACAGTCATCGGCATGCTAGCAATGACCTTATCTTTCTTGTTTTTATTTTTAACTGAGAGACTCTCAGATGCTAATGGAAGCTCCTATTTCTGGTTTCTAGCTATAAGCCTATATGCTTCATATTGCTGAATTTTATCTGCTGTACCAGTTGTCCTATTCAACACAAAGATGGACTGAAGATCACTGTGTGATCAGGAACCTTCATGATCTTGTTCCTTTTCAAGTGCTCAAACTAAATGAGGATGTTAGCTTCTAACAAAAGAAATCCAGAAACAGACTGAAAATTACTAGGAACAATCTGTAGAGTTGAGGGGAAGGATACACAGAGGTGTAATGTGTTCTGTTTACTCTATGTTAGCTGGATTGCATTAATCTTTGTAAACGTGACTTTCCGTGGAGCCATCCATCACAGTTTTATGTCTGCTACTTTCTGTTGTTTTGAAATTAATTTAATCTGCCATGTTCAAAAGAAATACTGGAAAAAAAACACTGTTAAGGTTACAGTTAGTGTACCAGGAAGGACATCACAAAATATATTGCCTGTCTTACATGTGTTTAATGGTTGAAGTAATAAACTCAGTAAACTAAGTTAGGATCCTATGAAGTCTGAACCGCACACTTAAAACGAAAGTGTGCAAGTAACTCTTCTGAGTGAGGTCGTCTTTTTAGACTGGTGCTTAAATCAAGAGAATAAATGAAGACCTGGAAATTCAGAATTTCAGAAAAAGGGAATAAAGGACGCCTTTTGGCTGTTTTATGTATTTTCCCCATGCTTTTAGTATCAAACTCAAGGCAAAGTATGTTTTTCTCAGATATGCTTACTAAATACTCGTATGGTTTTAAATATTTAACAATTTCTCTTGTTGTGTTCTCACTACTCACACTTTCCTTTTTGTTATCACTCTTCAGTTGATCAGCCTGAAGAATTAGGAGCTAGTGTTTCTGTGACTTTTGAAGAAATGGAGAAGCTACTGTACAAGCCCGAGGAAGGGGAGTGGGGAATGCGATCCCGCGATGAAGCTTGTGAGCGGATTATCTGCGGTATCGACCAACTTCTGACTCTTGGTGAGAATGTCCTCTCACTTTTAGGTAGTTTGCTCCTAGAGTTAGATTTACAGGCCAGTTCTCCCACTGTATTTGTACTCGACTATTTATGTTTTGGTACATCATTGGTTTTATCGAGGGTGGTTTTACGAACCAATTAAATGGCTGGTTCAGTTTTCACACACATATGTCTGTAAATAGCACCGTTAATTTTGCTGTTTCTTTACAGACATTTCAGCAGCTTTTGCTGGTCCAGTTGACCTGTGTACATATCCCAAGTACTGTACTGTGATTGCTTACCCAACAGACCTGAACACTATTCGAACAAGACTGGCCAATCGATTTTACAGGTTAGTACCAGCAGCAGAAACAAGACGGAGCACGGCCTTATGTTTGTACACTGTGAGAAGATCTAAATGTTTTTCGGTTGTCTTTTTTAATAAACATTTCGAAAACCAACAGTCTAGTACCCAAATTTGTTATGTTTTGTAGCAATGTTGATTTTTAACATTCTTTTTAGTTCTTAAGGAAATTGATTTCAGCCTATATTGATACAGTTTCCAGAGTTAATGCTGATATACTTAAGTGTGGGGTTGATAAGTTCTGATGTGCAGCATATCCATACCTCTAACAAATTTAAGGATGTTGATCATCTGGATTTGTGCTCAGCATGTCTATAAATAAAATGAAGAGATGTCAATACTTGTTTTCTTCCTCAGTGAGACTGAAATGATGGCTTGGGGAATGGTTTGAAATTCTGAGATGAGGAACTGAAAACCTGGAGTATGGCTTTCATATTCTATAGTTCTTTATAAACTTAATCACAAAAAGCTGTGTAATTGTGTTAGCTCACTTCTGTAATGTTAGTTTGTAGCGGTTTCTACAAATCTCTTCTTTACAGAGGGAGGGGATGTATGACTGGTGAGTTGGTCTCAGCAAGGTATTTTGCAGACATCATGGCTGAGGTACACTTAAAAATGTGTTTAGACCAGACTTCTTGTCTTTTTTCCTCTGTTGCTTGTGTCTTGTTTTTATTCTTGTTTTTATTTTATTTAATTATTAATATAGTACGCAATTTACTCATTTGGCAGGAGTTTTCCACAGAGGTGGTCAAGATAGCCTTTTAAAAATGCATGGATTTTTAAGGAATCCTTGGAATTTGTGATCCTCAGTTCCATTAGTTCAATGGAATTTCATAATTCAGTGGTATTAAATGCTGGCATTTAATAGGCTAGTTGAATTAATTTTAAAAAAGGAACCAAACCTTTACAGAACTTTGCAAACTTGCTGCAAATTTCTTGTCAATAACAAATAGGAAAATGACTTAACAAAGATGTGCACTGTTGATTTTGCTTCCTTGAATTACTTCTGTGAATTGCTTGTGTGTGCTCTATGTGAACACATTTTGATGAGTGAAAACCTGGAGACAGGTGTCATGAATATTAGAGTAAGAGATGTTTATCCACATTAGGACAGATAATTAATGAGAAAGTATTTGTAGTTTTTCAGCTTATTATTAAAGGTGCAATGTTGTTTAATTTTAAGGAGAATCTCTGCATTGGTTTGGGAAGTAAGGTACATTGAAAGCAATGCCAGGACCTTCAATGAACCTGGGAGTGCTATTGCTAGAGCTGCAAAGAAGATCACTACGCAGCTCTTGAAGTTTATCAAGTGAGTGGTATTTTACCTTACATAGTGCTTGAATGCTTGTGCTCTAAAATTGTGGGGGAACGTAAACACCTTTAAGATCACTTTATTAAGAATTTAGTTCTTCTGATTTATTAATCTTTTTCAGTGCACTGCAGACAGATATGTAATTCTTCACGAGTGTTTTCTTATCTGGGAAAATACTGGAAATATATATTGATACAGAGATTTGATTTTTTTTTTTTTTTTTTTTTTTTACTGGTGTGTACAGTATGAAGATGTCAGTTGACCTGAAAGTAGATCAGTCTGTAATGTAAGCCCATGCAGAAATTCTTGTTGCAGCATGCCTGACTTGAATTCAGTTGGGAGGTTTATTTTGAAGTTGGTGTAGGCAGTGTAATTTCAGTAGATCAAATTCCTAATGCTAATTTCACGCTACTTGGCTCACTAGTTCTAAAATGCGCAATACAGCAGATTTCCATATTTAACATTACTTTAGTGATATAAAAAAACACCTTATGGTGTTCATTATTTCAGATTATTGTTACTTGCTTCCAGTTTTGTAGCTTTTGGTTGTGCCTGGGTTTGTCTTTCTAGGAAGTGGTAGCTGTGTTTGATATTATAGTAACAAGAGATTTAATTGCATTACAGCGATCAAGACTGTACAAACATTTTTGACCTGTGTAGCACAACAGATGATGAACAAGATTGTCTTGATGCTGATGATCTGGTAAGCTTTTTCATACGAGTAATTGCAGTAATGCATCTGCAGTGGTAAGAAAATACCACTCACCTTCAAGTATTCATGGCAAAAATTGCTCTTTTTTTTTTAAATAGAGATCCTTGTATGTGTATCTTGTATGTGTACATTTGCACAGCTGAGAGAAGACTGAATATATCAGGGAAGTGAGGGATGATGTGGGGATATGCTTTAATTGAGAACATGAATTGTTTGTACTTGTTCAGAAGTATAACAAGAAACTTTGTGCTAGGACCGTGGCCATTAAATAGAACAATTCTGTGTTTTTGTGACGTTTTTAAAGCATGTTAATATGTAGTAATGTAATATAAATATTTCAAGAATGTATGAATAGCTGTCTTTCCTTATATTTTTAATTATCTGTATCCTTGGTTATTTCTAAAGCTAGAACTGTCACTTAGGCAGTAGTAAATGCTGAAGGTTGGTAAACACTGAATTCCTGTGCACGCAACTATGAATCATACATTAGCATGATGTGCTTCTATGAAGATTCAATGAAACATATTTACCTTAAAACTACAGCTAGCATTCAATGCAGAACAGTTCTTGTTCAGTGTTGCATGTTTACTGACAGCATATCCCAAACAGCCCAATCTGGTCTTTTTTGCATTTTAATTTCTAATTCAGCAAGGCTTCAAAAAGTTGCAGAGTGACTCCCTTCCCTTGGAGGTTAATATTGTAGGAAAGGCATTACATTCAGCTGTCTGGCTACTTCAGTGTCATCTTAGTACTTTCATGTTACAAAGCTTTTCTTTTTACCAGACATAACTTGATCAGGAAGATTTCTTTGCCCCAAATTCAGGACAAGCAAAATGCAGAAAGTTGTAATATTTGTCAGTTGATTTACTGTTTGATATTCTGTTGCAATTTCTATTTGGGGTTTTTCCTGTATACTATGGACAGGAGTTCAAGTAGGAGCCTCCAGTGGTGGGATGTCAATAGAATCTTACTTTCCATAACACACTGTGCTGTGTTTTTGATATGCTCATTTCTTGTCCAACTGAAGAAAAGTAAGATTAAAAGTCTATTTCAACCATGATGTGAGGTCTAATAATAATTTGAGCACACAATTACATAAAAATTATTTATGGAAAAAGATAAATAACCTTTATTTTTGTGCAGGATGATGAAAAATGCCGTCCAAGAACATCATATAGAAGAAGAAAAGTGAGTTGGCTAACCTTTCCCGTATATACCCAATTCAAGTTTGCTGGGAAAAATTGTTTAGCAGGCTGTATTGAAATACTGTGGGACTGATGCTTTGTTTTGTAACAAACATTTTTTTCCCTGATAGTAAAAAGAAATAAATGCTTTTCATAAATAGTTCACTGCTGTTTTAACACACCTATACTTGTTCCATATAATAGTCAAAGAGAATCTTTCTCATGATTTTGATATCAATGCTGTTCAGTATGACAGCTTTCAATTATCTGGCTGATACTGAAGTGAAAATATTCATCAGCTGAGATGCTCAGGAAAAAAAAACTAAAGCATTTTAACAGCAGATATTATTCAGATTTCTTTGGAAGATTGATAAGGAGATATTTTTGTGTGCTTTTTGGTACTAAAAAAAAACCCACCTCAAGACAACAACTTAAAAGGCAAAAAAAATTATGATTTGTCAGTTTTATTAATAAACATTAGGGAAAGAAAGCTGCTAGTTGTTTTGTTAACAATACAATACCTGGAAGTGCATTTTTGCATGTGGTTTAGAAGCGCATTTTTCTGATATAGTGTGCCTTTGTGGCCTGGAAGGCCAGTGGTATCCTGGGGCACGTTGTAAAAACAAGAGTGTGGCCAGCAGATCAGGGGAGGTGATCCTCCCTCTCTGCTCTGCCCTGGTTGAGGCCGGGTGTGGAGTTCTGTGTCCTGTTCTGGGATTCCCAGACAGGGATATCGTAGAGGAAGTCCAGTGGAGGGCCACAAAGATAATTAGGAGCAGTTCCTTGTAAGGGGGATGCTCCAGGCTGAGATCTGGGACTCTAGGTGATCTCCAGAGATTTCTTCCAACCTCTGTGATTCAGTGATTGATGCTGTGATTCTGAAATAATTCCAGTTAGAAGTTTTCTGTGCAGTTTTTCAGGCAGCTTTTCAATAATGTTTTTTCCTGGCTTTTTTTCAAGGGACGGGGGAAAAGAGGAAAAAGCATGAAAAATGGCTATGATGAAAACTGCTGGAAAAAACAGTGCATGGAGCTTGTGAATTTAATTTTCCAGTGTGAAGATTCTGAACCTTTTAGGCAGCCAGTTGATTTGGACCAGTATCCTGTAAGTTGTTCCGTTAACCTTGTAAGATATAAAAATTGTTTCTTTCTTTTAGCGTTTGGTACAATAAGACCTCCACGTTTCTCTTGGACTTGTTCTGTTTTTGGTTTCAATTCTCAACCACTGATGCTTATCTTCGTCGAGATAAGATATACCAAAATATAAACACAGCACAGAACAATTGTGGAGCAGTGGAGCTGTGTCTACAAACACCTTGATACTTTAAATGAGTTACCTGTTTTGCATGTAATGCTAACGTGAAGGATGAAACTAAAATAGGCAAACAGATCAGTCAGTGTGAACTCCTTACTTGTTGCATTGTTTTCTTGCTACCCTGTTGTTGCTGTTGGCACTATTGCCTTTGCTGTCATCTGCATGTTTTGGGAATCTTGTCTTCTCTTTGTTCTGTCTAGACTGGAAGCATCATAGGTCTTGGTTCACGTGTGCATCTGAAGTATGGATTCTATCCAAACTGTTTTGTATTTTCTGCTGATGTGTCTCAGAGCATCTTAATGCTCTAGTGATCCCTATTCCACATCAGTAAATTATTTTGTTGCTGAAAACCTTATGTAGCAGTATTGGTTTCGAGATCTTTATTTGGTTTTTAGGAAAAAAGAGAACAAGCTCCTCTGGGGAAAAAGACATATAAATGTTTTAACAATTATGCAACTTTTTTTCGTACCATCTTCACATCTTGAGTTTGGGTCTCATTTCAGGTATTGAAAATATTTTGGAAGTCTTTAAAACTCCTCATTTAGAAGAGAAAAAGACAATTGTGGAGTTCAGTTTCTTGTTTTAAATTTAAACAAGATCAGTTTCTCATTGTAAAGGGCATTAGTGAAAGGATTACAGGCAGATCTATTACAGTCTTTTTTTTCTCATTTTGATTAGCAGTAATACAGTTGCCTTACATGTTATTGTTACAAAATAGTTGCTATTGAGGTAAATTGGGAGAAAAGAAACTGAAGAACTGTATGTGCAAGTATGTGGTGTTGTATCATATCACGATATTTAACATATTCTGAAGATTATCTTGAAAATATGCAAGATTTTGTAAGACGTAATGAAGTGGATGCTTTAAATTAAGTAGTTTCAGCAGAAGCTTAGCTTTCTGTTGTGGTAAGTACTTGTTTCTTGAGCCAGTGGTTAAGATGATCTTAGTTCCTGTTGAATTCTATAGATAAAATTCAAGGTGATTGTTTTTTCCTCTAACAACTTCTTAAACTGCTTTTTTTTTTTTTTTTATGCTTTATCTAGGACTACAGACATATTATAGACACTCCAATGGACTTTGGTACAGTGAAAGAAACTCTGGAAGCTGGAAATTATGACACTCCAATGGAACTGTGCAAAGATATAAGACTAATATTTAGTAATGCAAAGTCTTATACTCCAAACAAAAAATCAAAGGTAATGTTACTATTGGGAGTTTTACACTTCTCATAATCCAGTTCGGTGTTATCTTGGAGAAATTTTTATTTTTCAATATTTCAGTAAAATTTCTGGTTAATGATGGTGGTAAGTGGTAATGGTGAGAAGTGCAACAAAACATTTGTATGTCTGCTGATGTCTTACATAGCACTATAGTACATCGTACAAAACAAATTCCTTTTTCTGTATATTTTCTGATTTTAGAGAAGTTAGTCTTGGATGAAAGGTTCTGTTACTAACATAAACTGCTTCCTTAGATTTATAGTATGACCTTGAGATTGTCAGCACTATTTGAAGAGAAAATAAGAAGAATTGTTTCAGATTTCAAAAATGGTCAGAAGCAGAATGAAAAGATACGAAGAAACCAGAGATACGCTAGAAGAATTCAGAGTCAAAGCTCAGTGCAGCATCCTACCAAAATGCCCAGGTAACAGATTATGAACTGACTACATTCACTGTCATATTTAGTCAGAACAGAACAATTGTTTTATGAAGTGGCTAGCTAGCTAACTCTAGTAATAATTGTTGGAATTACTTCTCTTGCGGAGTAAGATAAACGTGCTTAAAGGGAGTTCTGTGGTAGTGTAAAGTTGCCTGTGGAATGGGGAAGGGATTGAAGTATAGAACAGGGATTTTTTTTTTTTTTTTGTTTATGCTTAATTCTAAATAATTCAGTGAGAAAATGAACTTTTACTCTGACTAGATAATCTGACTAGAATAATAAAACATGCTCTTGCTGCATATATATTAGTTATCTTACTATATGCGGAAGCAGTTTAATCCTATGGAACTTAGATTTTTTTTTAATTGCTGTAGCAATCTGCTCGTTTCTGGTTGATATGATTTACTCTTGTATTGTTAATCAGCATATGGGATTAAGTGAAACATAATACAAAATACAAAAACAAACGTGGTAGATTGTTGGAATTGAGCATATGGTTTTCTCCCACTCTCTGGCCTTACTTATCTGATAGTGAAGGGACAGTAATACAGCTTTAAGAATAAAATTAGAAGAATACCCTTCTGACATAGTTGTCTTTATTCTTTTGTGCATAAATGTTGGATTACACTGTAAGCACATCTGATGATGAACTTGAAGTTTTACTTGGCATTTTTCTTGGGTTCTCAGTGTTTTCTAGCAAAACAGTTTAATGATGTTACAAATACACAGCAGTAGGCAGGAATCTTCCTTTGAGACACCACTGTTTTTCCTCTCTGAAGAACCTGTATGTGACTTGTTTACAGTTCAGTGGTGCTTTGCAGGACTGAATCTTTGGGAATTCTTGGAGAGTGTTTGTTGTTAAACTACTATGCAGGAGAGCATATGTGTCTCATAGGTCTTTAAAATATCTGAAAACTTTGGGTTGTAAGCAACGAACTGACAAAAGAGTAGTTCTGAATGTAAAAATAAGCAATGTTCTTTTGCCTAGTAGCCTCTGCATTGCTTATGTTTAATGCGTGCCCTTTCCCATGTAGAACATTATGAATTTACTGTGATCAAATAGGACTGAGTGTAGCACTCTAGAATGTATTTTAAGGAAGAATGTAATTGGTGAGTTGCTCTCCAAACATGCATTTTAGACAAACTCTTGAAAGATGCTGTTTCATCATGTTCTTGGAACTCCATTTATAATGGAATAATAGTATGCATATCACGTACTTTGGGATTTATGTGCAGCTAACAAGAGACTGAATTCAGCAGAGGTTGAGGCTGTTGTTTACTAACAGATTGCAACAATAGGATGACACAGGTATAGAAGGTATTTAGTGTTACCTTTTTTTTTTTGTAGAGATAATGTCTTTTCTTGTTTAACTTTATTAGGAGCATAGGCTATTATATTAATAAAAGCAGTTAATACTTCATCAAAGTTAAAACTGTCCCAAACTATATTAGATTACAAAACTAACTAGCCTTCTATAAATATAAAATCACATGGTGTATGGTTAATTAAGCTTTCAGAGAAAATTACTTTTAAAATACTTAACTGTCTGTGGCTTTTTTTAGTAGTTTTACAAGCTGTGTTGCTTCTACTCCTTTCCCTTTTCAGTAGAAATTTCAAGCAGAAACCATTAAAGTCTCAGGCAAAAATTGAATCTGAACGGGAAGATTCTTTTAGTCAACCTACCTCAAGCAGAGCAGCCTGTGTTGCAAGCCATAAGACAAATGCTAGCAATTACAACCATAGTTCATCTGGAGAGTCCTCTGATTCTGCATGCCTGACATCCTTTGAAAGGAATGGAAAAGCTAGATCTACAACACTAACAAACCGTTCAACGTTGTCATCAGGTAATCAATGAAATCTGTTCCAAATGAGGGTTTTCATCTTCGTCTTATCTACACATTGCCTACTAATGTTTCTTTTCCTTTTATAATTGCTCTATTTGCCAACTGTATTCTGAATTAAAAAATGTAAACTTTAACAATGCAAAAACTTCAGACAACATTCTTACGCACTTTGCATTTCAGGCAGTACAGATCTTTATGTATTTTTACTTACTAATAAAAAGTTCTGTGTACTGAAGAATGTTCTGCTGTAAAATCTCATAGAATGCAGTTGATTAATTTCATTAATGAAAAAAATGTATTCCTAAGAAGAAATCTATTGCTCCCATAGTTTACTTTGACACAGAGCTGCCTTGGCTGCATTATGTATCTGTTTTGCAGTCAAACAGACAGTACTTTACTGCAGCTTTGTATGGAGATTGAAAGCAAAGCTGAGTGAGTAGGACTGGTAAGTTGACATACAAACCTTTATGACTTGATGCTCTTAAATCAAATACAGTACTAGAATTTTTCACTTCAAGCAGCTGTTACAGGAAAGTGGTTGTGGTGTATGAATGCCTCTTACTTCAGAAGAAAACGTGGTGCATTTGATATAAAATAAAATTTATACACCTATGTATATTAGATAAAGTTTCCAGAGTCATAAAATCTTTCCTCTTTCTTTTTTTCCCTCCCTAAACTTTACATTGGTGAAACTTCAGTTTCTTTCAGAGAGCAAGGATACTAATCCTGGTAAAAGAGATTTGGCAAATATTTCAATTTTCAGGTGCTTTTCTCTTAGAGATGTTTTCAGATAACATAGTTGCTATTTTATTTGAAACTTAAACATGTCCACTTAAACTTATTACCAGACACCTCATGAATGTGGAGTTGTATATTTTGTGGAACTATTTCATATGTGCTAGAGATTAAGACATGAGAGAAAGCGTATTGTTAGATAAAATTGTGAGGAAATCTTATTTCCTCACATGAGCAAAATGCACTTCCTAAGTTAAAACTAACTGCTCAATATTCTAATCGAGGATTTAATTGTTTTTTTGTTGTTGTTGTTGTTTTTTAGCAGAAAGTGAAGTAGAAGGTTCTTTAGCTTCATCTACATCCTCTTCATCCTCTACAGAAGAGAGCTCAGAAGAGAGCAAAGAAAGCTCTGTGGCTCTTGTGTCACCTCCGCTACACAATGGTGTATGTAGAAGAAAAAACATCAGTTGTAGGGTAACCAGAAATCAAGCTGCTCAAAGAAAACAAACAGGTAAGATTGGAGTAATTGTCTTCTGGATGGCCCATGAGCCCGATGTGTGTGTGTCTGTGTGCGTGTGTGTGTGTATACACGTACATCCATAGAAAACTAATTGTAATTAGTATTTTTTTAACTGTTGTGTGTTGTAATACAATTTGTTTGATTGCTAGTAGATCTTTTGCTCTCAAAATGCTGCTTTCTGAACATTTCCCTTTTTTTTTTTTTTTTCTCCAGTACTTAGGGTAGGGAGGGCTGAAGCCAAGAATTTACTGAGAGAGCTTCTCTTGAAGTGCTCTGTTTCTTAAAGTAGAAGCACTAAAACTATAAAGCAGTTTTCAGAAAACTGGAGTGAATCCAAAATTCATGATATAAAGGTTGGACATGGCTCTGGGCATCCTGGTCTTAGAAGTTGGTGACTGCCCATGGCAGGGGGGTTGAAACTAGTTGGTCTTTAAGGTCCTTTTCAACCCAGGCCATTATGTGATTCTGTGATATAGCTAAATATTTTTTCTTCCCAGATGACAAAATCGCCTACCTACTACTAGGGGGATGTGCTCTGTTTGTCATGTCTGTGGATTGAACCTGTTCCAGATTTGAAGGCTGAAAAAGTGACTACTCTTGAGCATAAGACTTTAATCCCTCTTCTGCTTCACAGGTACACTGCCCCAGGAGAATGGGAATACAAGAAAAGCTGTCAGGAAAAGGTTGTATGAAAGTGATTTTGAAAATACTTCAGTGATGACATCCGAGACTCTGAGTAATAGTACAGGAAGACATAGGAAAATCCCACGCAGAAGTGCTACTGTGGCTGCTACTAAGTTAAGACTAATGAGTGATGTGGAAGAAGAGGTTTCAAGCTCAGAAAGTATTGGTATTGGATGCAAAAATAGAAAACTGCCTCACCGAAATGCCTCAGCTGCAGCCAGGCGAATGTTACTGGAGGGGTCTGAGGATGATGGAGGTTTGAAGTCTGAAAGTGAAAAAGAACCGGAAGAGCAGCTCAGCAAGAGGAAAGTTCTTTCTCTACCTACTTCATCTGCTGTACGAAGAAAATTCGTTAGTGAATCTGAAAATGAAAGTTCAGATTCTGAGACAGATATGCAGATGAAACAGAAAACCTGGCAAAGCAATGGCCATAGGCAGTTACGAGGAACAGCTCTTTCTGTGTCTCCTGAAACGAGGAGTCCTACACAAGGCTTTTCAGAGGACGACTCCAAAAGCCATAATTCGGAGGATGGGAGCAATCAGAAAGCTGAGCAGTCAGTGCCTGCAAATAAGTTTGTTGTGAGCAACTCCGAGGATGAAGCGTGTTCTGAATCAGATAGGTGGAATGCCAGAAAATTGTTTGGTCTGCACCTTGTTGCACCTATTAAAAAAGCAAAAGTCTTAAGTGATTTGGAGGACACAGCAGAATCTGAAACAGAAGACAGACAGGATGGGAGAAGTGTTGTTTCAGAAACCTTGGTGCCATGTAGAATTACAGCGAGCCCTAATTCTGGACCTGGTGCTGATTTCAATGACTCTTCTGATACAGAATCTGAAACAAATTCTAATCACAGTAATTATTTTGACGCTTCTTCAAAAACAAAAAAGAGGAAGAGAAAAGGAAAAACAAAGATCTTTAGAAAAGGTAAAAAAAAAAAATTTATTTTTAATTTTGAGTTAATGCATCTTAACCTCATATACTGACTAGGTAGATTTTAGTATGGGTAATGAATGGAGAGATTTGGACTCTATGAAGTGTATAGTGTTCCCTGTTCTAAAACAAGAACTAGAAATCAGCAGGTGAACTGGAAGACGTGGTGATGCTGACTGTGGAACTGGGAGGTCACCAAAACAGCACTGAGGAAATTATTTGTTTCGCAGTGGCAGTGTTTCAGTATTTAGAATTAGTGATGAATGCTGAAAGTTCTTGAGCAATTCAGGGTTTACCTTTGTCTATGACAAAGTCATTAAGTTACTACTGTTTTCATATTTAATCAGCACTTCCTTCTCTATGCATATATATTAGGGAATATATATGAATGCTCTTGTATGAAGTTCAAGGTATCTCAAAAGGAGGAATTTGTTCTCTTTGGTCAGTCTGCTCCTTGTTTTAAGAATTTCAATAATGATAATCTATGAGTTTCTGTATGAAGTGATAGTGTAGTTCTGTATGAAGTGATAAACTTTCGATTATTGCCTTTTGGTTGAAAATTTCTGTGCTAAAGCAGATTTATTTTAATTTCAAGTAATTTTGTAGTCTTTCAAAATGAATTTGATAATGTCTGAATTATTTTTATTTCCATGGCATATACTGGAATCTTTAACTTGATTTGTCTTTTGGATTTTCTTTAGTTCGTTACAGAGGGAGTGGTGAGGTGCTGGCACAGGCTGCCAGAGAGGTTGTGGATGCCCCGTCCCTGGAGGTGTTCAAGGCCAGGCTGGATGAGGCCTTGGGCAGCCTGGTTTAGTATTAAATGGGGAGGTTGGTGGCCCTGCATGTGGCAGGGGGGCTGGAGAGTCATGATTCTTGAGGTCCCTTCCAACCCAGGCCATTCTGTGCTTTTATTGTCAGTGATACGTAGCATGCTTTTCAAAGTAGAGATGCATTTTGATGCTGTGATGGTAATGTTCTAAAGCTTAGACTGGCTTTTCCCAGATTTTTGGATTACCAGTGTTTCAGGTTTGGATGTGATTTTGGAGAGCATGTTTTAAAAACCAAGAGAAAGCCCTGATATATACAGAGCCAAGGCAGTTAAAAATGTAGGACTGAATTGGAGACCTGCTTTCATGTGAATGAGGAGTATATCATTGTCCTGTGCAATGCTCCTGATAATAAGTACCTTTTGGGTATTCAGTTTTCTTTACTTGTGGAGTTAGTGGTTCCCATGTGGTTCTGTTGAACTGTTAGTTGTCTATCAATATGAATTGATTAATAGAACTGATTGATAGCTGTGAACATTTACACTAAAACATGTATTTGATACTTCAGTTTTTCTACTCTCTAATTTGGCATACCACCACAGGCAGTCACATAGCTATTTTCTGTGTTGGCAGATGTTCTCTAGCTCATTTTGCTCCTCAGCTGATAAGGGGTGTAGCAGGCATGTTATTAGCACAGCCTAGTTTACTGTGGTTTACCGACAGGCACATGTATTACTCTCTCTTGAAGAGGCTGTTACTTGTAAATAAGAAACTTAGCAGATTTGTACTTGTAGAAGCTATTATTTGTATACTGTTGGAGTATACATATGCTTTTATTTAAATACTTTAGTATTTATAGAACATAAATTCATTTGGATATTTGGCTGTGCATAAGAGACTGTGTATGTGATATTCCTATCCAGTATTGCTGCCTGGACTCCCACGTTTAAAGTTTGGTAGCATGTACTACAGGACTGCTTGTCACAGCAGTAGACTGGATGGATGAGACCTTTATATCTTGGTGTCTGTCTTTGTAAATGTTTTCTTGTAGATCCTAATTTGTAGCTAATGGAGTTCTTTATTTGATCCTCCCTGTCTATACAATCTGTACATTGTTTGCATGCATTTAATGCATGATACTCTTCTGTAGTTGCATTAAAATTGTCTCTCTTATTACTGTGATGTGTGGGAATGTTGCAGTTACTCCAGAGTGGATTTTATTTCTAGTAAGAAGCTTTAAGTAAATAAAATAAAATAAAGCTTTATGCAAATTTACTGCCAATTTGAGATTGTGTACAAAGTACAGGTTGTACAAGTTTAATAGTCTGGTAATGTGTTACGTAAAGTCTGTCTTGTGCAGAATGTGATGTTACTGTCCTTCAGTCTTTCATTTGGTCTCATGAATTAGCTGCTGAAATGTTTTAAAAAAAAAAAAAGCATAAACAATTTGTCACGGTAGAGCTGTTTTTTATCTAGTCTCTTAGAGTACATCTTCATGGCATTTTTTTCTTTACAGAGTTGAGGAAAAATGTTGTCCTATCTTAACTTCACAGGTGATATACTGAGGAAGGAGCCTGAATGATTTGTAACAATGCTGAACACAGTAGTCTGGCCAGAAGGAGCCAGGCACTGAACCTCACTGGAGTTTGTCTCAGACAGTCTCTGAATAGCTGTCATTCTCGAAAGATGCTAGGCCTTTAGATTCAGTAGTTGAAATAGCATTAGCAAGACAAGCTTTCTTCATCCCTCCATTTAAAAAAAAAAAAAAAAAAAAAAAAAAAAAAAATCACTTTAAACCTCCTTCTCTTTAAATGTTAACTTGAAAAATATTTAGTGGCCTACCTTTCTGTGAAGTAAGATAAGAAAAGCTGCCATGATTTTTCAATCTGTCTGCAGGGAGTACAGGTAGAGAATCATCAAGGCACTGGGTTCAAGCTGTGGCAAAATTGATTGTTACTTCTATTACCAAGAGGTAATAGGCCAATATAATATAACACTTCCCTGGTGTAAACTAGTGATATTCACCCTGGACTTCTGGCTGTATAATCTATAATATTTTTGTAAGAATAAAGTCTAAAATTTATAATTCATTTTGAATGATCAAGTAAAAACAGTAATAGAAGTTATAGCTTAAATGATGGAAGTAGGAGTACAAGAAAGGCTGTTGGCTAAGTTGGTAATTTGTAAGGCAGTTTTTACAGGGAGATGCTACAGGTTACTGTACAACCTTTCATCATATCAAAGCAGAAGACTAATCCTGAGAGTTAAAAACATGCTCAGAACTGAGTGGCTGTATCCTTATTAAAATCTTAGGGTAGATTGCTCGTAATGGTTTAAATAAAAACACGCATTTGTATATTTCATTAAATGTGGGAGTGTTTATGTTTAATGAATCAGCTGTTTATTAAAGGAAATTTTAAATGTTTTGTTTTGTAGAATCTACATCTGAGGAGCCTGGACAAAGTGGGAAAGTGCTCAGGAGCAGGACGTGTATCATTAACTACAGGAAACACATAAAGGTATCTAATGTGACAAAAAAGAAAAATCCACGCAGATGTGCCACGCTAGCAGCTAATAAGATTAAGATAATGAGTGATACAAAGGAAGAGCTGTCGAGCTCAGAGAGTGTTTGCACAGTGAAGAAGAACAGAAGGCAGCTTCATGGCAGTGCATCTGCGGCATCCAAGAAAAAACTGATCAGCAGCTCAGATATAGATGTTAGTGTAATGTCTGAAAATGAGAAAGAACAGGATTCTGATGGAAAAAATGATTTTTGTTCTGGGTCGTCTGCTCCGAAGAGAAAATACATTAGTGAGTCTGAAGATGAAAAAACAGAATCTGAGGTGGAGATAGAAGTGACTAAAAAGGAGAACGATGATAATGACGATCAGACGAAGAGAACTGAAAGTGATTCAGGTCTTAAGAATACATTTGACTCTTCAGAGGAGAATTCCACAAACCACAAGGTAGAAAATGGGAGAAAGTGGAGAACTTCTGGTCAGTCAACTTCAGCCTACAACCATCACATAAGCAACTCTGAAGAGGAGGTGGGTTCTAAGTTAGCTAAACGTGAAACTAAAACTATCAGAAGAGCACGGAAGAAAAAATCCAGAGCTCCTTTGAAAAGATTGAAATTATCAAATGACTTAAACGAAGCATCAGAATCTGCAGCAGGGAAGAAGATAGAGGAAAAAAGCTCAGTATCAAAGAATGTGGAAACACGTGGAGCTGCAGGGAGCTCAAAAGCCAATCTTAACTGTTCTTCTGATTCAGACTCCGGAACTGATAACAGTATATACAGTAATGCCACAGAAACAAAAAAGAGAAAAACAGGCATCGTTAGAAGAAAAATTTCAAATTTACCTAAGCGTTCCAGAAGACCCCAGCGAAGGAAACGTCGGAAACCTAAGCAAGAAAATGACTCTGAAGATTTGGAATATACCAAATATAGAAGAGCTAACCGGCGTACTACGATAAGAACTCGAAACAGGGGTAGGCGGACTGTTAGATACGACGATTGTGACGACGACGACGATGACAGAGGTGTAGGTGATGCAGCTTGTGAAACGTAACCTTAAAAGGAAAAGCCAGCCCACTTTTTTTTTTTAATGGTAATAGCACTAGAACTCATGTTGGATGCTGGCTCTTCCTTGTCCTACATTTCAGGGAATATATTTATATTTTTCTATGAAAAAGTTATGAATGTGATTAGATCATGACTTTCTCCTTTTCATATTTTGACTTGCACTTGCCTGCCCATGTAGCAGCATTTAGCACAGATGCCAAAATGTGCCTCATTATAGGGGCAATTTTTTTGTCTTTACTGGTATTTTATTACATATAACAAGAGTTTAAAAAAAAAAAAGTTAAAACACTGCGTAACAGGTTAATAGCAGTATGTTGAGTATTATTGTTATGGGTGCTGCAATGGAATACTACCTAGGTCATTCAACATTCGAGAACAAATTTCAAACATCTCTAATGCTGTAAGAAATCATATACGGTATTAACAGGCTTATAAATAATAGTGTACGCTATAAAAATTCGGTGGATGCTGGTATTGCATCAAACGAGTAATGAACAGTTACTGAGTTAACAGCATTACAGCTTCTGTTAGTACAGATGTTAAATGTTCTGTACATTCATTAATGAAAACATACAACTAGAACCAGTTACCAGTTGAGAAAAGCGTTATTTGCCACTTAAAAAAGCATATTGGTGCTGGTGAAGAGAGGGTTTATACTGACAGGTAGTACTATCATTAATGTGACTTCTATACTGTAAACTTAAGAATATGAAATGCAGGTGAACTCTTGGGCCTAAGGGTTTTTGTGTGTTTTCTTTATAAAATAGAAAAACCAACAAAACACTTGTTCTGTTTGTTGTTTCTTTTTTATGCATGAGAAGTTGGAGGTGCAGGGTTCTTACATTCCAGACCATTTTTGCTAGATCTCTGTTGGTCTTCCACATTTAAACTTCTAAGTGCTTCAATGTTAGATTTTTGCATTGATTAAACGTATCGGTTTTGATTGCTGCCATTTATCTGCCAATTTTTCAAATGTTTGAGGTGGCTGTTGTCAAAAAATAATTATTACATAGAAGATGAATTGTCCAGGGGAAAAAAAAAAAATAAGTATATACATTTTTGGTTGGTTATGCATCAAACAGGAGAATGCATATAGCACCTCTAAATTCTTTTCCCTGGAGCTGGTTAGGCCCCCTGCCAAATCACTGTCTTCAATCCAACACAAGGTGCTCTACTGCTTTCTCACTCTATGCTATGGCTTTCCTGCCTCTCTGCTGGTTCAGTTTCTCAGGTTTCTCTGGTTCAGTAGGAGATAAGTCAAAGCAGTTAGCTGTGACTCAGCTCAAACTGAAACAGCAAGCTCATGAGTTAGTTTTCTAGCAGACTGGACAGGTAATAGCATCTTGAAAGTCTTTGGAGGGAAAAAAGTCCAGATTCATAATCAGATTTAGTAATATAATAAGTGCTTTCACAACTGGCAGTGAAGTAATGAAAGTGCTGGCAGCAGTTACTGAGAAGCACTTCTCCAGTGTTGTTGCTGACATTGTGCCAAAAGGTGCACTGACTATCACATTTTGGTATCTAGAATGTTATCTCAGTATAGAGAAGTAGGTTTTTTTTTTTTTTTTTTTTTTTGGAAAAAAAAAAACCTTCTGTATGAAGTCCAAGAATAAGCTAGCTTGTCACTTGCCTCAGGAGTTTTTATTTATTTAGACTATAATTCTTGAACATAATGTTAGAATTTAATAAGCTCAAGATGGTTTATTTGATTCCTTTAAGTTGGTACATGAAATAGGAACATGGTTGTGTTCAGTGAGGAGACCTGGCTCTTCTGAGCGGCTTTGTTAAAGAGAGTAAGTTCTGTTATCCCTACGTGGATTGAACTGTTCAGCAGCTGCTCACGGTCACTGTTCTGTGAAATACAACCCTCAGTAGTTGGGTTCAATCTGTTACAAGGACTCCTTTTTAAATTTCTATTTTATTAAACAGTCAAATCTCAGTTTGGTAGGTTTGTATTTCTGATTCAGACTCAAAAAGATGTTTTTCTTTCTTGCCATTCTGTCACACTGTGCTCACACACCGTAGATTTGTGATGGCCCCGAAGGGTGGGAGCAGCTTCTGGCCTCAGCTTTCCCATACCTGGGAGGGAACTGCTAGTTTAAGGAGCAGAACACTTTATTTTATAGGCAAAGCAAATGCTGTTGTGTATCTCCTTGTTTTATAGACAGACAGGAGGAGAGGTAATTAAAGAGTTTTTGTTTCATTTGTTTTTCCTATCACCCGTATAAGAATGTATTTATTTTACTCTTCACTGACTGAACGCGTTCTCTCTTGGAACAACAGTTCCTTCTATTGACTTGGCCTGGCTCTAGTCAGACCAAACGGGGCGATAAGGGCGGGCTGGGACCACACGATCGGGTTGGAGCTGCCGGTCCTCCCGCCGTGCCCGCTCTCTATGGTCGGCGCGGTTAGAGCGTCGTAGCGCTGAGAGAAACTCTATGGTACCGGCGCAGTGGAGTGTCTCGGCGCGCGTGCGCGGTGCTCTCCCGCGGGGGAGAGGAAGGCGGGAGGCGGTGACGGCGAGGTGATGGCGACTTTCTTCGGAGAGGTGGTGATCGCTCCTTCCCGGGCCGGCGTGGACGATGAGGAGGAGACCGAGGAGACGGCTGAGGATAGGGAGATCCGCAGGGAGCTGCAGCAGAAAAGGTAGTGGTGTGGGATGCGAGCGCTGCGCAGCGCGGTGCTTCCCGGAGGGGGTTGCGAGCCCGGCGTCTCTCGGCAGGGAGATCGCCGCGTTCTGGACGCCGGGAGCCGCGGGGAGCCCTGCCGAGGAACCCCTGCCGTGCTCCAGGTTCGTCGTCGCCGTAGGACACAACGCTGTCGGTAGGTGGGAAACCGAGCGCGTGGGGATGGAATGGCCAAAGTACGGTCCTTGTGCCAGTAGCACGTTGGGTTGGGTCGTGGTGCGGTAATAGGAACGTGCTTTGTCTGCGGGTTTAACTGGGTTTAACCTCGTCCTTCATCCTGCTCGTGCGTCATGCTCTTACTGGATTGTTGGTTACTTTGCAAAACCTGCTTTTTGATAATGGCACGTAGCTCGGTGTGGTGCTTGTAAATAAAACTGTGCAGTCATAAAGCTGCGCGTAAGGCATCTATGGCACTTCTGCTTGTATTTCAGAATGTCTGGGAGGTAGCTGACTTATCCCTGCTGTGCCCAGATTGCTTTGTACTACTGAACCAGATATGTGGGTTACACTTGTTAATATTACAAGTGTTATTTCACTCATCCTTTTCCTTTCTAAAGTTCTGGGATGTCAGTCATCTCTTCCTGCCTGAGTATGGGAAGCTTCTCTGAAACTTAACTGTTCTGATTTTGGAAATTTTCCAGGTCCTATTCATCCCCTTCCCCTTTAGTTTAACGTTCTTGGCAAAATATGGGTTACATACAGAAATTTCTGACTTTGAGCCCTCCTCACCTTTTTTTAATTACCAGTGAGCAAGGATTTTTTTAGTACAACTTCTTTTTTGTTCGTTCACCTTCTTACACTTTGGTCCTATACTCATTCGTAATGCTCTGAGATGGTTACACATTGAAGTCTTGAGACAGCCTTTCCCCTTCCCATACATGCATACCATGGCCTTGAGCTTCTGAACAGCTCTTTCCCTTTGGGTATCGAGTCATCTTAAGTCTTTTCTACATCTAGATCATCTTTATCCTAGTTAACTTCCTCAGCTTGTTTTTTTCTTTCTTGAGGATTTTCCTTTTAGTTAAATATGCATTTTAGGTCTGCTCTTTCATAGGAACTACTTTGATTTATAGTAATTTGATTTAGCAGCTCTTTTGCCTCTAAGTTGCATGCTCATGTGTCTGCTTCCTTGAGCCAAAGTTACAGTTCTGCCTTGCTGATTTCTGTTATTTTTTCCTTAGAAATCTGTTGAATCTCATATGTCAAGAGCTACTAGAGACAAAATATTTAGTTGCACTTGTTATTAGTATGTTCTGAAGGAATCCTAGTTGGCTGTAGTGATACAGTTCTTAATATGTGTTGTTAATGATAGAGATCTCTACCTATACGTAGGACAGTTCTTTATGTCTTGATTCAGCAAAATTACTCACAATCTTCACTGGATTTGGTTGAATGTCTGTCAATAAAAATGTTTTTATTGTACATTTTAATTTGAGGATATTGAAAAGAAATATTTCACTCCAACTGTTTATTTGTAGAATAGAGATTTTATTCATTGTAAATTAACATTAGCATTCTTTGCAGCTTTTCTGTCGTCTTTTATTCTGGATTCCTTATGTTGGAAAGTAGTTGGAGCTGTGAAACTGTGGAATGAGTGGTGCCAGACAACCAATGCAACAAGTGTCCTTCCAACAGATTCTTTCTGCTTGTTCTATCAATTAATATCAGATCCAACAGTAAGTGACTTATGTGTGAGTTTCTCTGTATTTTAGTATTCTGAAAAAGGGAGCAAGCTCCTTTCATCCCCACCTTGCCCAGCACAAACAGGATAAAACACTACAGCTATAGCATTTTGGATTATTCTCACAAGAAAATGTGAAGGGTCATTATGGTCACTAAAACCACTTTGAGTTCTGGCTTGTGGAGTTTAAAGCAAAGATGGTATTACAGAATCACAGAATGGCCCGGGTTGGAAGGACCTCAAGGATCATGAATCTCCAGCCCCCCTGCCACAGGCAGGGCCACCAACCTCCCCATTTAATACTAGAAAGGCTGCCCAGGGCCCCATCCAACCTGGCCTTGAACACCTCCAGGGATGTGGCATCCACAACCTCTTTGGGCAGCTTGTGCCAGCACCTCACCACTGTCATAGTAAAGAACTTCCCCCTGACATCCAACCTAAATCTTCCCTTCCTCGACTTAAAACCATTTCCCCTTGTGCTGCTGTTATCTACCCTTTTGAGAGTTGATTCCCCTCCTGTTTATAGGCTCCCTTTAGTACTGAAAGGCTGCAATGAGGCCACCCCTGCATGGTGGAATGTTTCATGTGAGGCTATGAATGAAAAACTCATTCTCAAATAGAGATGAAGAATCCCAGGAGTACCAAACAAGTTGTTGACTGTAGTCATACCACCTTTACATGTTATTGTAAGCTACTATTGTGTCCTATAAACCACTTAAACAACCTTTTTTTTTTTCTTTGTCAGATTTTGTTGTGCCAGTGTAGTTGCTATGTTGCTGAAGATCAGCAGTTCCAGTGGCTTGAAAAGGTATAACTGCAAGACAGCATATTGAGCAATGAAATTTTAGGACCTTCAAGTTAGTGCATCTGCCTCTTCTCTCTACTTTTCTATACCTGACAGTACTATAAATAGCTTTTTTTGCTGTGACTTAAGTATTCAACAAACTTAGAATTACTGAATTCTGTGAAATTGTTTTCTAGATGTTGCCAGTTATGTTTACCGTAACTCACTGTGCAGTTACTTTTTTGGAGAGTTTCAATTGTGATCCTTTCCTGTTTTACAAACTTTTTCCTGTTCATCTTCTCAGTGACTTGTTTCAACTGGTATTTCAGCTCTGGGAGAATCCTTCTGTAATGAAGTTCTAACATAATTTGTACAGCTGCCAGATAAGCATTGTGAAAATTCAGGGTAGGTGGTGTCTTCACAAATGGGTGTGATCTGTTTCTTTCACAAGGTGGAAGTCTAGAAGAAGCTGCTTCCAAAGTATTATCTGTCCTGTTTGTCAATCTACTCAGATTGCTGTATGGGCAGCCCTATTATGATTCAAGGATGCAAGTACTGCTAGTCATTCAGATTCTCACCCCTCCCCAATTAATATCCTTTTGATTTTAGTAAAGTAACTCCAGGGGGAATTTTCAGGCTGTTGATTTTCGGGTGTGGGTCCCAGTCCCATCCTAGCCTCAAGGGAGGTGTGGTTTATTTGGTTGTTGTGGTTTAATCCTGTGGGCAGCTCAGCACCACACTGCTTGCTCCCCCTGCTCTCGGTGAGATGGGGAGAGAACTGGGGGCAAAAAAGGAGAACTTACAGGTAGAGATAAAAACAAAAAACAAAACTGTTCACTAAAAAAGGAAGAGAGAAATAATAGTAATGATGATCATATATAGTATACGTGTGTGTACACACACAAAACAAGTGGAGCACAAAGCAGCTGCTCACTACTGCTGACTGATGCCCAGCCAGTCCCCAAGCAGCTTTGTCTCCCCTGCCAGCTGTCTAAGCCAGCACGTAAGGAGGATTATGTGGGTGCAGGGGAAAATTGTACCGGAGAACCACAACAGTTGTGGGAAGGCAAAGGAGATGAAAATCTGGGGTAACTTTGTTGAGTGTTACAGGGATTTCAGACCCACATTTGTGGAAAACTGGTTTTCTTGTCATTCCATGGCTGGTTGATAAGTTTATTTGACCTGGTGAGGCATTAGTGGTTGATTTGAAATTTTAGAAACCTTGGAATCTTAAACGTTGTGGTTTTTCTGTATTCCACGCTTTCTTGCACTTCATTTAAATTGGGAAAAGAAAGATTCTTGTGGTTTGCACTGTCTTTTCCATTTCTGTTTTTCCAGCTGCTTGTGTATGTATTATTTCAAATGTGAGTGGTTTTGAACAGTAGAAGTGTACAGTTTTAACCAAGTCAGTGTTACTGAGTATTTAGAATTTACAGCTAAGTTGTTACGCTTTTGCTTTTAGCTTGAGTTATGGGTCTGTTCTGTATTCTTTGTAAATCTCACTAACTGGAAATTCTCACAGTTTCCACGAGCCAGACTTTTTCATTTGTGCTCTCAGTAAATGATCACTGACAAAATAAAGATGTGAACTTTTGCAGAACTTCTCTTGATACCAGCAGTGTTCCCAGGCAGAGTAAACAGTTGTCATTTCACCTGGCAGGCAGATAAACTCCACACTGCCATTAGCTCATCCCTACCCTGCCATGGGATGAGGGAGAAAATTGAAAAGCACAGGGATCTGTGGGTAAGAAATAAAGGCAATTTAATAAGAATGGGACTGGGAAGAGGAAAGAAAGGAGTAAAACAAACTGTAGCAACAAAGCCAGTCGAAACAAGTGGTGCACAGTGCAGTGTAATAGCTCACAACCAGCCAGTACTGGAGCAGTGGCAGTCCCCCTGGCCAGCTCCCTCAGTTTTGTTGTTCAGCACAACACCACGTGTTATGGGACGTCCACGTGGGCCAGAGTCAGCTGTCCTGGTTCTTTCCCCTCCCAGCTCCCTGTGCCCCCTCAGCTCCTTGCTGGCTGGGCAGCGCGAGGAGCTGAAATGTCCTTGGCTCTGTGTAAGCACTGCTCAGCAACAACTACAACAACAGTGTGCTATCAACATTATTTTCATCCTAAATCCAAACACAGCACCATACCAGCCACCATGAAGAAAATTAACTCTATCCCAAACAAAACCAGGACAGTAAACATCCCATTAATTGAAAAATAAGTGCTTCTGAGAAGTTACATCAGTTTTATATTACAGTGGTAGCACACTGATGTGAAGGAGTCATCAGGTCCACTTCTGTGATTGGTGCTATGTACAGAAACAGGCAAGCTTCTGTAATGTTTACCATATGCCTTATTTCTTTTCTGATCACAAATCTGGAGGAGAGAGTTGAGAGGCAAAGTGCACATTTCTCATACTTCCCATTTTGACATAGATTCTTTCAAAACAGTGAAGGGCTGTGCAGTATGTTTTGTGATGGCATGCAGTAGATCCAAATACATGTTTTGCGTGATATTATTTTAGGCTTATTTGACTCTGAGGGAAGCTGCAGAAAAAAATATTTTCTCAATTCTCTGTTCAACTTCAGCGTAATTAAATAAAATCTGAGTATTTGAAAATGAGTCGTCATAAATTTAAGAACAGCGTAAATCAGAAACAACATCTGGGGAGCACAATTTCAATTTGTAATGTCTCTGAACCCACTGAGCTACCTTGCTGTTACAAGCAACCTGGTTTTTATTTGGAGTTGTTTTTTCTTCTGCTGTCACCCTTAGTAAAAACAGTAAGCCTTAATATATTTGCAGGTGAAAGGATAGTGCTGAAAATCTGAAGCTTCTCAAGAAGACTAGTACACTTGGTAAATATGTTAGCTCTTTGTTCTCTTCGTTTTTTAACTTCTGTCGTGAAAGGAACCCACATGGAATTTCCATTCAAGGGATTGTGAATCAAATTTTAGTTAGCCTTCCAAGCAAAGACTGCTCTTTGCTGCCTGCACTCAAATTGAAATTCACGTCTGTGTTTTTAACATTGTTAATGGCAGAAGAAAAACGTTCCTTTATCGGCAAAATTTTTCTTTCAGGTTTTTGGCCATATAAGGAAGGAAGGTTTACAAGTAACCATTCTTTCAACGTGCCCTGTTGCTGAGTATAAAACTCAGGAATCCACTCTGACACTTCCGTCTCCATTTCTGAAAGCCTTGAAGACGAAAGAATTCAAAGAGGAGGTCTGCTGTCCACTGCTGGAGCAGCCAAACATTGTGCGAGATCTTCCTGCTGCTGGTATTTTTCAGTCTCACAGTGGCAATATAAAATTTGCTTTGAAGAAAATCCGTTTGTAATTCTAACTTTTTACTTGATGATGTGAATTGTCGACCAGATCGGCTTTTTGGAAATTAATTCCTAACAATTCACCATCTTAGATGTTGCCTTGTAAAATATGAACACGTCCAGTTTGAGGTTCATAAGCTCTTTCTGCTTGTTAGAGGTAAATAGGTTTCATGATGCTGCTGATCGGCCCCGTGTAAAGGTTAAATTTGATTTTATCATGTGCTGTAATGAAACCTCTGTAAGGCTTTTCTTTATAGAGTACCAAATTAATGTTAGCATCCATGAGGAAAACCCCATCTGGGAAGAGCTAAAAGTTGGATGATTTTTCTAAAAAAAAAAAAAATCTGTAGTTTGCATTTTTGTTTCATTCCAACAAAAGCTCACATTGCCTTTGTTTATTAATTAAACATTGCTCTTGAAGATATTTACCAGCAAAAAAGATGGAACTGTGCATTACTGCTTTTTGATAGTTTATTTTCTCATGTGCCTGTTTGCTGCTGAACGTAACAGGTTTTGTTTTCATTTGTATCTAGTTCTGAGTTACTGTCAAGTATGGCAGATTCCTGCAGTACTGTACCAGTGCTACACTGATATCATCAAACTGGACACGGTTACAATTGAGGCATTCAAACCTCTGCTTTCTTCTAAGTCCCTGAAGAATTTAGTCAAGGTAAAATTTCATATTTAAAAATTAATGAGAGATTTGGTCTGTCTTTCTATCTCACCAGCATTTAGCTGGTGATATGACCCACCTAACCTGTAAAGCCTAACTGATTTATGCTGCATCTGTAAGCTTCTTAAATGTTGGAGCTACTAACTCAGTTATAAAGCTGATACAATGTTTTTGCGCTAACCAAGCAAATCAAGGTATTCTGGGATGCTGAGGTGAATGTTTTGCTGCTTTCTGAAACACTTTAATCAAAGTATAGTTGGTTCACATTGCACAACGCCCTCCTCAGTTTTGCCAGTTGGACTTCCATTTCAGTGATAGAAGGCATTTGTGTGTATTGAAGTACTTACTTCAGCTTGAAGTATGGAAATTACCAGTTAGCATTCATTTACAGTGTAAGTGCAAATGACTAACCCCTAAATGTTTAAACTTAAGCCAGGTTTACACTGGAAAGGTTGCCCAAGGAGGCTGTGGATGCCCCATCTCTGGAGGCATTTAAGGCCAGGCTGGATGTTGCTCTGGGCAGCCTGGTCTGCTGGTTTGTGACCCTGCATACAGCAGGGGGGTTGAAACTTGATGGTCTTTGTGGTCCTTTTCAACCCAGGCCATTCTATGATAATGTACTCATTTACATCTATGGAAGGAAAAAAACAGTGAAAATGCAGGCTCTTCCTCCACTGTAAAAGAGGAAAAAGCCAAATTGATAAACCCCATTGCATTGTTAAACTGCAAGTTCCTTTTGGTGCCTTTGAGAGTTTTCTAGATACTTTCATTGAGGTGATATTTGTTTACAATTAACATGTTTACCAGACAGATATTCATACTGTTGAAAACGGGAACGGGTGATAGTGAGGCTTGGTGGGTTTTGGTTTGTTTCTATTTTGTTAACAGGGATGTCGCTAATGCTGATTGTCATTTCCTTTTCCTAGGACGTATCCGAAAGCACAAAGATTTTGAAGAAGTTGCTGACAACTGGTGAAACTCACAATAATATCTATATCTAAAGAGGACACTTGCAACACGGATGACACTTGTTTTAAATTCCAGTTTCTTCCAGAGATAGCACTTTGAAATTGTAGTTATTTCTTTAAAAGTGGAATAAATTCTACTTGATTTTTACTTCTGAATTCATTTTGGTTGCTTTCTAGTTCATCGCAATAAACACACATTTTTTTTTTCTGTAGGGATGGAAGACTTTCTCCAGGAGCAGCTTTGTGAGGAAAGATATCTTAGATATGAAAAGCAATTTCTTTTCTTCTTCCTGAAGGAATTGTCGTATCCAAATTGACTCCTCACATATACGAAAGAGTAAATATGGTCAATGTATTCTTGTCTATTTTCTACTTCAGTTTATATTACCTAACTTAAAGATTCCTGCCGTGAAGAAAATATTATGTGCATCTTTTTATGTATGTATGTACATGTGTATATACATATTTTTTTAATAGTGATACCTTTTAAGGAATTGCTAATGGAAAATAAGCTTGCTTTACAAAGAGGCAGGAATGCAGGTCTTGTTTGAACTCATGGGAGAGCTGTGAATTGGATTCACTGAGTAAAGGATCACAGCAGTTCAGAATGGCACTGCCTGCAGATCAGGCAGGAAGAGGTACGTGCCCACATTCAGTTCCCGTTTGCAGTACCTCATCAAGGACTTGTGTTTCTTTGCAGCTTCAGTCGGAGTTATTGAAGTGCAGGAGCTGGCTTTCTGTCAGATTTTGGACAGAGGCAGGAACCATCATGGCAGTAGGCTTGCAAGGTGCTTCAGCAGGGTTCGCCAGGACAAACCTTGACATTTATTTCACAAAGTCTTTTATGCTGAATGCACAGTTTTTGGAAGAAGGTAGGCATTCAAATTCTAAAGTACTTGAAAAAACTCTGAAACTTACTGACAATTTCACAGTGTATTTAAAGTACTTGTTAGAGTTGGCATGCAGTTTTGACTTGTTGAACTAAACTGCATATACACATTTTACTTAAGAACGTGGTGATTAAGAAAATATGCTTTGCTGGTGTTGTTGGTGAACAGAGATCTTTAAATTGCACACAGTTTATCCTTTGCTGCAAAAAGAATATAGCAGTTTTCGAGTTCTCTGCTTCCTTTGACTTTGACTTACACTGGATGTTCAGTGAAACTTTCTGCACATATTCTTTTCATGGATCTGCCATTCCTTCTGCTTGGAAAATTGTTGGCTGAGTCAGAGTCCACTGAAGCAAGTAATTCCAGGCTTCAGCAAGCCCACTATAACTTCTGTTAGTTTGGGGTTTTATTTGATGTTTTAAACTGCTCACTGTATCGTGGTTGCCACTGTAGTAGGACATTCTTGATGTGGGTTTAAAGTTGACTTACTCAAGACATTGTTTTCAACTTCAGTTAATATAGCAGAGTTAAGCAGGTAACTGTTACTTGAAAGGGTCCTCTGTTTTCGAATAGACTTGTGAAGTGCAGGATATGGTTCCTCCCATGTTGGGTTTTTTTTTTTTTTACTTCTGCATAGCATTTTAATTAAAACCCATTTGTGCAACTGATCTGAGTTGGAATTCTTTTGCTCTGGAAGATTTGTTTGTTGGCTGCACCAGTTTCTTACTTGCACACTGTATGTGTTTGGTTAACAATAAAGTATATAACAAGAAAAATATTTCATAAAAATAGGCAGGCTCTTACAGGAACTGTAAATATACTTCTAGTACTGCTTTTATTACCTATGCAGTGTTTAAAAGTGTTATCCCTTGAGCTGTAATTCAGTTTTTACCACTTGAACTTATGCTGAGATGTGAGAACGCTCTTAAACACCTTGAATCATAAAACCATAGAATGGCCTGGGTTGAAAAGGACCACAATGATCATCCAGTTTCAACCCCCTTGCTATGTGCAGGGTCACCAACCAGCAGACCAGGCTGCCCAGAGCCACATCCAGCCTGGTCTTGAATGCCTTGAATGGGGCATCCACAGCCTCCTTGGAAAAACAAGCAGGAGCTTTTTTTGTTTGTTTGTTTTCAGTTTTGTTGTTGTTGTGTTTTGTTTGTTTTTTTAATAATAGTGATAAAACTCAAGCAGTTTGGCAATTAAAAGACTGAAAACTCTTGCATACTTGTAAGTTAGAATATCTATTAACCTTTGGAGCATTCTGTCAGAGGTTGTGATTGGTCTCCATAGGCTGGAAACATCTACCTGGGATGTGATGATTTGGTTAGATATCATTTGGCTGGTTTTACTCACTGCATCCGGATGTTTCCTTCCAGCTGTGATCCACCCTGCAGGTGAGGTCAAGCTTTGTGCTATACTATTTCCCACTGGTGTGAATCTGTCAGTCTGGACATGTGCATACCGTTACTGTGCAGTAAGCCAGGCTTGTTTTGGAATCACAGATGCACTGTGTTGGAAGGGACCTTAAAGATCATCCATTCGTGCTTTTGTTATTGAGTTAGGCACTTCTCCCCCCTTCCCCCTCCCTTAAGCCAGCCCTCCTTGGTGCTCCATCACAACACAAAGGTCAGATGTCAAAGATGAACAAGGCCCAAGAAGGAGGAATTTTTCTGCTTCCACAGTGTAGATGCCAAATGTAGAAAAAAGGTGAAAATTAAATGATAGTTTCTAAAGGTTTGCAGTTTTTAAATGTAGACGTTTTCCTGAATAGATTGTGGCTTCTTTCCCTATGTTTTCATCAGTGGACTGTGGAGTGCTTTCTTAATGGTAAACACACCGTATTTCATATGCTTCGGATTGATATTTTAATTCTTCTGTTGGGTCAGATTCAGACTTTTGATCCTTTTTTCATGGTTTACTGAAACAGACTTTTTTTTTTCTACTGGCTCTTTAAAGCAAATGTACTGCCTCATAGGGAATTAATGACCCAGGGAAGGAAGGTAGAAGGGTCCCCACGGTGATTCAGGGGCAGCACTGTCATGGCCCAACAGATGTGGCAGAGGCACAGTCTTCCTTTAGAAAAAATTCCATGAGTAGGAAGGCTGCAAATAGAAGATGTGTAGCTGCACTAATATAGAAGCAGCCATATGGGAAAGGAGGCAGTAGAAAAAAGAAACTGATTTGCTGATCATCCTATGAAACTGGGGTTTGAGGTGGTTCTTGAAAAGTAGGAGAGATGTACAAGGTGTGCTAGGTGTCTCCTGCTGGCTTCCACAGGTGACAGAGGACACCTCTATGCTGCTCAGTTTAATTTGTCTCTGAACTGGATTGAGATATGTGTATTTTCAATGCTGAACAAGCACAGAGGGCACCTGCGAAATACTGTGCCAGACCATTTCTCTAAACACTAGAAAGTACTTGCAACAAATCCTGTGGATAGTTAGGAACAGGCAGTTCCTTTGTGCGTTCCTTGGGAAGTGCTGGTACAGAGCACCAGGAGCAGTTGGCATGAGCCCCTAGTGGGACTCTACCCATTCGCTTTGGGCAGAGTGACAGGAAATGAGCACACCTGAGATGGTCTTACAGTACCACACGTGCTGCTGTGCAAAGAGTGGATTCGTAGAAAAGTGGCTCAGCGATTTCTCTCACTGCTTTTAGTTCTGTATGTTCTTCCACTTTGCTACTAGTTGGGTAAGGGCATGTGTGAATAACCTCTTCATATGTAGCAGTGATATTACAAGAGGGAATGGCCTCAAGTTGCACCAAGAGAGGTTCATGTTGAATATTATGAAATGTTTCTTCTCAGCAAGAGCAGTGAGGCAGTGGCACAGGCTGCCCATGGAGGTGGTGCAGTCACCGTCCCTGGAGGTGTTCAGGAGCCGTGTGGATGTGGCACTGAGGGATGTGGGCATGGTGGGGGTGGGCTGATGGTTGAACTGGATGATCTTGGAGATCTTTTCCAACCTCTAAAGTTCTATGTTCATTCACTTTAATGGAGCACGTCAGTGTGGAGGTGATGACACAGGTCAGAAATAAAAACTGGAGGCTGGTCAGGTCAGTGGCACCCACGACTGGTGACACAGCTTTCTAAAGCACATGTAAATGTTGCTTTTCAATGAACTTAATAATTGTATTTAAAGGAAAACAAAAATGTTTTTTCCAAGTCAGCACTGTAGATCAGATTTTGTATTGGTTTATTCTTGAGATGTTGTATGGTTTGGTTCTGATTTGGGCTCAGCCGCATCTGATGCCATTCTCCACCAGGCAGCAGGTTCTGATCCTCAATGTGGTGACTCCATCAGGGCAAGGCAGAGGACTCAGGGCCCTCCATAATGGTCAGTTGTCTGGGAGGTAAGCCAACCATGCCTTCTTAGCTTCAACATGTGGCTTCCAGACGTCAGCATCCCATGCGTGTTATGAAAATTCATGAGTATTGAATTGAACCCATATTTTAATGATTTGGCCACCTGTATCATATCCTAATAATCTTAAAATAGAGGACTCGAGGTCCTCTGGATAATTATTGGTAGCAGATGTTAAATCTTTGGTGTATTTGACACACTTACACAGTGGGGGAATGATATTAAACATCATGCTAACCAAAATAACCCAAAACATATTTATTTCAAAGAATTAGAATGGTTCATAGCAGGAAGTGGATGCGGGAAGCTGTGTCCATTGTTGTGGTTTGTTTTAAAGGTGTGCTTAAAACAAGATTAAAAGTGCTTTGGCCATTGCTGCACTTGGACAGTGTTGTTCATGTGTTTCAAAGACAAAAAGTGTTTTTTTATATTTTGTTCCAGCGACTTACCCAGCTGTTATTTTCTGGCCCACTTTTATTGTTGTTATTATTTTTGATACACTTAAACATTCTGACCTTAAAAGTGTAATTATGGGGTGAGAAATCTTAAGTGTCAAACCCATTTTGTGATGACTGAAAAAAGATCCCTTTGGTCAGGCCTTGAGAGTCAGAAACTCACTAACCATGCATCACCCAGCTGTGCAGGAAAGGTGCAGCGATCCCAAGTTGTTCAGAAACAGGCTTGAAGTAGTATTTATGTGTGCTGTACTTTTGGTATTTGGTAAGATAGGTTGAGGGAGATGGTTCAGCCTGGAGAAGAGAAGGCTGTAGGGAAACCTCACTGCTGACTTTATAAAGGAACTTCCAAACTGGAGGACTGACTTCTAACATAGGTAGATAGTGATAGGTCAAGGAGGAATGGTTTCAAGCTATGAGAGGGGATATTTAAGTTAGACGACAGGGGGAAATGCCTTACTCAGAGGGCGGTGAGGCGCTGGCACAGCTGCCCAGAGAAGCTGTGGTCCCCCATCCCTGGAGGTGTTAAAGGCCAGGTTGGATGGGGCCCTGGGCAGCCCTCCCCACAGCACGAGTTGGGTGGAATTTGAGGTCATCTTCAGGATTGGTTTTAATAGTCCTGGAATAGTATTTTGGGTAATTCTGGGGAGGAATCTACCTCTGAGAATCTTCCAAAGACAGAGAAAGGATGTTGGAGGGTAGATGAAACTGTAATGGAATGTGTTGTTTTCCTGCAAGGATTTTGCTCAGTCACTGTAAATGTTGTTGATTTCTGTAAGGTTTGGACCACTTTTCTCCTGTGTAAATCGCATATAAATTTAACCAACAAATAAAATTACTGTTAAAATCCTGCTATTGTTGAAGACATGAAAGAAATATGTAGAAATATCCAGAACAAGCAAAACAGTTTCTGAACTGTCACCTGTGAAAATGAAAGCTATAAATCTTGAGGAGTGATGCGGAAAAGGAATACCTTTTCTACAGAGTAAGTTTTTTTGCTTTTTTTTAAATCAATTGCATGTATCTTTAAAATTATAACATTAAGAAAATGAAAAACCAGAACTTTGTGGGCAGTATGAACAGTGAATCCTGTGCTTGAAAGACAACAGTAGTGTAACCTGCTGTACCTGCTGTAGGGAACCTGCTTTGGCAGGGGGGTTGGACTCGATGATTTCTGGAGGTCCCTTCCAACCCCTACAATTCTGTGATTCTGTAACCTATATACTGTCCTGCAAATATTTCAGCAACTCATCACCAGCACCAAATGGGACCTTGGTGGCTTTCAGGTTACCGGATTGTTTGTGTTTCTGTGTGTTCAATGAATTCTTTCTTTTTTTGCCCTTTGATTTAAAACTGTGTGAACATTTTCTTCTCTTGGGTGGTGCTGTGTGGAGCCGGGAGTTGGACTCGATCCTTGTGGGCTCCTTCCAGCTTGGGATATCCGCTATTGGTTCTTTATTTCTTGAGTGACTGAACCAAAATAACTTGGAAACGTGAGGATGGAGGGGTCTATTTAAAAAAAAAAAAAAAAAAAAAAAAAAAAGACAAACTTCAGCTATTTTGACAAACAAAAGAAAACAGAATTCAAAAGGGCTTGTTATTGACTGAAACGTTTTGAGGTTAAGTAGTCATTTCTAGTGTTTGTTTAATTCCAGTAGTACCTTTTATATGTGTGTATATATACATATACTGTGTATATAAATACTTAATATGCATATGTACAAATATTTATAGGGTGTGTGTGCTATATATATATATGCACACACATATCTGTACTTTGCTCCGAAACTAATACCTCCTATTTATTTCCACGGAAACTACGACAGCTACAAAGAGCACAGTAACGCTATTTGACAGAGCAGATTTTCAGCTGTGATACATGCAATTAATATAAAGGATGCATCATATACACGTGCACAGCGGTGCCGCGGGAGGGCGATGTAGCCCAGCTCACGATTCCAGCCGGGAGCCTGTCGGTATGGCTGGGAGCGGGGAGACGCTGGGCTGCTGCCCGGGCCGGGGCATTACGCTTCCTTCCCCTTTCTGCCCCTTTTCTCCCTCTGTCCCCCACGGGGACGCCCATCGCCCATATGTCTCCTTCTCGCAGTTCCCCTCGTGCTTCCCTCCTGGCTGCAAGGCTTCCCCCCCAACCCCGGGGTAAATATTTGCGCTTTCAGTTGTTATTATGCAGCTGCTCTCAGGAGACAAAATGACTGCTGCTACCTTTAATAAGGTCACAGCCATCCCGTTATGATTTTTTTTTTTTCCTCCCTTTTCCAGGTTTTTGAAGGCCCTCGTGGAAGCAAGAGACTGCTGGAAATACAACCACTCATGATGCCAGCTATCACACTCTTACCTTTTCAAGTGCCCCCAGTGCCTGTGTTTTCTTTCTCTGGCCTTTAGAGTGCTGTATCTGAGACCTGCCAGTATGTTAACTATTTCAGCTATTTATCAGCACTATCCATCAGCAATTTGCTGTTGTGATTGGCACCGATTTTACAGCACTCCACTCTTTCCTCTTGCCACGATCCATGCGTTGTGCCATGTTTTCAGAGCCTGGCTGATTTCCCCATATGGTTTCCATATGGGAACATGTTGCTCTTGTTAGCCACCTTCGACGCAGCCTGTCAGCCAGGTCCCTGCTCAGAAACAAATAAATTGTCTCGTGTCTACTGTATTTCCTTTCAGGCCGCACTCTCCACTTTAAACTTGGCAGTGTTTCAGGGCAATCAAAATCCAATCAGTGGCCGTGCTAACTCCATATGTTTTATTTCCAGGCTGCGCGGGTGGAGGAAGCCATGACTATTTTTGGAGCAGAGTGAGTTGTGTGCGGGGTGATGTGCTGCCATTGCGATGTGCCTTTCCCTCCAGCTGTGCCCAGTATGGAAGGAGAATTACAGAAAGCTGTGGTCAGTCAAGTATTGCAGGTAAAATTTGCTATTCTGGAATGTAGGGTGCTGATAATACAGAGTGAAAGAAACATTAACTGCAATTAGTTCATAGAATTAAGATTGGAAAAGACCTCTAAGATCACCCAGTCTAACCATCAGCCCACGTCCCTCAGTGTCATATCCACACAGCTCCTGAACACCTCCAGGGATGGTGACTGCACCACCTCCATGGGCAGCCTGTGCCACTGCCTCACTGCTCTTGCTGAGAAGAAATGTTTCCCAATACTCAACCTGAACCTCTCCTGGTGCTACTTGAGGCCAATCCCTCTCATTCCTCCCCACAAGACCTGTGCTGCAGACCCCTCACAGCTATGTTGTCCTTCTCTGGATGTGCTTCAGGGCCTTAATGCTTTTCTTGTAGTTCAACATGTTAGAACCGCTCTGGGGCCAGGCCTTGTGAACTCATCAAATAATTTTTCTTTAAATGATGTTTGGAGGCTGTTGGTGGTCTTTTGGCCTCTTCTCCTAAGTGCAGTGCTGGAGCCCAGCTACCAGCTGCTTTTGCCTCCACGCATGGCACAGCCGTTTAAAAGCTTCGTCTCCTTCTCACAGTCCTGTTGTGTTGCCTCCTCTCTGGTTGCAGACTGAAGGCCTGGCACAGTGGAAGGATGACCACCTTTTTGGGATTTTTTCCTAAAACAAGTCATAGGCTGCACGGCGAGCTTGTGACAAACTGGGGAGAACATGCTGCCAAAGCGTAGGAAGCGGCAGAAGAGTTGCTGAATGTTAATATAATATTTAATGTGCCGCCGGTTGCCAGTAGTTAGAAAACCATTCATATGGTTTGATGACTGTATACAACTTTCTGTGGCTGCTTTACATCTGGCTTCAAGAGTGGTGGATGTGAGATTACTATAAGACTATGATGTCTTCTTGGAGCACTGTAAGGCCTTGGAAGAGGCAACAAACCAAAATTTGTCATTATCAGGGGGCTGGCATGGAGGATGCTTTGAAAAAGCCCTCAACATGACCTCCTGCCTGCAGAGCAAAGCTGGGCCTGCAGGCATCAAAGCTGTGCCATGTGTCAGGGAAGGCTGCCAGACACAGGAAACCTGGAAGGCACAGGGCAGCATGAGGCCATTGTGCAGAGCTGTGCTGACCAAGTGAATGCTAGCACTCTGGTAAAAATGGCTGCCGAGGCCTTTGGCTGAAGTGGCCCTGGACAAGATAAAATGTTGGTAAGTGTGTTCTGAAAACCATGGGGAAAGCAGCATGCCCAAACCCTAGAATTCACCTTGTCCCCTTGTGCAGGGATCCTCTCCTGTCACTCCTCAAGTGCTACCACTGCCAACCAACCACAAGGGCCATGGAATGAACTCAAGGACCATAAGGACCTTGAGGCAACCAAGTATGGGAGACTGATACCTACATCTGCTTTTTCTACCATGTTTTTTTTGACTTTGGAAGGAGGGACATCCTTCCTGAGGCATTCAGAGTGGACATTCGTGTGACAACTGAGGAGAGTGAAAGGTCAGCTTTGGGTCTGGGGCAATCCGGGACAAATGCCAGGGGCTTTGTTCTGTCACCAGCAGTTCCCATGGGTCTGATCTCCAGAAACATGGAAACAGATTTTTTTTCTCAGGTGTAAATCTCCTTTTCCTCATTTTACTATTCAATCTTGTTCAGCTCATGAGCTCAATGCGTCTTTTAAAGACTTTTCCTTCACCTTTTGAGTTTTTCCAGTCCTTTCTAAATCCAAACCTGCCTTCTCTCATTGAGAAGCTTTTTCTGTTCTTCCCACATTAGTGCTATTATTCAGTTTTCACAGTTGCCTTGAAAGCTTCTCCTTCCTTATCTCCAGTTTCCTTGTTTTATTTACACATCCTGGCTGCTTTTGTTTATGGAAGAATAAAAGATATGGAGGTTCCCATGAATTATTACACAAAGTAACAAATGCAGCGTCCATCCTCCTTTTCCTTTCCTTCTTCATCGCAAGCTTACATTGACAAAGTAGCCCCACTGATCAGCTCAGGCTTCAGTGCTCCCCTGGAGCAGGGTGAGTGGACATTTCTGGCTTTAGGAGCTGTGCTGGAGCTCCATGGCAGCCTCCTGGACTTTAACTGCAAACAGAGAGCAGGACTCATCTTTTCCTTTTCCCATTCCCATCAACAAGGTGTTTGTTTCGTTGGCCAGCAGAAGACACTAATTTTTATGGGATTGGTTAAGAATAATATGTCATGGGGATTAATATTTTTTATATTGCAGGGGAGAGCTTGGCAAGGGATAATGTTTTGTGTTCCTCTCAGCCATCAGACCCTGGAGTGTATCCAGAGAAGGGCAGCAAAGCTGTGAGGGGTTTGGAGCACAAGTCTGATGGGGAGTAGCTGAGGGAACTGGATTATTCAGTCTGGAGAAAAGGGGGCTCAGGGGACATCTCACTGTTCTCTACAACCACCTGGATGAAAGGAGGTTGTGGCTTCAGGTTGAGTAATGGGAAATGCTTTTTCTCAGCAAGAGCGGTGAGGCAGTGGCACAGGCTGCCCAGGGAGGTGGTGCAGTCACCGTCCCTGGAGGTGTTCAGGAGCCGTGTGGATGTGGCACTGAGGGACGTGGGCAGTGGGCGTGGGGGGGGGGGTGGGCTGGTGGTTGGACTGCATGATTTTATAGGTCTTTTCTTAATGGTTCTATGATTCTCTGCTCCCCAAAACATTGCATACAGAATGAGCAGGATTAATCTAATTTGATCCAGGAGTCTACTCTCTCTGTGCTTTTGGCCCTTTTCTTTGTATTTAACATAAGAAAAATAAAAGAATAAACCATTTTCAGTTGTAAGGTGAGCTAATTACTATTTTGTAATTGTTAATTCAGTTCTTAAGTGTTGATTTATAAAGCCTGAAGCTGAACCAAGAAACCAGTGAATTTTGAAATAGTTCTTCTAGCTGGGTGTAACTATGAAATGAACATTTGAGACTTATTTTTTTCTATAGTGAGATGTGTATTTGCTGCACAAACAAGGAGATTTGAGCAAACTGAAGGAGACAAGCAGTCAGCCCATAGCACTTTCAGAATAGAAAAAGCTTCCTGGGACATCTCTTGAAATGCTGACTGCAAGAAAAGAGCATGAGTCACTAGGAAGCAGGATGGCAGTGTTGCCACGTTGAATGAGTTTCGGTGCTCTAATACATGCTGCTTGATTTAAACCCCTGTGTCCCTCTTAGTAGTGGTGTTTCATGAGACAGAGCACTGTGGTCTGCAAACCTCCTGGTCTTTTTCCCTTCTCTAAGCTTGGCTTTGTGTTGCTGCTCATTATTATTATTATTTTTTTTTAATGGAAATAGCCTCAGTGTATAGGAAAGCAGGCTCATGGTTTTCAATGCATATTTGCCAGTCAAAGTTTTTTCTTTCTGGGTTCCTTTGTTCCAGAAAAAAAGGGAACTACTAGAGAGGGCCCAGGGATACAAAGAAGACTGGGGGCTGGGAGCAGCTCCTGTATGAGGAATGGCTGAGAGACCTGGGACTGTTGAGCCTGGAGAAGATTGAGAGGAGATCTCATCACTGTTTATAAATATCTAAAGTGCGGGAATCAAGTGGATGGGATCATGCTCTGTTCAGTGGTGTGCTGTCAGAGCACAAGGGACAGTGGGCAAAAACTGGAACACAGGAAGTTCCATACAAATGCAAGGAAGAACTTCTTTATTGTGAGGGTGACAGAATACTGGAAAAGGTTGCCCAGGGAGGTTGTGGAGTCTTCTTCTCTGGAGATATTCAAGGCCCTCCTGGTTGCTTTCCTGTGTGACCTGCTGTAGGAAACCTGTTTTAGCAGAGCATTGTACTAGGTGATCTCTAGAGGTTCCTTCCGAGCCCTACAGTTCATTGGTTTTATAATAATTTAGTGCTTTCCACATGTTTATGGTTCAGACTGAGAAGAAACAGAAACCAAATCAACCAATCCCTTGGGGTACGTCCCATGGTAGGATGTGTCTTGATGTCCAAGGACATAGCCGCTGTCATCACTGTGCAGATGAGGCTGGTGTGCAACTGCAGAGTGAGTTTTCTGGTGAATGTCAAGAAAAAGCTCCGAGTTGGTGGTGAAAGGAGATTTTCAGTGCCAGTTTCTGTCTCCATGGAGTGCTATCTGGAAACTGCCTCTATGGATTTGGCAGCAGTGTTCGCAACTCCACTGCTTGCCTGTGTTTAGGGACCTCTGGTTGTTGCTTTCTCAGGTATAATGTGTGCTCTGGAGTGGCAGAGTCAGCCTGGCACCCAGACTCTGTTAGCAAAGACTACTGGAGGCTAAGGCAGAATTTAGCTCTCAGGGTATTCACAAAATTTGTATTCAGGATATACAGAGAGGGCAAAAGTCCATAAAAATGACAGTGACAGAGAGCAGGCAGACTGGAGAAGAGGCAGGGAGAGGCAGCCGTATCAGCTGAGCTTTGTGGCCTGGACACTCAGAGAATCATAGAATCTTTAAGTTTGAAAGAGACCTCTAAGAGCATCTAGTCTAATGATCCATCTACCATCAATACTGCCCACTAAGCCATGTCCCTGTGAACTACATCTACTATTTCCTTAAACACCTTCAGTGTTGGTGACTCCAACTCTTCCCTGGGTAGCCTGAGCAAGTGCCTCACCATTCTTTCTGAGAATGTTTCCTAATATCCAACCTGAACCTCCCTTAGTGCAACTTGAGGCCATTCCCTCTCATCCTATTAGTGTTACCTGAGAGAAGTGGCCAACCCCCACCTTGTCACATCTTCCTTTCAGGTGGTTGTAAAAAGCAATGAGATCTCTCCTGAGCCTCCTCTTCTCCAGGCTGAACAATCTCAGTTCCCTCAGCTCCTCCCATAAGTACTGTGCTCCAGACCTCTTTTGGTTTCATTGCCTTTGTCTGGATGTGCTTCAGGGCCTCAGTGTTTTTCTTGTAGTGTGGGGCACAAAACTGTACACAGCACTTGAGGTGCGGCCTCACTGGAGCTGAGTACAGGGAGATGATCACCTTACTGCTCCTGCTGGCTGCACTATTTCTGATACAAGCCTGGAAGTCATTGGCCTTCTTGGCTGAGTGCACTGCTGGCCCATGTTCAGCCAAGTGTTGACCAGCACCCCCAGATCCTTTTCCTCTGCAGGCTTTCAGCCACTTTGCTCTAAGCCTGTAGCAATGCTTGGGATTGTTGTGACCAAAGTGCAGGACTGGACACTGGGTCTTGTTGAACTTCATCCCTTTGACCTCAGCCATTGATCCAATCTGTCCAAGTCTTTCTGCAGGGCCTTCCCTCAGGCAGTCTGGCACTCCCAGCTGCATGTCATCCACAAACTTAAACTGAGGGTGCACTCAATCCCCCTCATCCAGGTCCTTAATGAAGATATTAGACAATGTTTGCCCCAGCACTGACCACTGGAGAAAACCACTCATGACCGGTCGCCAGCTGGATTTAACTCCATTCACCATCACTCTCTGGGCCTGGCCCTCCAGCCGGTTCTTTACTCAGCAAAGAGTACACCTGTCCAAGCATGGACTATCAGCTTCTCCAGGAGAATATACGTCCAGGAGACGCATCAAAGGCTTTGTTGAAGTCTAGGTAGACTGCATCAACAGCCTTTCCATCATCCACCAGGTGGGTCACCTGGTGAGCAGGTAAGGTTGGTTAAGCAGGATGTACCTTTCATAAGCATATGCTGGCTGGGCCTGATCCCCAAGTTGTACCACACCTGCTGTGTGCACTTCAAGTCAGATGGTGGTCTAATGGGAAGGGTCAAGAGCTGAGCTTCAGCCTTTCCCCAGTGGGTATCTGTGCTATATGCACTGCATTTGACTTCACATCCTGGGACAAGATGGTTTATCTTGATTTTCCTCTTACTGTGTCCCTCTGTTTTTAACTGATCTGTGGTTCCTTGCTCCCATAGGGTCCCTCCTCCTCCTGACCACTATTTGATACAAGCACAGTCTGAATGCTTTGCTAATTGGGACCTTGCTGTGGTGGAGCTTAAGGTTTACCATAGGGAATTGAAGGAGTCATCTCACGAGGAAGGCACTGGTTTAAAGTATGATAGGTAACACAGCTCTCTATGTTTGTGCAGCTGTTGCTTAGCCAACGTGCTGGAGTACAGCACAATTCTGCGTGTCTCTTTTCCGTGAGAGCCTAGCCAACATGAGCAAGGACAATGGAAGGAAAGTGATTCAGGGGTCCTGTGACCTCTTTGGTTATGAGGATGGAGCAGTTACTGTTAGTGAACCAAAAACGTAAGAAATGGATGAGTCAGTGTCCTACATTTTCAGGGGAGTTAAAATTTTTGGGAAACCATTGAGACGAGGGAGGGCTTACTCCAGTTTACTCCAGTGTTTCAAACACTTACTGGAAGCATCTAAGGGGAGTGGCACCTCTGGTTAAGGTAAACCTGATGCTGTAAGTGCATTCATTGCACCTCTTTGGGTGACTGCATTTGCAGGGTTCTCAGAAAACAGAAGGAAGATGACTACGATGTTTCAATGAAGATGATGTGTTTGGTAGCCCATCCTGATGGGAAGGAAGAGCTGAACCCACTCACACTGGACTCAGCTTCCATTACTTCTCCTTGTCTCAGGGGCAGAAAAGTGGTTCTGAGCCTATTCTTTCAAACTTTTTTGTTCCTGTTTGTCTGTCTCAGTATTCTGCTCACAACAGCGCTCCTGACCATGATTTTTCCCACCCGGTTCCTTGGTGGCTTGATAGCTGCTCCCTCTCCCTCTTTTCTCCACTGCTGCTGCCATGCTTGGGACATGGGTATGCTTGTTCCTTCTTGGCCTTCCTGGGCAGCAATAGATATACAGCCTGCCTGGAAGTTTGTCCATATTTTTTTGTCTCCTATTCTGTGGGAGCAGCCCTGGGCACAGGGGCTATAAAAATATTTAATGGAAAGAATGTACTGTATGCTGCTGATTATTGTTATTTTTTTAGTGCCTAACATACGCTATTCTTAATAGCAACGATATTTTTGAAAGCGTGTGTAAAGTGGGGCAGGCAGGCACCTCATTTTAGTGCTGTAAACTTTCCTTTCTGTACTGGGGTAAGAGCAAACAGTGAAGCCCTTCACTGGTTTAAATCAGTGTAACCTCTTGACATCTGTGTCAGCTCCTCCTTCACCAGCACTCATACTTTAACCGAAGGAATAAACACAGCAGTGGAGAAGAGGTGTAGCAGCAAGCCTGTTTGGCACTGACAGCACCAAGGCTTAACCCAGCAGTTTTGTTTGCCTTCCCCCTCACCATGCACTGTTTGGGGGCTTTCAGCATTGCAACCAAAGACAAATGTCTGCTGTACTTCTCTTTTTGCTGCATTACAATATAACCTGCAAAGGCCTGATGATTGCCAACTTGTGCAACTGTGGTGTAGGCATCCCAGCTGGAGATGCTACCCATGGCTGAGGGGCTGATGCCGTTATACCTGATGGATGAATGATGAGTGGCAGCTCCAGGGGAAAGTAAGCTGCCTGCCCGAGCCCCAGTGCAGATATGGCAGCCAAATATGGTGAGACCAAGGACTTGTCCCTGGGGCTGGTGGTAGGATTGGCTGGGGCCACCACCACAGCAGGTTCCTGAAGATGAGGCCCAGATACATATTAGGGAAGTCAGGAACCAGAAGCTTCCGAGGGACCCCACACAGGGATGTAGCTATTTCTTTTTGTAACTGCATCTCTTCTCACTCAGTTACATGGTTGTTTATTGTGTACTGTTAAAATTCTTGTGCTCATACCCAATTTCTCTAAGGTCTGAGTTTATCTTTGCAGTCACAGAATCGCAGGGGTTGGAAGGGACCTCAAGAGATCATTGAGTTCATCTCCCGTGATAAAGCAAGTACCTACCCTACAGCAGGTTGCACAGATAGGCATCCAGGCTGGTCTTGAGTATCTCTATAGAAGGAGTCTTCACAACCTGTTTGGGCAGCCTCTTCCGCATGTTTGTGTAGAACTTCCTATGTTCAAGTTTTAGGCCACTGCTTCTTATCCTCTCACTACACACCACTGAGAAGAGCCTTATCCATTTGCATCCCACTTCCCTTTAAATATTTATAAACATCTATCAGTTTCCCCCAGCAGTCACCTTCTCCTGAGGATGAACAGACTCAGGTGGCTCAGCTTTCTTTTCTCATAGGGGAGATGCTCCAGACCTTTTACCATCTTTGTGGCCCCCCGCTTTTCCCGCTTCCTTCTGGAAGATCCCTGTCTTTTTTGAACTGGGGAGCACAGAACTGGACACAAGTATACAGAACTGGAAGCAGCATGCAGTTGTTCCTGGATTTTGTCACAAGCAATCTCCAAATGGGATTCTGTGCCTATGTAAGAATAGGTGGTAGATCATCATCCTCTGCTGCCTTTTAAGTGTGAATGGGTTAGTTTTTCAGAGATTATTTTAGAGGACAGTATTTGGGCACATGGTGAGAGAATAGAAGTTTCAACACAAGCATAAATGCTTAGGAAGAGGAATAAAGTGGTATGGACAGGTTATTGTTCATATAATCAACCTGCATTTTGAGAATTGCCTGAAAGAAAAGTGCCTTCAAATAGTTTCCATACAGAAAAGTGCAAACCCCCACCAGTGCAAGGCCACTGGGAACAACTAGCTCATGCTCAACGTATATGGAAGGGAAACATCAAGAATAGCCTTCAGTTTCTCTAACTGCTGTTTTTCTTGGACTGCAAGGTGCGCTAAATGCTGCTGAGAAAATGTGAACTTTCTCCAACACGCTGAAGATTTCGGATTCGGGTCTTTCATTGTCACTCTATGAGTGCACTTATTTACTCATAGGGCATTTTTAATACAGTGTGACGGAGACATTAAGCTCAAGTCTGGTCTAGTGCTCTGAAAATAACTCACCATTTGGGAGGAGAATAAAGAGTGTTAATCTCGGTTCCTTGGCTGAAATTCCTAGTAAAGTTTTTACTTCTCCATTCCCAAGAATAGGTGCAGTGTTTCTCAAGAAATAATTCATATTCAGAGTGTTACTCTGTATATAAAATTTCAGTACACCAGCGCACAACTAATCCTTAGAAGGAACGGTTGCCCTCAAATATCTAGCCAGCTCTGCAATACTTAACGTATATGGACTTGAAAGATAGGCAAAATGTTGAAAGAATTAAGCTGAATGTATTTCAGGAGGAAAAAAAACATTAAGAAAACTCTGGGGTAAATCTTTTACAGATGGCAGACAGCTTAATTGCTGTGGTAAACTTGTCTGACATTTCTGGAAAAATTTGGGTGCTACAGTAATCCATGGAGCCCAGTGGGCCCAGTCTTAAATGACTCATGCATGTCTTAATTGCAGCTTGGTTGCTAAAGTTTCGCCCAGGGTATTGGGGGTGAGTATTTTTCTTCTTCATTTTTTTCTGTTCAACTCCTTTTAACCAATTTAAAAGTTGTACATCTATTATTTGGATGGGAAAGCACTAAAGGCCTCAAATGAAGTGAATGAGGCTACAGTACTCCTCTGTACCAAATGTCGTCCTGGAAAGCCTTATGCTGTACATAGCTGGACAAACTTTAGAAAAAAAAACACATATGTAGTGATGTGGACCATGGTTCAGGACACAATGATAACAGCAGGAGCACAGCCTCTGGTTCTCCATTGCAGTGCATGTGTACTTCGCTTTGCTCCCACATATCAACGTGCAACAAAGGCAGGTAACACAATTCTTCAACAAGTCATGGAGGGAGAAGCCTGTCACTGCTTTGTCATAGGCTGTCACTGGGTGTCTGAACGGACGTGGCTGCTTTGAGCTAGACTGTAAAACTGTACTTGTAGAAAATGGAATCGTAGAATCGTAGGATCGCCAACGTTGGAAAAGACCTCCAGATCATCTAATTCAATTGTCTGTCTACCACTAATATTTCCCCACTAATCCATTGTCCCTTAGTACAACAGCTAAGTGTTTCTTTAACACCTCCAGGGATGGTGACTCCAACACTCCCCTGGGCAGCCTCATCAATTGCTTCATCGCTCTTTCTGAGAAGAAATTGTTTCTAATGTTCAGCCTGAACCTCCCCTGGCACATCTTGAGGCTGTTCTCTCTCACCCTATTGTTAGTTATATGGGAAAAGAGGCCGACCACCACCACACCACATCTTCCTTTCAGGTGGCTGTAGAGTGATAAGGCCTCCCCTGAGCCTGCTCTTCCCCAGACTGAACAATCCCAGTTCCCTCAGCTGTTCCCCCATCAGACTTGTTCTCCAGATCCCTCACAGCTCCGTTGCCCTTCTCTGGACAAACTCTGGGGCCTCAATGTCTTTCTTGTAGTGAGGGTCCCAAAACTGAACACAGCACTTGAGGTGCGGCCTCACCAGTGCCGGTACAGAGGGATGATCACTTCTCTGCTCCTGCTGGTGTGGGGCTGACTGAACCTTACACATGATGGAGTGTGATCTTGTCTCCCATATGGGGCTCTGTCAATAGCTGAGGGTCTGTCCTGAGCCCCACACCATTTGGTTCACCATATCGTGGCTTGGTCTTAGAGCTTTCTTTAATAACTTTCTTCTACGGAGGAGGTATTTGTTGTAATAACAAGTAGTGGAAAACAATTTCTGCCTTTCCCAAAAGAATACAGCTGTTGTGCAACTCAGAAGCTTGTCTGTCAGCGAGTACATTGTTAGGATGCTCTGTGATGGGATGTTCTGCATTACAAATGCATGCTTAAGAGTATGATATCTAACAGCATTCTTGTTTTCCACTGGATCATTAACGCATGCAATATATGGCACTTGCTGGAAAATTCCTAAGAGAAATTTGTCATAAATCACGTTACTGGTGTGCAAGTGTTTGTGGGTTTAGAGTTCTAGTCTGTGTTCTGTTGTTTAGTCATTTTTGATGCCGAGGAATCACACTAGCCAGGCTGATGTCATTGTTCCTCAATTCATCCAGCTCTTAAAAAAGATTTTTAGTTTTGTTTGTCTCCAGCAGTGATTGCTTCTAACGGCTGAACAGTGCTGACTATGCTCTTCCTTTAAGGGTGAATGTGGATCTGGTCTCTCTCACTTCAATTTCTCTCCTCTGTGGGCGGTCTTCTTTGGAGTAAGAGATACCCCAAAGGGTAACACAAAACTTCAGGCTGAAAATAAACCCACTAGAGAGCAGGCACAGGGTTACACACTAGCGCCCTTCCTCAAAAACCACAGCATTTTAGAAAAACAAGTGAATATTTCAATCGTGTCCCAGTTTGACCTCTTAAAATATCCTATTTTCAGGGTTTTTCCTCTGCCAGCTGAGCGGCTGGCACTGTTCAGTGCAGGTGTGTGCCTTCAGGAGGAGGACACCTTCCTCATGGACCATGAACCATGGCAATTTTTAGCCTGGAAGGCAGCTTGGGAGGCACAGTGTTAGCAGAGTGCCAGGTCTTGGGCTGCAGGAGCAGAGCTGATTTTTTTCTCAAGGAACAACTTCAAATAATCAGCACCTTTCTGGATGTGTTTTTTAAATATCTGAGCAGCCTGATGTTACATCTGCTAATGTGTTCACAACTGTTCTTTGCAAAGCTGTCTGTACATGCTATTGAGCTACAGCTTCCTTGAGGGGGAACAGACTAGGGAGTTTGTGGTCCTGTGCAGAACAGGTGTTTGAGCATGCTGCTTTGTGCTTTTATTCCCTGAATGCAAGTCATAACCTTTTGCAGAGCAGCTGGCAAAGCCATCACAGCTCTGGCAACTGAAATATCCAGTCTGCAACCTTGCTCCTAATGGGATTTTCCCATTGCCTTCACCAGATGGAGATGTCTGGAAGCAATTCCTGCACAGATCTTGTGATAACTACGGCACTACTCCTCTATGACTGAAAATGCAGTGAGTGCAGAGTGTGTGAATGGAGCATTTCTTGCACTTCACTTGCTTTTCTCCCAATGGCAGTTCTACTGATGGGTGGAGAAACTCTTCCAGTTGGCGTTTCCTTCTATCTTATGAATGTGAAAAGAGTGTGTGGTGTGACCACCATGCAGCTCGCCTACAAAGGAAGGCTGGAGAGAGTGAGATGAGAAGTGCCTATTGTAGCCATAAAAGGATGAGGAAACTGCCTCTTTGGCCACCAGGCTGCTAGGAAATCTCTTGATGAGCAGTGTTTTGACTCAGCTGGAGCCCTACATGAGTTCCTGCAACCCCTCTATTCAGACCAGCTATGACATAAAACCACAGCTTCTCTCAAAATACCGGGTAAAACACTGCACCCATTGCAGTAAAGGGATGCTTTGGTGGTAATTTGGATAGTCACTGATTTCAAGGTGGTTTGATTAAGCTTCTACAATTTGTTTACCCCACCCACTGAGGGTAATCTAGATTGGAGGGAGGCTCTGCCGTCAAGGTCTCTGGCTTACCATGAGATGAGATGGATCTGTTACTTTATCCCACAAGCATGAGACCAGAAAGTTCTCATTCTAAGAGACAGTCATTTTTCTGTTTTATGATGATATTGTAATTTGTGCAGTGGGACACATCATGGAAAGATTATAGTCCCTCTGAAGGAATCTGGTCCCATGTTTGTGGAATAAGAAACAAAATCTAAACTACTGGTTTTCTCCATCATTCTCTCTGCAAATACAGACGGCGAGTATCTCCAGAAGGGTGCATTTGGGTTTAAAATGGGTAATGAGTCTGTTGTAAGAACATGGGAAGTGTGGATGCCTTCATGTGTATCTTTTCTGTAAGGAGACAGAGAATGGTAAAAAGTTAAGAGGAATAAGCAAGTCACTCTACCTGGTTATATAAGGGTGTTTTGAGACCTAATTGACAAAAAGGCAGCATCTCCACTTTTTCTGCCTCATGCACCATGGAAGAAAATTGATCCAAGTGCTTGATATGTGCTATCTGACAGTTAAGACAAGATGTCACAGCCCTTCAGCATCACTGCATTCAGGTTGGATATTAGGAGAAATTTCTTCTCAGTAAGAATGGTGAGGCAGTGGCAGAGGCTGTCCAGGGAGGTGGTGGAGTCACCAACCCTGGAGGTGTTCAAGAAAAGAGCAGATGTCACACTGAAGGACATGGTTTAATGCTAAGATTGCAAGGGGATGACATTTGCAGTAGATGATCTTAGAGGTCTTTCCAACACTAATGATCCTGTAATTCTATTTCATTCAGAGAAAGATGGAGGACCCAGAGTATGGAAGCCAGGTTTTCTTCTTGCAGAACCTCTCCTGCCTTCCTCTTTTCCACAATCAGGGCACGTTACTCCAGTGTTCCAATGTGCATAGAGCTGGTGAGTGCAGAACTCAGAGTTCCCACAATGTTTGTCTGTAAAAGATGGCAGGAACCTGATATCGTTGCAGCTAGTTTCAGCAGTGTGGTGCAGCTCCTGACAGAGGGCTGGCTGCTCAGTGATGGGGTGAGCAAAGCTGAGGTGCAAAAGGTGTTTAGGAGGCAATGGAGTAGCAGGCTTAGCTTGGGAACTGGGACTCCTCAACCCTAATGCTTTGGTCTTGATGCGGTGACAGCCCTGAGGACAGCCAGAGACAGATTTTTGCTTCAAAAATCGTGAGGGATGTAAACAACTGATTAGTAAATAAATTTTATCATCTAGTGTTATAGATTGATAACAAAATTGATTAACTATTCTGCTAGTTTAATCTGCAAAATTTCCTCTGCTATTGGTTTAATCTGTACAGCAACACAGTATATGACATTTCTGCTCCCTGAACATGTTATAAAATCAGATTTGATTGAATCTGTAAAACACAGCATTTCAAACCTGACTGCTGAGCAGCTGTTTCTCTCCGAGTCCGGAGACCTGCAGTTTTTCCCAGAGGAAACCCACGCTATTCTCCCTCTGCCCAGGCAGGCAGTGTGGGCACAGGGCAGGCTGTGTGCTGGCACTGAGCCCTGTTCAGATCATCCCTTGGAACCAGCATCTCCAGCTTCACTTTGCGTTGTGACAGATAATCATGTCATCATAACAGTGCCAGAAGCACAGTGTGGAGAAGTAATGCCAGTCATTAAAAAGAGAGCTAATAGGAGTAAAGCCTAGAAGCCTTCAGGCATGAACTCCTTTCCCCTGGCTTACAGCCTGCCCTGTGTCTCTCCTTTCCCGTGGCGTTCATGCTTGAAGCCTTTTGCAGTCTGTTGCTACGATGTCTGTGCTTATGAAGTACCTAGAAATCCCAGAAAGAGACAAAGCAAAGGGAGGGTGATGGCTGCTGAAAGGAGGTGCTTTGAGGAGTACTTCAGAAGGAGTCTGTCTGCCAAACAGTGAAGAAGCAATGAGATTAGCTGTGCTAAAACCCAAACCAATTTACCTACATTTAACACGTAGGAGAGATTTGGTTCTTTACTTTTGCAGATATTATGTGAGTTTTATTCAATATGGAGCACATTACAGACAGGTAGAAACCAACATCTGATCCACTGTAATTTCCATGTGGAAATAGGAGTTGCATTGTGCTTAATTTATGAAGAATGGTCAAAATAATGTATTTGTCAGTGTATATCTGGTGCAAGGTCACTTAGAAAAACAGTCAGACCAAAATAATGGCAGAAGATTTAAGTCCTGTTTTGTGTTCATTAAGGTCTTTGGTCCAACTCTCTGCTCTACTGGAAAGTTGCAAATAATTGCCTTTCATCCTGCTGTTTGCCTGTCTAGAAAAAGTTCTTTTCTTTTTGTGCGTGCACTTCCTGAGCATATTTGACTGCTGGAGTGAATAGGAACTCTGTAAATGAAAGCACAGTATGATTCAGCTCTCAAAGGTGTAGAAATTTCTTCTTTAGATACTCAGAGGAGTAAGTTCTGAGTTGTTTCTTCCTGTATGTCCCCAAAATCCATTTAGCTGACAGCCAGAGTTTCTAGCCAGATAATGACTGTATTTTTCAGAAATTGTACACAGAGGATTTCTTATGGGATTTCTTCAATCCCTTACTATTTTTAGAGTTACATGCAGTTCTCTCTCAATTATAATAAGACAGCAGGTGCTCAGTGAAACTCAATGATTTTCAAATGTCCTATGCTTCCTTTTTTTAGGTAAGATTGAGAGGCATTTTTCTAGTGCTGATTAAGCCTAATAAGTAAATAACTAAATAGTAATTTCAGCACAATGGAAGGTCTCTGTGAATCAAGGCCAAATGTTAACTGATTCAATAGGAAAAAAAATATATGTTGTTTTCATGGAATAGCAAAGAAATTTGACTGTGAAGGGACCTCCATCCGTGTCCTCAGATTTGTGCATGATTAACTGCGAAGCCAGATCTAATTGCTTAAGGTCTTCCTCAGTTGAGTTTTGGAACTTCTCTTTGGAACTGGAAGGCAGAGGTTGAAGAGATTCACAGATTCATAAAGGTTGGAAAATGTAAGTAATTTAGTCCTATCATCAGCCCACCGTCACCACTGCTCACGTCCCTCAGTGCCACATCCACAAAGCTCTTGAACATCTCCAGGGACAGTGACTGCACCACCTCCCTGGGCAGCCTGTGCCACTGCCTCACCACTCCTGAGAAGAAATTTCTACTAATATCCAACCTGCACTTCTCCTAGTGCAACTTCAGGTCATTACCTCTAATCCTAAACACCTAGAGGTGTTTGCCACAGCCATCTGCAATGGTCTGGAGATTGGCTGCTCTTTCTGGACGGGCAGTTGGGTTCTTCAGGTGGTACAGAGCCGTCTTGTCCATACAGTGAATAAGAAGGTCTGGTGAACAGCTGGACCCTCTCTTAACCTTGTTATCTCTCTTGAAGTGGGGGTTTCATCAGCTATTTCCTTAACAAACTTGGGCTTTTTTGACTTCCAAAGGACAGACTTTGTTGTGTGTTCAAACCCAAACTTTAATAACCTATCAAATTATTAAAATGCTAAGAAAACACATGCTTCTTCTTTTTATACTCTGTGTACAATAGAAATGGCTTTCAAGCAGAATTTCAATAATCTTCTTCCTTTGACATTGAAAAATTCTTGTGCAGAGCTGTAATCACTCAAGAACTGCTGTAATAAACCATTCCATTTATAGAAATGCAAACAATATTTATGATAGTGCTTTGGACAAAATCTACGCATAGGCCTACGTTTAAAAGGAAGAACATGACAAATGGAGAAAGAACAATATGGTGACTAAAGCTTTGACTGTCACAATGGCCTCAATGAACCCACATAACAATGTTAAGTGATCTTTTGTTTGAGACTCTAGAAAATATACTAGTTTTCAGGAACATCTAATTACCTCTTCACTTTTTTTAGCATAATTTTGTTACAGCACCTTATGCTGATCACCTCAAAACCTAAGACTTTAAAAAACAGGCCTTATCTACCACTTTTCTCCACAAATGCTTTGTTGTTTCAGTATCCAACAGCTACCCTTGTAAAATGATTGATCAGTTTACAGCTATTAGTTTTTTGCAAAGGTTGCAGTGTCTTGTGATATCTTTATCACAGAAAGAATTCTCTTTTTCTCCCCTCTTTTTTCTACCTATCACATTTTAACTTTATGTTCTTCCCCATCTCAATTTCATTATCTTGTTTTGTGGAGAACATGTGCTGTAGAAAAAAATGCTCTCTTCAGTGGAAAAATAGAGTTTTACATACAGACAAAGTGATATTTATTATTTTCTTCCTAATGAAGTGGTTGACATTTTAAGAAATATGTTATAGAGAAAAGTCCAGTGCAGTAAGTGTAAGTGTAGTAATTGGAGGACGTAATTTCTATTCATACCCATATTTTCCCATCCGTTCCTGGCTGTGCCCAGTTAGTTCTTTGAAGGAAACTGCTCCATGGTCTCTCTTGGCAAAAGTGAAATTCTATTCTGTGAAGTTTGGACAGAGCAAACACAGCTTATCCTTTCAGTTGGAAGAAGACTTAATGATAAATCCTATGTATGGGTGTCACTTAGAAACAAGCAGCAATATAGCTCCTGGCATATTTTGTGATGATTGTCAAACATGCAATCCAGCTAGACGATCAATTCAGAAAAGAATGAAAGCTTTGAACGTGCAGATGTGAAAGGTTGTTTGGTCTTTCTCAAAGCTGCATTTGTCCTACTGACTGACACCATGTACGAGGAATCACAGTGCAAGGTAAAAAAAAAATTGCTGAGTAAGTATGTCCTTGCATTCAGTAGGTTAGGCTGATTTGATGATCTACTCAGAGGGAGCTGGGGTCAGAGCCAGGGGAAAGACAGCTCCTGTGGTGTTGTGGTCACCAGGGCGGATATTTAAAAAGAAGCCTGTGGTTTGGCTGAAGTGGAGTGAGAAGAAACAACCTGTTCCTTAGTGTTTCCTGAAGAGCCTAAAGAAGTAGCTAGATTGGAAGAACAGATAGCTTCACACTACAGGTGAAAGCAGAAAGCCATGGTGTGAAATGGAGACCCAAAATAACTAAGAGGAAGAAGGGGAGCTCTGACAGTAGTTGAAAGATGAATACCCTGTCAGTTATGAAGAAACAAGAGAAATCTTAGGAAGAGGAAATGCATACTCTAAGTTAATTGCAACTTCAGCAAGTGATTGAGGATGCAAGCCACTGAAGTAAAGTGTTACGCATTTAGAGGGGTGCCAGTGGATCTTCCACAGTCCCACTTCGTGCACAGATAGGAGCTGTACCTATCCATGTTAAATGGCCTAAAGACCAAGCCTGCATTAGCAAGAAGAGGAGAATGGAAATCAGGGGTGCCTGTGTTCATTTGAAAATGTGATTTTTTGGTCTGGGTGATTACCCTGACCTGTTCTTCCTGTAAGTTAAGATCTTATCTGAAGAGGAAACTTGACTTCATCTCTAATATTTCTAGATGCCAGAAATCACAAAGGGCTAGTAGTCGGAAGTCTTTCTAAGGACACCTGTGTACCAAATAATATTGTAGTGATTTTTGGTGAAAAAAAAAATCAGGTCTTTCAATTCTCTGCAGTGATCCCCACTCATATTGTCCAGGTCATCTTTTTGAATAAAACTGTATGGTCTCTTAGCAGAAGAGTCTGAGAAGCCACAAAAGAAGAGCATTGAAAATGCAAAGATGAAAAGCCCTGTTTTAGCATTCGCAGTTGTTTTTGAGATCCGTGTGTCTGTAAAAAAGATCCTTGTCTCTATAACACCTCATGGTGGAGAGCAGGAGCTGATTTGTACCTGAGTATAAACCACGGACTTTATGATCACACATTTGAAACAAGAGAGAGGAGAAGCTGCTTTCTAGCAGGTATGAAGATCTCTATGCACCCATTACAAAAGAGTGCAGAGCCCTGTGGGCAGGTGAGTACTGAACTGCAGCAACAGTGGTGGATCTGATGTGAGATCTCCTGATCTCAGTAGGACAAATCTGAGATGCTGAGCCTTTTTTTTTTTTTTTTTTTTTTTTTTTTTTTGTGACTGGAAAACTTATGATGCATGGTTAAGGTTACATCTTCTTTACCCCAATAATGGTTCAAACATCTTATTCATGGCCTGAGAACACTTAGCCTTGTAACATTACAGGACAAGGTGAAGAGGTAGGACCAATCTCATGTTTGAAGTTGCTGGATAACAGTTGTGTAAGAGGATTTGTTGTGGAGTGATTAAGTAGTTTGAAATACAGCCCATAGGAACTGTTGTTGAATTTGAATACCTCAGCAGTTGATTATTTCAGGCTTCTGAGAACTGGTAAAGGTGAAATGAGACATCCATTGTCCATTAGGTAGAAGCAGGAATTTTTTTATTTATTTTGCAGTTCCTTTTGCGTTCTGGCAGTAAAACATTATTTCTTATTCCACTTGGCATGCTTTGATGCATGAAAATATTCAGAATGATGGAGAAAAACATGGACAGTCAATTATAACTGCTACAAAATCATGGAGAAAATAAGGCACTGTTTTTCTGGAAACCTAATGTGTACTGTGTGTTGATTTGAATTTCTTTTTGGGATTGTGACAAAAGTTTAAAAATTACTGTTTCTGAATGTTAGTATTTATATTACAGAAAAATATCCTGATTTGTAATGAATGTAATGCTGACTTGGCATAGTGGCAGCCTTTTTCCACAAGTTGCTCGGGTTCCCAGGTTAGATCGGATGTCAAAGAGCAATGCGTTTTGCAGTCTTACCTCCAACTCACTCACCTGCTGTGTAGGAGAGGAACCTCCAGACAGAGCTGAGAGTTTGGTGCGAACAGAAAGATGTTTGCTGACTTCAGGGGATTCACGTTCTAATGCCTAAAGGGAGAATATGGCACGAGACCAAACTGGGACCTGCTGGATCTACGCTTCATAAATTGACTTAAGGGTGGCCCTGAGTGCAACAGTGCTGCCAGGTTCACAAGCATCATGGAGAGTGCCTAACAAGCCTATGCAAGAGATATCCACAGTAGGAAACAGGTCTTGTAAGGATTAGCTGAGGGAACTGGGATTGCTCAATCTGGGGAAGAGGAAGCTCAGGGGAAATCTTATCTCTCTTTACAACCACCTGGAAGGAGGTGGGGACGAGGTGGGGGTTGGCCTCTTCTCCCAGGTTACAGCAATAGAACAAGAGGGCATTGTCTCAAGTTGTGCTAGGGGAGGTTCAGGCTGGATATTAGAAAAAAATTATTCTCAAAAGGAGTGTTGATGCATTGGAAGAGGCTGCCTGGGGAGATGGTGGAGTCACCAACCCTGGAAGTGTTCAAGAACTGTGTGAATGAGGCACTAAGGGATGTGGTTTAGCATTATGGGTGGTAGGTGGACAGTTGGACTAGATGATCTTAGTGGTCTTTTCCAACCTTAATGTTTCTTTGAGTCTTTGAAAGAACCGGGTTTGGACACCTCTGAGATGCTTTTGAGTGCTGGCAGTAAGTAAAACGTGGTGAATACAGCTTTTGCAGCCTGTAGAGGGAGAGGAGTTTGCTCCAGCCTTTGTTCTGACCGGGTACATAGCAACACCATCAAAATTCACCCAGAATATGGTCTAGAGGCTCTAAATATTTCCCTGAATACAATCTTTTTTTTTCCTACTTCTTCCCTCCTGACTGAGCAATCTATCACTGTTCATCATCAGCTCTAATGTACATCGAATTGGAAAAGAAGATGACGTGCCACAGAGGTAGAGGAGATTTTTATTTATTAAACCTTTTTAGCGCTTAGCCTCCTTCTCCCTTGTGAGCTGACACAAGAGGAGGGCAGGAACAAAGAGCTGAAGGTCAGTCAGGCCTGTGTGGGTATCGGATGACCTCCCTGTTGATGTTTGCTGAGTTGGAAGCACTGGATGGTGTTGAAGCACTGACTCTGTGAGTGAGCTCTGGGAAAACGTAATAGTAGGTACTGTATGCTAAGTTGAAACCTAATGTGTTATTACTGGCTTTTATATACCTGGTTACCCATGGATAAAGCTATATGATATTTATTATAGCAGGGCAGGATGGCTTTGTAATCTGAATATGCTGCATTCACACTAGTGACTTGAACAAAGTGTTTCTTCATTTCTCCAGCCATTAACGGTTTTCTCATAAGAAACCATGAAGTCAGTTTTGTTGTGTTTGTCAGCTGGGTTTGGACTGTGTGTATTCTGTATTCTGTTCCACAAAGGAGTTATTCAAAACCTCCCCTTCAGTCTTAATTAATAGCAGACCCTGTGGAAGGCGAGCCCTGTGGGGCTGGAGAAGTTCCCGTCTGGTTTCCATTTAGCCTGTGGCTGTGAGTGGAAGCACGGCTGGCTCCCAGCACAGGGACCTGGGCTGCTCGGCATGCTCTCACCAGTCTGGAGAGCACCAATGATGAAAGCAATATTCATTGGCCAGCCTCCAGCCCTGGCTTTTCCTCTGGGGTACCTGAGGGCAGAAAATAAGTTTATGCTAGCAGAAGAGGGCAAAAACCCCAGATGGCCCTCCATTGCTACCACCTCTAATGATACTGCCTTCAGATAAAGACCCATGAGTGTCTTTTGGAGACAAACTTCCTATCTACAGCATTTAAATCTTCCAGATAGATTTTAGCTGTGCTGCTAGCTGTGCTTTCATTCAGCTCTCAGTCCTGATCCAGGATTTCTCCTCTGCCATCTGAATTCCAAGGTCTTGTACCAGGGAGCCAGTCAACACAGAGGGGTGTCATGGTCTTCACATGCAACTGTATATTTTACTGGAACTGCAAAAGTCAGACATGAAGAAGTAATGTTTCCCATAAAAATAAAAACAAAATACCCTATCCCTAGTAGATGTACATAGTGTGCCAGATCCCTGGCTGGCTTAAACTCTTCAGAATCTCTACCTACCCTTCTAATTTATGCATTTGATCTGTCTGCTGTAAGCAGACATAAAGTCCAAAGAATGTCTCTGTTTCCAGAGAATAATATTTTTCTTTTGAGTTTGGCTATGGAGGGCTCACTTCTGCATATAAGTTACAAATAGCAGGCTAATAAGAGCAAGCAGCTCCGCCAAACATTGCACAACATCATGCCAGCATGAAAGATGGTCTCACATTCACACTGTCCTCTAAAAAACTGCATCTCAAAGCATCAAAAAGTAAAAAGTAATAAAGCTCCCAAGAAGAGCTTTATGCAAATACCTTCTCTCTCAAGGAGACAGTCTCCTTTGAATGAAGGCTTGCATGAGTGAATGGCTTGCATGAATGAAGACTTGAATGAGGCTAGCATCGACCCGTTAGTTTCTGTCCTAGGGGGATTGCATTCCTGCTCTAGCTGGAGTGAGGCCACAAAGGACAGAGAGAAGATGCAGAGCTGAAAAACATACCAGGACACTCTGGCCAAGCTACCAGAGCTGCAGCCAACTCTGGGGCCTCTTCTACTGTGGGGTATGGAAAGCCGGATGCAAAACCAGGAGGCGAGAGCTCCTGTGTTCTGCATGGCCCTCAGGTACAAAAGCTCATATTGTGTTTGGTGCTGGGGTGAGAAGTAAGGGGGAGTGTACTTTCTGCTTCAAACAACTTTTGATATAGTAGATTCAAATTCATCTATAAAAATGCCTCAGGATATGCTGATGGCATGGTGTTAGCACAGCATGTAGCTCCAATCATCTGTTATTTGGCATTTTAGTACCTTCTGAATATACAGATGAGAATTTCTGAGCTTTGTAGGAAAAGTGGTTGCCGTAAGAGGATAAAACTACAAAAAGGGCACGCGGAGAACAGAGGCAGCACAAGACAGTGGCAAGTGTTGGGAAGAGGATGCTCAACCATGAGGACAACCTCTTCCTCCACCCTGTATACTGAGTGGCTTCCCCAACAGCATATTGCAGTCTTTGGAATTTTATATGTTTGTGAAAAGCTGAGGGTCATCTTTGGCAGGCACCCATCCATCAGTGCTTGTAAATTTGGACCACTTTATTGAGAAATACAGAAAATGGCAGCAACAGAACCCAAGGAGTAAAGCCACTAGGAAGGCGTACATTGGGTCTCTTTGCCTGCAAAAAGAATCTTTGGAGAAAAAAGAATTTTGGCAGGTGGATAAGTATTGAAAATCTTTCCCAGTGAATGTCACCTGAAAAACCCGAAGCAGAAGGCTGCTCAGACACACTGACATTCTTCTTATCAAAAAACTTCAGACACCACATGTCCTCGCTGGTGTAGTGATACAGTGAATTGCCATCTCTCCCAGATCAAGGAAAGTATGGACAGGCTCACCACTTCTTCCAGTCAGGCTGTTTGCTCTTGGTCTGAGAGTGTTTTGAGGGCAAAGACCTTTGGGTCTTATGGACGTCTCTCGCCGTCATCCTGGCTGCACTAAATGAGCTACTAAAGGAAATTGGGCCCCATTACATTGATGCACCATGGCTAACTGCTCACTGATCTCTTGACTGCTGAAGTTAAAAGAGTTTCTAAAGTAAGTACCTTGTATCTAATTATTTGAATTGCGAGGCTGATCTAATTAATCATTAAGCAGCCAGTTCTGTTGTATCAAAAGCTGATGAGAAGTGAAAGAAAAGACAGTGGGTTTAGATTAGACATCAGGAGGAAATTCTTTACTCAGGATGCTAAGGCAAGTTACCCAGGAAGAGAGAAGCTGTGGATGTCTCATAACTGGAGGTGTTCATGGACAGGTTAGATGGGCCCCTGGGCAGCTTTATCTAGCACAAAGTATCCCTGGAATATAGAAGGTTGGAATCAGAAGGTCTTTAAGGAGCCTTCCAACCCAAACCATTCTGTTATTATACAATTCTGAGAAAGAATCGTATAAAGAATTTTCAACTAAAATTATTCTAAAACCAAATAAGGAACACTTACTACAAAAGGAGAGTGAACTAGAAATCATGGTACAAACAAGGTGTAGTGAAAAAGTATGCAGCAGCCTCTCCTTTTAAAGGCTCACAGAGAGTGTTTGACACTTGGAATAAGACCTGAAGGCTCTTCATTTCAGAAAAAAAAAAACTTGCTTCTTTTCACCTCCACCTTTCCAATAAAAGAGGAAAAAATCAAGTAGGAAAATTACAGTTTTCAGCAAAGAAGTGCTAGTTTTCTTAATGAATGCTGCAGAAAAAATTTTGAGTGCCCACTTGAAATCAATAAATTCAGAGGAGAGAAGCAGCCTCCATTCTTGACCTGTTTCTGATGCACCCACTCCCATAATTCAGACACACAAAGCTCTGTTGCCTCTACCAAGTAATTATGGGGGCTAAGCATTTTGGACAATGTTTAGATGTAAAAGTTCTGCCTGAATAACTGCACCATCCAACCCTGTTCATGCAGGCAGTGCACACTGGCAAAAATGCTTTGCCAATATATATTGCAGGCATGGTGAGTGATATAAGATGTACAAAAGAAAATCTTTTGTATGCTTGAAGGGTTGATTCTATATTAAGGTTTTTGCTGTCATTACAATGTTGCAAGAACAACAACAACCATTTAGCATGTCCTACGGCATCAGCTTCAGTTTGGGGGATGTGTTTTCGAAGGAGTAGTGGCAGGTGAGTTGCAAGTCAGCAGAGCTGGGGCATTTGAGGTGAGAAATGTTAAGAAAAAGGAAGGCTGAAACATGTTGGTAGCAGAGACTTTATAGTCAAACTAAATCCCAGTGTTGCAAAGCTTTAGGAGTAATTAATGAAGCAGTACCTCTTTTTTTTTTTTTTTTTTTTTTTTTTTTTTTTTTTTTTTTTTTAGGTGTCATTCCATCTGCAACAAAATGGATTTTGTAGTGAAGCAGAAGACAGGAATTGATGAGATGACTCTGGCTCTGCTGAGCTGGAGTTCTTGGGGCATAACAACGTCTTATGAAACTGATCTTCCAATCAGCTTTTCTCCTTGTCAACAACATCCTTGAATAGTTGCTGATGTTCAACAATAGAAGAAGAAACATCTTCTGTCTGAAAAGCAGGCACCGCTCTAAGCAATTCTGTTTGAGCAGTGTTGGTAGAGAATATGAGGAACCCGATAGCTTGTAAATGCTTTTAAAAATCAGATGAAGTATCTCCCGAGCAGGACTAACCAGTGATGTAAGCTGCAAGTAGGCTGTCGGTGGATAACAAAAATGATTCCAGGATTACTACAGAACACAACTAAAGGTGTTTCAAAATAGAAGCCAAACTGTTAATATTTCAAAATGCTTCTCTATTCCATTGCAGTCCTACTAACTTCCACTAGGTTTCAACCAAACTTTTGCTGCAGCACCCAGCAGACAGCTCTGAAGAACTCTTACTAGCAAGAAGAAAGGTCATGAATTTCAGAGAAGGAAAAAGTCTGACTAAAAAACTGATAGAGCAAAAAATTCTGTAAAGACAAATCCCAGCATAACAAGAAAAGCAATTTAAATGAACTTCTGTAATCATGATTATAAATCATTTGCCAGAGCTAATAAAATAGCAGAATTCTCTCTTCAGATCTGTATGTTAGGCTGCAGTGTCTCTGCTAGCACTCATCTGGAAGAAGAATGAAATGATGGAGCTGGGCTGCTGAAGAGAAACCCCAGCCCCACCCATCAGGGCAAATAATTGCTGCGGGATTTGGCCTTCTCTAATGCCTGAGAAGTGTTGGCACCAGCTGAACCCAAAGCTTGAGTGATGTTATTCTTGCCAGCCTTGTTAATGTCTCTTTCAAGTTTAATCGCAATTCTCACAAGTTTAATCACATTCTCAGCAACAGTTGTGCAGAGAAAGCACTGAAAGCCTGGAGGAGATTTCTGGAGCAAGCTATCCTTGAACTGGGGCTGTCCTTGAGGTACAGCACCAGGACTTTCTCAGGGTCTGAAGAGACATGGAAAGCCCTCATCTGCTCACCCAGAGAGCTCCACAAATACAGAGCCCCACTGCAGTCAGTGCTCCTCTTAGGAATTTCCCATCCATTGCCAATTTACTGAAAGAATGTTTGTGTGCTTGGCTCATTATGCTGTGATCAGCCCTCTCCTGTGGCCCGCTGGCCCCGCCATTCCTCCCATAACTGGATAGCTGGGCTGAGGCCAATGGGATGAAGTTCAACAAGACCCAGTGTTGGGTCCTGCTCTTTGGTCACAGCAACCCCATGCATCACTACAGGCTTGAGGCAGAGTGGCTGGAAAGCTGTGCAGAGGAAAAGAATCTGGGAGTGTTAGCTGACAGCTGGCTGAACACAAGCCAGCAGTGTGTCCAGGTGGCCAAGAAGGCCAATGGCATCCTGGCTTGTATTGGAAATAGTGCAACCAGGAGTGGGAAAGCGATCGTCTCTCTGTACTCAGCAATAGTGAGGCTGCACCTTGAGTGCTGTGTTCAGTTTTGGGCCTCTCACCACAAGAAAGTCATTGAGACTCTGGAGTGTGTCCAGAGAAAGACAATGAAGCTGTGAAGGGTCTGGAGAACAAGTCTGATGGAGAATAGCTGAGAGAAATCTGGGAGAGAAATCTGGTGGGAAAAGAGAAATTTTGTTTCCATGCAAGTGTTTGGGAAGAAAAGACGATGGATAAAAAAAAAGTCAGCAGGATGTTAGGAAAATATAGATTTCCAATTTTGCCAGTGTGTGGCAGTGGTCCTTTAGCAATTGCAGTAGCATGAAACAAAGCGCTGTTAAGTTTCACATTTTGCTGTGGTGGCCAACTTGGAAGAGAACCCAGAGCCACTCGCTGGATGTACATAGGATTCAAAATAATCTTTGAGAAACCAATTAAACGCAAACACGTTTTTAAAAAATTCACTGCAAGATCCACAGTAGCTTGACCTGAGGTGTGACAGAAATGAATTGCAAATAAAACCTGACAAGGAGGGGCAGTTTAAAGGATGCCTTTAACGCTGTTTACAATAAAATAGTTTTCACAAGCAGCTCGTATATCTCCCAAACTCCCTGGGATGTGTTGCTGCTGGGTGATTCTGGAGTCATTAATGGATTGCAAACTCCCTGCCCTGCTCCACTCCCTGCAACCATCTTCAGATAGTTGTAACAACTCAGCACCTTTCCAGGACGATAGCCTTCTTTGAAATGTGCTTTGAAATGGGCCGCGTTTGAGTAATGGGCAGAGCTGAAAGTTGCTGAGTGTTGGACATCTCACTGCTGTCTGGACCTCTGGGAAAATCTGCCTTGGTTACAACTCCAGCTCTCAGTTGGAGGGTACTCCTTTGGCTGGCACCTATAATATAGAGAGCTGAGCATAATGATGAGGCTGGATCCATTAAGGATGAAATTTGAAGCTTTTTGTCTTGCAAACATCCAAAGCAGCTTCTGTTTTCTTGGAGCACCTGGAGCTCACCTTACTTGGGGCCAGAGGGATGGAGCAGAGCCCCCACATGGGAGCCACCACAGATTCTGTCCACATGTAGTCTAGGGATTATATTGCTCAATGGACCCAAATGCTCCCCATGCTACATCCAGAGGCTATTGCTTGCAAAGCAGAGACATTGCTACAATCTGTGAGAGGATTTGCATGACCCACTGCAGCCTAGGTGGCTGTCCAAACCAACGGGGCAAGGAGAAAGAAGCAGGAGTGAGATCAAACAACTCTCCTGAAAAAGCACTTGCAAAAGTGCCTGGGAATCAAGGATCTGCAACAGGAATGAGAGAGGAAAGTTCACTGTTCTTCTTGGAGGAGAGGGAAGGCTGACTGCTTCTGTTTGCCCTACCAGCTCTTCTAAGAGATGCCTGTTTTGGACCAACTGGTGAATAGCTGTTCTGAAATAGTGAGCAAACCAAAGCAAATTTGTTTTACACTTTGTTCTCCTTTATTTTTGTCACCATGCACCATGTTGTCACTGTTGGGTGATAGGGAGGGGCCATGGCTTTTGTGGTTGTAAACAAGAGCTCCATGCACAGCCCTAGGAGGTGCTGGCGCTGTGTGAGTGGGTGTGTGTGCCCTCCTTTGGGACAGGTGCACAGGAAAGCAATGAGGGAAGAACAACGGGAGCAAAGCAAAAAATTGCTGAATTGAGAGCCAGGTTTGCACTCGGTCTGCTCATATGAAAGTAAAATGGTAGCTAGTTGCATGGACAGGGTTTACAAGTGCTTCTGGGTACGTACAGAACCCTTGGTTTGCCTCAAAAAGCTTTATTGCTGAGAGTGCTGAGGTGGTCGTGTGGCGTGTGCCTGTCAGAGACCCTGCGCACGTTTAAAAAGAGGTAGTGACAGCTACCATGATCTGAGCCATCTGTCTTTAGGGTGAAAATCCAGAGGAAAGATTTCATAAGAAGAGAATATCCAAAATGCCCATTCTGAAACTCTTTTCCTCCCAGATCATCCTGGAGGAAGGACATTATGTCCCTCTGCCGATGGCAATGATTCCATTATCTCCAACATAGCTTTACTGCAGTGATAATCGGTTCAGAAGGGAGGAGAGGGGGCAATAAGGACGAGGACTTCTAACATAGGGATTCCTGGTGGTGCAACCCTGGCACTTCAGGAATTGGAGCATGAAACCACAGTACTTTAAAAAGCAAGTGCTGAAAAGGGAAGTAGTTTGGGGGGGAAGAGAGAATTAAAAAGAAATTAAAAAAAAGGACTGTCTGTTGTTCTTGAGGAATGAGGAGCTGATTCTTCTGCCTACTGCAGCTGGAACTCTCTCAGCCTTCTTTGCTCTGTTCTGTTTATCCCTTGAAGACAGCCAAGCATGGAGCCTCTTGGACCTTCCCTGGTTTTGATCCTGGCAACTAAAAGAACATCACAGGGTCAATGGGGACTTGCAAGTTTGCCAACCCAAATGAGAACGCAGCTGAAATACTAGGATGCTGCCATAAACCTGCCTCAGTCTGCAGAGCTCTCGTTGCTGCAAGCCGGTGGCTGAGACCCTGTACTTTGCTGAAAAGTACCTCACTGCCCATTTGAACCTCTCACTGCCCATCTGAGTGACTAAGCGTAGTAACACTGAGCTTGCCCAAACATAGGTGGCGCAACAGTTTAACTAATCATTAAACTGTTAATTGTAAGACTGTAGCTCCATAGCTCTCCTTCAACCAAGTGTCTGCATAGGCGCAGCTATGCTGATTTAGGAAGAGTGATGAAGAGGTGGGGTGTAAGGTCACCTCTAAACCCATGGCAGCTCCAATGAAAACAGCATCCAACTGCCCCAAAATGGGTGGTTCTGCCTGGCCAAGATCCTGTTTGAGCTGTACTTGCAGATGCAGGGTGAAATCAGTCTTACAGCCCTGCCAGAGCCCTCAAAACCTCTCATCCTTACAGCAATTAAGGGATTTTACTCTCATAATCACCCTCTGATAGGGAAAGCATGTGTTCTCGTGTTACCAACTGTAAACAGATCTACAGGATTAATTAAGTGACTAGATTAAGGTCATGCAGGAAGCTGTGGTTGAACTGGAAATTTCAGTGCAGGCTTACAAACCCTTGCCTGGCTCCCCATTCATTGATCAGCTGCCTGCCTGCAGGATCACAAGGCAGATTTGCATTTTCTGAAGTGCCCAGGCTGTTCCTGATGTTGGGGGAATTGCATTACTGTCTCAAGTTCCTGATTTCTATTATTTGGTCTATTACATATCTCTGTGCATTTGCCACTGTAAGAGACCATAAAAGATATAAAGAGATCATACTGTATCCCCAGACACTATGTGATGTGATTGTGGCAGCGGGAATACGAAAACTGTACTTAAAGCAGACTCATTTTAACACATTTGCCTTGCCAGTGTGACAGAGCCCTGGCATAGGCTGCCCAGAGGATGTAGTCTCCTCCTTGGAGACCTTCAAAACCCAACTGGATGTGGGCCTGGGCACTCTGCTCTTGGTGTCCCTGCTGGAGCTGGGGTTGAGCCAGGTGGACCCAGAGAACCCTTTCAGCCTCAGCCATTGTGTGAGTCTGCATGGAGTTTTATTCGTAAATGAATTGCTAGAAAATTGGGTAGGAGCATGGCTGAATGAACAGGGAGATAACCACTGTTGTGTATCTTAGATTTTATTTCATTTCCTTTTGCAGATGTGTATTCTCATACCTGTGTGTCAGCGTTGAGTATTTTGCAATGCAGTTTTTTCCCGGTGTGTGTGCAGATCCTTCTGCTTTGATGGAGCAGCACCAGAGGCGTGTTTGCCTCACAGAGTTTATTTTGAGAGCGTCGCACCTGAACGAAGATGGGTACGCCACAAGCTCCCACTTGTTGCTTGGGCAGAAGGTGGAATCCTGGGGTGGGGCATGCCAGGAAAGTACGTGAAGCCTGATCACAGCTCATGAAGCTGACGTTTATCTGAAGGGCATTCATTCTGCAAACCCCACCTCTTCCCCTAAGAAAAAAGAGACATTTCCTTCAGAGTAATGCTCCATTCTTAAAATCACCCTCCGCATTTGGGAAAAGGATGAAATGGTCATAGGTGTGGACACATCAAATAAGCAGCTCCTAGTCAGTGAAGGCTCAGTACTACTGCTTCTGCTGGGCTGAGGGAGGGTGATGAGCCCACCGTGCAGGCAGCCAGGAGCTCCTGAGTCCTTTTTGCCCTGCCCCAGTCTGTGCAGGAGGAGCATGGATGGACCAACAGGTTTGCTGTTGTTCTGTTAGTAGCAGTTGGCATTCCTGTCAGCCTATGGTTTTATTAATGTGGTGGCTGTTCTGTTTTTGGGAGAATTTTTAACTGAGGCATTTCACAAGGTGTTAAAATGATTCAGTAAAAAGCATGCAAAATGAATCCCAAGGGAAAAAACAAGTCCTATTTAAAACAAACTTTGCCAAAGTGAAAATGGTATTTCATGTAATAGCAGAGTACATAATAGAGAAAATTTGCTTAAAGGGTTGCCAAGGTTAAATTGTTTCTTGGAGCAGAGAAAGACTCACTAAGTAGAGGGGTGGACAGAGAAGATTTATGGGTAAGAGCAGAAAGAGCAATGGCTGTGAAATGAAGCTGTACAAAGAAAAGAAAGAGTAGGAAAGGAACTCAGATATAAGAAAGCAGGCTAACAGTAATGATGGAGAATAATATTACCATAAATATCTGCTATTATCATAGAATCAAGGAATCATAGAATATCCCAAGTTGGAAGGAACCTGTAAGGATCATCTAGTCCAACTCCTGGCTCCATGCAGGAGCACCCAAAATATCTCTGCATGTAGTTAAGGAAATTTGCTGAACCATTCTTGCCTTCCGTTTGCTTGTGCCCATCACACCCATTAAGTCAGCTGGAGTGAATTATCATAGTGGCGCAGAGTGATTAGTTCAAAGCTCCAGGTACAAGTACTTGCAGCAGCAAATGGCAAATCACACAGTGTTAATATTAGCACTGAACTTATTTGCCTTGTCTGCCAGTCAGGAAATGGAAACAATGGCATGCAGTTTTATGCAACCAACACAGCTTAATTGCCAATAACAAGTACTCACAGTGAACTGCTTAAGAACAATTGATGGATGCTGACTGGAAAACTGCATCACTTCAAGGCATGAAAACGTGCTTGGAAGTAGATACAGGATTGTTTTTTCCAAAGATAGAAAATCGAGGTGGCACTGGGTAAGCTGTTAGATACAAACATCTTCAACTAGCAGGAAGCAAGCTTAAGAGAAGGGGGGAGGAATAAGGAACCAGAATCTGCAGTCTGAAGAGAAATGATTGATAAAGGGGGAAAGAAGAGAATTAGGAAAACTGATAAGAAAACCGGCAGCAGAGTTTTGGTTGTGCTCTGTAACTTCAGAAATGCTCAGGAATTGAACAGCTTGTTGTTTGCCAGTATTAATGTTAGGCTGCAGTGTGCCCCTTCCTCCCTGATGGATGAACCTTCTGTGATGTTTACTTTTCTTTTCTAGCTCTGCCGCATCGCTGCATCATTTTCTCTGCCTCCACAGACGATGGATAACCAAAGATAGTAACGCTTTCTTACGCAGTTCCTTGACAGCTGGTGGTAAATGACCTGTGTCCCTGCAGATGTATTTATGGTTCAGTTACTCTGTCATTTGTGTTTCACTGATCCCAACTCTTATTATCTCTCAGATGCATTTGTCTCCCAGGACTCCTGCGCCTGTCACCTGTGTAGCAACTGTAGCTGCTCAGGGCTTCCCTCGTCCCTATAATTCACCATGACCTGAACTCGCACAGAGATCTTGTGCCTCTGTCTCTACCCTCACTTCATTTCTTTCACTTCTGCGTATTTGGGGATTTCTAAGGCCATTTAAATGGTCCTCTTTGTGATCTGCCTTGCAGCCCTCTTTGGCAGCCCTGCTTTGTAAGCAGTGAAGAGCAGTGCTGTTCCTGGACTGATTTGGGTTGGTTCTGCACAAAACATACCAACACCTGGGAAGTGCAGACAAAGTGGTGCTGCTTGTTGGCGATGAGTGCATACCAGCAAGGCATGTGTGATACCTCCAGCCAGTTGCAAAAAAAAGGAGAACCGCTTTGATGAAGTATTAAAAGATTTTGCAGATTCCACAGAAAATTCAATACAGCCAAAATGAAAATACCTCTCTGGTATACAATGGCAGCATTGATGCTGTTTTACTTTAGGAGTGTATCGTAGGCACTTTGGATCACACCCCCGCCTTTCTTGGTCTTGTTCTTGACTATATAGGGAATTTGGTCAGCTAACTTTGGTCCTGAATCACAACCACAGCAGATGACTAACACTGCCCTAAACAGAACTCTTCAGAGTAAACCCTCATCATTTCCCCCCGGGCGCTCTGCGGCTGGCAGGCGTGCTGCCCACAGGCATGGTGTGGGTGACCTCGGCCATGCAGGTGGCTCTGACCCATCCCCCCTGCTGCAGGAGATGTCTGGGAGAGGAAGGCTCAAGGAAAGCAGATTACTGCTGCCTGAAGGTGATCTGTGGGCGTCCCCTCCACCCAGGAGCACCCCAGAGATCCTTCTCTAAGTGTACATCCTGAACAAGAACCAGGGGCTGCTGCACGGGCAGTGTGCTCAGTGTGATCAGCTTGGCTGCTGCTGGTACTCAGGAGGAGATATTTGGGGAAGTACACCTGCTGGGAGCAGGCACAAAGCGAGATGCCTGCCTAACATGAGAATCTTTCCACCATGGGTGTCTCTGACCTGCTTCTGTGCCAGTGCTTTCCAGCAGCATGGTCACACCTTCCCATCTGCCTTTCACCTGGCTTTCCAGCTCTTTTGTGGCAAGGATGTAATTATTTAAATTGCTCTCTGTAGTTACTAGCAGGCTGTAAAACTAATAACTTGAAGCGGTGCCCTGGCCTAGATAATGTCCTGGATTCTGAAACAGTGAACTCCAACGAAGGTAAAATTGTAGCTGGTGTAGATGTGCTGCCAAATTTCTGGTGAATGACCAAAATGCCAGAAACGCTCTTAAAAGCTTCCTGACACTTGGGTCCATCCTCCTCTTTCTCCTCTTCCTTGTTTAGCAGCTGTGGCAATGCTGCAGCAATGTGGCTGGGCTGTGGGCGCTGTAGGGTGAAGGAGGACAGGAACAGGAGCGTAGCTCGTAGAGAACTTCAGAAAGCCCCGTGCCTTGAACGTACAAACAGAGCAAGCTGTTGAACTGAAAATGAGCTCTGTGTAAGTTTGTTGAGAAAAGAACCCAAAAACTAGAAAGTCACAGGAGGGGCGGCCTGTTGAGGCTTTCCAGCTGCAGACTTCTGGGCGCTCAGCCCAGCTCCTCCCACCAGTTCTGTGCTCCAGGCTCTAGCTTGGAGATCCTAGGGTACAGAAATATGCAGGGCGGCCACGGCGACTTTCTTCTCCATTCCTGGAGTCATGTGGCAGCCAATTCTTACATAAATAAGAATTAAAGATTCAAACGGGCGGGCAGCTTAACCCCACCTATTCCATATAGCAGCAGACCACTGTTGTCTTACATTTTGGACCAGATTCATCTGGTGCTCTGAGCTGAAGGAGCACAGCACTGGGAGCTGGTAGATTGCAACCCTCTCCCGCTGCCATGCTCCACTTGCTGTCTGTGTGGCAGCACAGCCATCAAAAAGCTCTGCAAAGCACTTGCATGTTTTTCATGCATGCCCTTTTCAGCCCCACACTCCAGCGCTGCAGGTGGGCTGGCTCCCAGGAGCCAAGTGTTTCCATGCCATGCTTCATGGATGTGAAAAAGCAGCCCCAAGTCAAGTCTCTGGCAGGAAATGTTTCTTACTCATGCTACATACTCAATATGCCCTGTCCTGGAGGCCATGCTCACAAAGAGCAAACACCTCTGCCAATGCAGAGATAGGCTTCACACATGTGCAAGGCTGCAGCTGAGTGCTTCTGCAGTGCTCCTATGGTGTCTGCAGGGCTTTGTGTGCTTGGGCAAACCCCCTTGTTCTATGTCTGTGTTCTCCCATGTGGGAAAAGGGAATAATATTTGCTTGCCAACCTTGCTGGGGTGTTGGGAGAGCGCAATGAATGTCTGCACAGTGCTGCAGACATAGGAGGTGTTATACGAATGTGAGGCATTGAGGAGGTGAGTAGTGTGCTTGAAAGAGGCAGAACGGGGAAATACAGCCTTCAGTCAGCTGTGGGTCCAGCAAGGCAGGTTTATTACAGACAGGAATGTTTAAACTCACAAATAAAGGGGGTGCCAAAATGCATTTATTAGGAGATGATGGACTGCAGGCACTCCACGAAGCACGGCACCAACTCAGGAAGGTGAGTAGCTCTGCAGGCTGCCACATCTACACCCTAGCCAGCATAGGGATCCCGGGCACTGAATGCCTGGTGGATGAATGAGGGCACGAAGCAGGCTGGTGTTCCCTGCAAGCAGCATAAGAATAGACAGACGGTGATAAAAGCGAGCACTGAAAGCTCCTGCCTGCCAGTACTTGTCAGCACTGCTCTCAGGAATACGCCAGAGGCGTTTGTTTTCCTGCAGAGCAATGAGCACTGATAGTACAACCATGTCACTGCTTGGCAGACCCCGAGCCCCCAGGCAGCCAGGCTGTGGACAGGGAAGGTTTCTAAGCCCCCAAATCTCAGTGCTGGCATGTTCTACAGGGAACAGAAAGAAGAACTTGGCCTGTGTGGTTTTGCCAAGTAGTGGGCATGCCCTTCTCCAAAAATAATTTATAAGGAGGAGCAATGCGTTGATGCTTCATTGTATGGGTGCACGTTAAGAGTTGGGTGTTCAAAGCATGATTAATGGTTATAGAGAGCCGTTAGTCCCCATAAGTCCGTGACCCAGACACCTCTCCTGTGATGTAGGGCTTGGCAGAATGGTTCCCCATGGCAACCCAGAGAAACAAACTGAAGGTCTGCACAGAAGGGATGACTGAAGGGAAAGGGGCAGGGAACAGTCAAACTATTTTTATATTTTTGAACTATGCAGCAGTTATTTTTCACTTTTAAGTGCTAAATTCCCTTTGTGGTGTGTTTACTTACTGGGTGATACATACTTTTTCTGGTTTTCTCCTAGCTGTAATCCCACCTATCTATCCAAAGAACGTCACACTTTTTGAGTGAGCACATGCCTCTCTGAACTCATGATTTCCCTGCTGTGTGTGTTAATTACTGCTGTCAGTGTGTATGCTATATGCTCACTCCATGCACCTGTCAGGTCTCTGGGCAGAGCTGGGACATACAACAGGTGAGCATGGAACCACCCTGGGGTTACCACGTTCCTGTGACAGCTGGAATCTATCACTGGCAGCAACTGGGAGACTCCAAGCTCAGCTGGAGGTTCCCATGCCACCAGGTGCCACCTGAGACATGTCTGGTCCTGCTGCCCCTTGGAGGCCTCTCCATGGCGTAGCACGGCAGCAAGACACAAGGTCTACAACCTCTACAACCATTAGGATGGTTGTGGTGGGAGGCCATTGCCTGCCCTCCTCTGAGCCACAGAGGGTGTCCATCCAGCATTTGTGCTGGCTTATCTAGGTACAAAGGTCACTGTTAAGCACAACAGTGGTTGTGATAACAATGAGGTACAATAGCTATGCCCAGTGATGGCAACAGCTGAGAAGACCAGGCCTGTGGATTCAGGTGAGGGTACTGTGACTGGTTTGTAGAGGTGAGGCTGTGTGCTAGCAGTCATGAGCACATGCATCTCAAATCCCAGTGGTGAGATGGAAGCTCCAGGGCCCCAGCACCTGGTGCCACCAGGCAGGCATTGGAAAACACCTTGGGCAACCTTGCGGCCAAATGAGTCTTCCCCAGCAATGAAGGGTGTTGGTGACCTGAGTTATATGCAAAAAGAGGCAGGTAGGAAAAATTGCCTCCCCACATAACTCCTGGAGGTGGCAGAAACGCTCTCTTTGAGAAATGAAGGCTCTTTGCCCGATTTTTATGATCTATGAGAAGGGATTGGTCTCCTTCTCACTCCCATCTCGGTGACATTGAGCCATGCTGAGAGATCCGACATGGGGTGAGATTTGACTCATGCACCTTTATCTGCCTGCGCCATGGCTGTCTGAACCAACACCTCACTCAGCGCTCCCTTTACCGTCCATGGGAGATATGGGTGTGTTTGGGGTATGAGTCAGCTGGTCTGTTTTTGCTTTCTGTCTTAAGGTAAGGTGAACTGCCCTAGATTTTCCTCATTAACCAAAGGAAACGTAAGGTAATTTCACTTAGCATTACATATAATGTAAGAAAGTATGTAAGGACCCCTGAATTCTTTATGATTTTGTTGTGAAGAGAGAAGGGACTCAGTGTCTCAGAAAACAAAGGCCAGCTGTGATGAGAACAATGCTGTCATGCTTTCTCCTATTAATCTGATTTAGCTTTTAAAAGATTCTTCATATATTGTGGACGAAGGAGTTTAATAGTAAATCATAAAAGCACAAGGGAAAGGGAAGGAATTTACTTAAGAGGTAGCCCTCTCTTTTCTGATTTCACTTGCATTTACTTCTCTGCTGGCTTTAAGCATCAAACTGAAAGCCATAGATACAAAACAAAGCAGTGAGCTCAGTTTCCATGCTTACTTTGCTGCAGCCACAGTTTCCAAACCGGTAAGCCTGACTTAGGACACCACAGTGTCCAGAAGCATGCAGATGGTTACTACCGTGCCCCATGACAAAAGCAGTTGCTGGCGGTCATCATATGTCTCATATTTACCTCCAGTGATTCTTCAAGGTTCAGCAGCTTTCCTCAGCAGGCAGCTAGTGGGACCAGGAGCGCAGTCCTGACATGAGAAGGTGCATTTTCAGGGTGGTAATTTATAGGCATCCATTGCTGGAACACGTGGCAGACGTCATACTGGTTCCTGCTGCAGTCATGCAGAAATATTTCTTCTTAGTGGAAAATACTCATTTACAGAGATGCTAATCAAACCAATACTTCTCTCTGGGCTTACAATGCACTTGGAGGCCAAGTTTCAGCATGCAGTATGTTACATGTTAACTAGGTAACTGAACAAATGAATCAACTGAGAAATTAACGAGATTTCAAAGGTGCAGACAAGTTAGAGCCGCTTCTTTCCACCTCTATGCAAATGCAGCTTCAGAAATCCCTGAGACACTTTCCAGGTTGCTGCTGCCTGCTCAAAGTTTGGTGCAGCCCTGTGCCTTGCTGCCTGCTGCGGATCTCGGATCAGCTGTGGTGTGGCACTGCTTCAAGGGAGGGCTCAGGTCTGCTGGGTGGTTATTTGCAGCAGATAAAGAACAGTAACTCCATTGTTTGAAGGGCTGATCCATCGGACCTTTGTTCTTTCCCCTTGATGTGCTGGAGGAAAGTCACTGCAAGTGCCATTGTTTACCCAGAGTGTTTTCGAGGGCTTTCTTTCCTCCGCTTCATTCAATGGGTTTATTTGTTTTCCGAATATTTCAGATAGGAGAAGGCTAAGATACTAATTCTGTTTTGCCTCCTGGGTTAGAAACTGCCTTTGAAAAACTTTCTAGGCTCGTTTGTTTGTGTAGTAAAACATGTCTGAAAATGATTCATTGATGATTTTAACCTAGCAAGTCTGGTTGGAGATTGATGCAGTCAGAGGGGAATAGGCATCCCTTTCCGTCCATCAGCCTTTGCTCTGCAGGCCAAGCTGTGGCTGCCTGCCCTCCCTCTCTCACTTTGGCACAGTCTAACGACCCTCACCATTCCAGCAGGCTGTAATTAAGCCATTCCTAATTTCAACAGAAGAGTGCACTGGGAATGAAAAGGGAAACCCTGCTGGATAGCTCACATTCACACTAATACTGTTGAATTCAATCTTTATTGCCGTGTGTGTGTGCTGTACCTCTGTTACACATCCTAGAGCAATTATAGGAGAAAGAACCTATAAAAAGGACCTGAAAAATATGCCTGAAACCTCATGTGTGTTTTCCAGCTATGTTAGGAAACCTAAGAAAAGCCATTTCCTCTTTTCACAAACCACCTTTCTTTGAAGAAACCTGTGTGTAGAATAAACAGTGTTTTTAGATGCCACTGTGTGGTATTAAGGGAAAGTATTTGTAAGATGTGCCTCCTTCACAACCCAGCTGAGGAACCATTCAAGAAAAGCCTGCCCATTTCCCTTCCAATACTGTTGTATTTTAGAAAAGGTGGAGGTGTTGTCTCACTGGCACAGAATCCATGTGTGCAGAGGATCACAAAGGATGAGACAGCTTTGCACCTCCAGCAGTACTCCTGTTGGCACTGTCACTACCACACATTCTTGCTTCCACAGCTAGACTCACCTAAGGCAAATTTCTTTTCACTTTGGCGTCAGAAAGACAGAGACTTGTTTCAAAGGGAGAAAATCAACGAGAACATAGCCACTGTTTTGTGGAGCATTTACATGTGTACAAAAAACTGATTTAAAATCTGGAAAGTGATGGATCCTTCTCTCTCTCTACGCACACAAGCCCTGGCTTTAAGCCTGATGTAGAAAAGTTTTACATGTAAAATCATCAGGACCAGCAAAGCAGTGGTTGCATGCAGTGTGGATGGGTCACAGCAAAATAAAAGCAAAAAACAGATAGCTGAATTAAATCTTTTGGGAAAGTGTTGGTTTGAGCTCGGAACTGTGTCACAAACATGTGCAAGCATGCTGGAATGTGATGCAAGGCACAAAGTGAAAAAACACCCAAGGTATTCCCCGGCAGTTTGTTAATTGTTTCTTGTTCTCAGCTCTGATCTCAAGCAACAAGATTGGTGGAGATAAAGAACTTCCAAGAGAGTGAAGAGCATGAATAAGAATGTGTTTCAAGAACTTACTGACATATCCATTCAAAGGCTGCAGGTATTGGAGTGCCGAAGTGTTGGCACACTGCTCTCCTTAAGAGCCTTTGTGAGAAACTGGGCCCGGAGGCTGTGGTAGGGGTGTAGGAGAGGCTGCTGGGATGACGTGTGAGAGCTGGATATGGACAGCCTGGGGTGAAGGAGAGCATGTCTTGAGGGAGTGAAAGAAACATGAGAATTATGACTAGGGATGACTGGAAAGTGAGATAGCTTGCATGGCTACAGTACAGAAGTAATGAGTGGAATGTTTACAGGGTAGGTCTATGAATGGGACCCTAGTGGATATAAAAGTCATTTGGATGAACTGGATGAACCTATCATGTAGAAGCAGCCCTTGGCCAGGATCAATGCAAAACCCACCAACCGACCTTTCCAGGCTCCAGATGCAAGACACACAGTAATGCTAATGCTTTGGGAGGCTAAACCACGTGCAGGAAATGCAATAGTAAAGAGGAGCTCATAAGGTAGACTGTGTTCAGATGGAGGTGCTCTTCCAACTCCAGCCTTCCTAGGAAAGTTGGAAAATGTGGTGAGGGAGGCATCAGTGATGTCCTTTCTGATACTAGTCACAAGACTCTGTTACTTGAAAATTCACGAATAGAAGGATGGGAGATAATTTATAAATAAGGAGTTTTTAGGGCAGAAAGTCCCTTTGGTAAAAATAATTCATGAAATTTGTGGTTATTTGCTTTAAACAGAACCCTATGAATGAAAGATGTGGTGTCTCACGGAGTGGAGCAATTCCCTTGGCGTCAAACTCTGAATGCTGCACAGGGAGGAATCTTCCTTCCCAAGCCTGCCAGCTCAGGAACCTAAACTTTTGTGAGTTCAGGTGGGGAAAAATATCTTAAATAAGGTATATGTTTACTGTCACCACTTTGCACCTGTGGAACCTCTGCAGAACTGCAGGCACCAGGCAGACGGGAAACATGAAGAGTATATGAGCTTCTCACAGGGAAACAGGAAATAGGACAAGGCTGCTCAAAATTTGCTGTGAAAGAAGACATGGAAGTGCAGGCAAGATAGTTTCCATTCTTTCTAAGGAGTTTTCTAAAGTCTTCAATGTAGTTAGATTCTTTTGCTTCAGAATGCATGGTTTGCACATATCTTTGAAATCTTGTTTTTGTATTCTGTGTAGTGCTTTATACTTACAAATTTAAGTCCACATTCTCTAACCAGAATCCTTTGAAAGCAAAGCACAGACAGTGGGCTTGTAAATCCTTCAAAAATCTTTTGTAATTTGAAAAACTGCTGACGCTCCAAATCTACCCATACACCTCTATATTAGACCACTTACGATTGTGATGGATAGGACTTAGGAAACATGGTAAAATGGGACAAGTGATTAGAAAGTAATTCTTGAGTCACCCAGTCCAGGTAACCTTGTCATATGCTCCCTTTCGTAACTCAGACTCCGCACTAAGAGGAGGTGGCTTATTTGACTACATGGTCCCAAGGGAGTCTTTTCCAGGTTACACCAGTGATTTAGACATTTCTTCTAAATTAAAGTCTAAATATGTTGGTGGCTGCTGTGCATCCATCTGATCTTACGATGAAGCTGTCCCTTTGTAAGTGCCTTTCTCCAGAGTTTTTGTTTTGCTAGCATAAGCTATTAGCATATATATTCTTGTAATGCAGACTTTGTTTTTCTTGTGATAATCCTGGTAACTTTTCTCCATCTGCACTCTGTGTCCCCTGGGAATTCATGTCACTTGAGAATGGGGAACCTACCATTGTACCTGCTATTGCAAATGAGAGCTAACCAAAACTTGTACAGCAGTATTACTATTTCCCTTTGTGACGTACTGGAAGCAGAGAAACTTTAACAGCATTTTAAAGCTGAAGTTCTTCTTTACAGCTGCACCATGTTATTGTTAATAACTGGCCTTAGCACCAGGGGAAAAGCTCAGTTGTTGCTAGCTGATGAGTTCTTTGCTTATAGTAAAAATGAAGTCATTCCCAAGTGTATGAGCGTGTTTTTGTGCTACTGAGTTTCCTCCTTTTTCTGTTTCTTTGATTCACAAAGTCCTTGTGGAACACACTCTAATCCTCTGAATAATGTCTCTTCCCAGTTTTGTGTCATCAGCAAATTTTGTTAGCACATGCTGACGTTCTGAACCAACGCCATGAGAAAAAATACTTAGTAAGATCAGTTTTGGAAACAGTCCTGAGGAAGTACCTCTGTCACTCTGACTGTTCTCCATTTACCTCTGCTTTGGTCCTTGTGCCCTCAGCCAGAGCTTCACCCATTTCAAAATTCATGCATCAACCTCTGCTGTTTCCAGGTACATTCACATGCTACCCTGAAGCCTTTTTGGAACTCCAAAGGAAAGATTTACTCCAAAGCTCATATCAAAAAAACAGGCTGCCATATTTTACAAAAGTGATCCACCTGTGTTGAGCTAGTCTTGTACCTTACTGCACTCATCTCTCTGCCTTCAGCTGCACCTGCGGTTTTCTTCTTTCAAACACTGGCTTCTGAAGATCTGGCCTGAAATGCTCAGAACCAGAGCTTAAGCAATGCTTGTATGAAGCTATACTATCCTGTTGCCTGTGATCATAAAATCGCAAAATCATTAAGGTTGGAAAAGACTACTTAGGTCATCTAGTCCAACCATGAACCTAAACCATACGTGGTCTGCTGTTTTCCAAGCAGTCGGCATCTTCTCCATGCTCAGTTGTGGGAGCACTGGACAGCAAATGTCAGGACACAGCTGTGTCCCCATTCTTCAGCTATAGGCCTACACCTGTCCAGCACGGGGAACCGTAAGCATTACAGTGCTTATGTAAATGGACCATGAATGTCAACAATCATATTTTTGGAGAGGCAGAAAATAAACAGTCTGTTCCTGTTACTTCTAATCTGCTGATTTTCCCAAACCAGTCATAAATAAAAACATTTAGTTCATGCAAAGTCTTTTTATTACTGCTACGTACAGTCTACATAAAGTCACATTTACCTCATGTTGTGATGATGGAGTACCTTTTCCAAAAGAATACATCTGTGTTCAAACTTAGCCTCTCCCTCTCCTAATGTCTCCACTACCACGTTATTGATCAGTATGTGGTGTACTGATAGGTACCAGTTAGGTATGTGTTCCAGTAGCTTAAAGGAATGAGAACAGCTTTATTTAATGGTAATTAAATGTGAGTCTCTGGGGAGAAAGACTTTCCCTGATCACCACTGCTTATTTTTAAAGATGCAACTACGAAAGGTTCAGTGAGGTGAGGGAGCAGAACCTACAGTCACTAGCTATTGTGTGCTGAGGTGTACGTTGAAACCAGAAGTGCAAGAATGGAAACCACAGTCACACCAAAACCCAGGTTAATCTATAGTGACAGTGAAGACCACCAGCTCCAGTGGTGGCGAGATAAACCCAGTACTAGGGATGAGGGATACAAATTTACCAAACTGTTGAGACGTTGGCCGTGTGACTACTCCAAATCCTTGGGTGCTGATGGTGTGAGTGATATGTTGACCAGCAACACTGCTCACAAAAGGCTCCTGGAAGTAACAGGCCTTGAAATTGTGCATGGCTCTTTATCCCATCCTGCCATAGAATTGTTAGCCTAGTCAGCATCAAAGGAAGTTTATGGCTATTCATATGCAGCATGGGAAAGCTGTGGGGCTTTGATTGTGCACTGAGGAGCTTGTAATAAGACAGATGTGCAATATCCACAGGAACTACTTTTAAAAGCTGTTCACTTCTTTTCTGATGAAAGGAAAATCTACAGTAACATCTTAAATACAAGGAAAGGGAGAAGTTCCTATAAAATAAATGATGAGACTTACAGCAGCCTTGAAAAGCATCCTTTATCTAATGATGTTTCTGGGTAAAAGGTATAAATCAAAGAGTGAAGTGCAAGTATGCTCCTAAAAAATTATCTGCCATGGTATAGGAGAGTGCATGAATGCTTAATGTGGTTATCATGCACATAAGTAGTGTACACTTCAGTCAGCGCTTCAGTTAAGCATTGAGAAAACATCATAAAGGAAGTAAAACAGCAGTAACACTAGGATGCTTACCAGTCAAAGGTTCTATAGCAAAATTTGAAGACTAAATTAAACTCTTATTGATGGATTACAGGTGTTACTGTTCCAGTCTCACACGAGAGGGGTTTATGGAAGTTTGTCTTTTGGGGAAGTTAAATCAGAGCTAGTGTTTCTGAAATGTTTGTGTCCATTGTGTATGTAAATACTTTTTCACTGAAAGGGAGGGGAATGTAGCTCAGTTCTGACCCATTACAGATTTGTTGGTTTTATAGTTTCCTTTTCTCAAGTATGAGCACAGGCTTGTTCACTGAGTCCATTCAATGGGTGCTTGTTGAATAGCACTGCTCCTCTTGCATCTCTGAGAAACAAATGGTTTGCTTTGTTGTTTGATTCTGCGGTATTTTCCTTGCCTTGCTACTAAAGAAAACCAATAGGACAAATTCTTCTTTGGAAAATTGTCATGTATTTATATGCTTGATAGCTGGAAATAATAAATTGGGCATATCTGTTAGTTTTCATAGCTGGATAGTTGTCCAGCTGTGAAGCAGTGACCTTAGTTATCTGGCTGAGAAGTCATTAAAAAAAAAAAAACACAAAAAACCCTGCAGAAAACAAGTCTGACTTGAACATCTGGAAAACGAGGAGTGGAAAACAAATGAAAGGGCCTGATGTATTCTGTGCCAGTAGGATTTGCAATCCAGAAAGAGATGCAAATGACTAAGGCTGAGTGATCTACTTTCTGTAAGCAATCAGCGTGACAGACTTAACCCCTTTTTTTGTTTGCAAATTATCCTGAATTAAGTGCTGCTGCTTACAGATGTGTTTGCTATTTGCATACACTTTGTGAATAAACTTCTGCCTGTGTGTTAGTCATGCACTGTTCAGCATGACTATTGCTTGAGTGTTTGTTGTTTATAGGGTGTGATTCACCAGACCTGCAAAGAGCTCTAAGGAGGGCTGCAATGAGCATTACTAGAAATATGTGTATGAATGAATATTCACAAATTGTGAGCATGTTTGTGATGCGTTTCATCTCCTTGCAAAACAACCGTACTTTGGAAGAAAACTTTACTTGTACAGAAAAAGTACCCTGTAATTAGGAACCTTCAGAATGGGAATGGTTGTGGAAAACTTCATGAAGGCATTTACATCTGCCTGAGTTTCTCTAACAATGTCTTCTATCAAGGCAACTATCAAGTGGCCAATCAAGGGCCCTCAGACTTGCTGCAGCAGTGTTTGCTCCTGTTGTGGGGGCAAAGGCTGTGGCATTGCTGGGGTTACAGACTGGCAGGGTGAGTGGCCTTGGTGCATGCTGCAAGAGGGAAATTTGGGGCTGTGTGATATCAGGCCTGGTTACATGACCCATAGGTCCTTCCACATGAGTTCGATGAATATCCTACTTGCTTTAGGTCAAGTTCTTCTTTGGTTGCACTGGGAAATGCCCAGTGTCCACATATAGTGCCCACAAAAAGATTCTCACCTCATTAAAAAAATAACGAGCTGCCACTTGGCTGTCCCATACTGGCAAAAAGACTCAAGTCAAGTTACTGGTAAGTACAGAGTTGAAATGTTTGCTATTTCAATGCAAAATATTAACAAAAATTTCACTGTGTTTCCCCTCTCTTAGACCACCCAAAAGGAAGACCCCTTTCTTCTCTCAGAGGACTCTGGTCTGGTCCCTGCTATATCTCGCAAGGATGGAGGCAATTCCTGGACCCTGGCATGTTCAGCCTTACTGAAAACATGACATAGCCAGAAAGTAAAACTGGGGTTATGAAAGAAAAGCTGAGTGTGAGGAAATGGCAGGAGCAGACTAATATTGGAGAAGTTGCATGGACACATTGGCTTGCTCTGTAGAGCTCAGGGCTCCCAGGCAATGTAAGAGTTTAATGACTGCTTCAAAAAACATGTTTTATATCAAATATAAACAGTCTGTGCTCTTGAGATGCCTCCCTCCCTTGTATTAATTTTCATTAGGAAAACACAATCAATTCTGCTTTAAGGTGTTGTTTTTTTAGGGGGGAAGGGAGAGAGAAGGGAGGGAAATAGAAGCTGAGGAAGCTCCTTTCTTTGTTAGCTTTAAAGCATGAAAAGGCCAGAAAACAAAACACATGGTAGAGGATTTGTTGTAGCTGCGGCAGTCCTTATCTTTCTTTTTCTGCTGACTTCCTGCTCCGAATGCTTTGGCAGCTTCGAGGGCAGCGTATAAACTTTGCAAACAAGAAGGAATTCAAATGGAACTCTAGACGTCATCACATTTTCCAAGTTGGACATAAATCACAGTTTGTTATGGTTACTCTCTTGAGAGGCAGAACATGTGCAAGGAGATAAGAGCATGGAGGAAGGAGAGGCATAGGGTATCTCAGAAGAAAAGAAAGGTCAGTAGGAAAGACCTAGTAAGAAATGTTTTGACAGTGTCAATTGAGCTGAACAGACATTGAGGAACTGGTGTGAGTTCTCATTGTTGCAGGGACATTGCCCCACCTAATTTTAAGTAGGTTTGCTATGGAGCTGGCAGGGAACTCTCCCTTGTCATACAGATTTTGTGTCACCGAAAGTGGGATTTTCCTGGTGAGCCAGTATTTTCCAACCACAGTAGTGCATGATTCATTGTCCAGATCGTCAGGTGATATAAATAGACACAGCTTCTGCCAGCTTCAGTGGTCTTGCACTGACTTACATCAGCACAAGAAAGTCGGGATGGAAAGTTCCCATCAGTTTGCCCGCTCTCTATCCCAGCCACTGCCAGCTACATTAGTCCAGGCCTGAGTTAGAAAGAGTTACAGAGGTGTCCCCAGCTAATGGGAAAACTTAGTTTCTCTTTATGAGCTGAAGGCATAGGCCTTTTCTGATACTCATCCTGTGTTTTCCTGTGCCTAATCCTGCTTTGCTCTAAGTCTGAAGCCCTTTTTTCTCATTTTTAGGTGCTGTTTAGATGTATGGGGTGCAGGATGTTCTGCTTGCCCTCTGCAACAAAACTGGACACCCAGGGTTTTCTGCTTCAGTGCTTCTTCAGAGAGTTTGGCCGTGAATTTAGCTCTTTTAAATATTAATCTTTCAACTGGAGAGTTGACTGCTTATCTGGTGGGAGGTTAACCTCAGAAACTGCTCTAGAAAAGAAGGTATTTATAGCTTGGCTGCACTGTGTGGAATGCAAACAAGGGTTAAGTGGCTGTAATTACCTACGCAGTGTGCAACGTGTCTGTCCTATTCTACAACAGGAGCAAGGCCAGCTGAGCCTGGACCTGTTGCTTTGGCTGCCCGTGGGTTTCCAAGAAGCTTCCACCCTGCCACTTTTCTCTGCTTGACCAGCATATTTCATAAGAATAACATCCAATCACTGTGTTAAGTGGTGCTCAGAGGTGTTTTTATCTCCCCTGGTATGCTATTATTTGCTCCGTTATGATGCCACGGAATGAACAAGTTGAACAACAGGTTGTAAGACATTTGTTATTTTCAGACATATTCGATGAGGCGTTTTTTGCATCCCTATTATATTTGGCCTCCAAGGAAAGGAGGGATATGTATAATTTGGCTGAGCTTGTTTCTTTCACATGAGGAATGACGTCAGTAATCTTCCTTAGTTCCAGAAATAAAATACAATGAGACTTGCTCTCTTTATGCTGGATTTGGCATTAAAAAAAAAAAAAAAAAAAAAAAAAAAAAAAAGCATATGCACATATGTGTAAATATGTGACATATATGGAGATCACTAGATTGCCAGCATAGATTTGGATCTGGGCAGCCAATATTTATTGCAAGCATATTTAACTTGCGATTGCAGTCCTACATGTTGACCCTTAATATTATCTTCCATGTTGAAGCTATACCAGTTGAGGGCAGTGGGTCTGTGCTGGCATTGCTGGGTAATGCAGATTCAAGGCTGTGGATAAAAATGCGCTGCAGAGGTTGCGGAGCCCCATTCAGCAATTGCCATAGGGCTTGTCTGCATTCCCAGGCCAACTTCGCCTGTCCAGAGCCTCAGCCAGGCATTGCTGCCTTCCCTGGTGATTTCTTCCTGGTATTTCCCTTTTGACTTTTTATAGCTTCCAGCAACACTGTATCTTGTCAACACCTCAGGCCTGGTTTCTCACTTTGTCGGAACTCAGGAGAATGTGGGACTGTGATGGGCAGGAACTCTTCAGCTCTGGCCCCAGCACAGGAATATGTGCAATGGATTTCCCTTCTGGAAAAGATGGGAAGGCCATCCCATGAGAGATGACTAGAAATTCACAAGACAGTTTCTCACAGGTGTCTGGTGAGATGTTGATCTTTGTGATGCGTGGGTTTCCCCTGCTTAGCTATGTGCCATTCTGTCTCTACTTTTTTTCCTTTTATACTCTTTCTCTCCACTTTTTTTCCATATAAAGAATGCAGCAGTTATATGACATGGAGCCTCATCAGTAGCTCATGTTCTTTCATGCTTAGAACCTGCCATGTAAATGCTCACTGCCTGGGCCAGATGGGCTGAAGGGCTACGTCTTAACGTTGGGTTTTCCAGACTTAATAGAGAAGCCAGCACAAGAATGAAGCAGTTTGAAGGCTTGGTCATGCTAGCAGGCAATCTCAACAAAGACCCTCAAGAGAGATGCTCCAGAGCGTTTGTCTCTGCTGTCTCTCTTCTACACCAAGGCGGATTCTCCTATTGAGCTCCCTCCATTAAACATCTTCAGGTTGCCTCACAGCAGGCATCCAAGCTTTCCTCTACTGTTTTTTTCTCATTCATTTCAGAGGTAAGGTAAAAAGCGGGAAAGAACGGTTACTAGGCAGAAGTCTGACCTCCAACTACCAGTAAGAACACGGACAAGTGAAGGTTTGTGAAGGGGCTCAGGAGAGGCTTTGCAAGTAGTGCCAGGGCTACGTGGCCAATTCCAGCATCATGTCAAGACTCACGGAGCAACTGATGCTGTTTTCAGGGAGCTGAGATAGGTGGCTGGCTGCACAGATGTCTCTTTTTGCAACACGACGTTTTCAGATCTTGTGTTCATGGGAAAAAGCCCAAATTGATGACCGCAATATGCATGCAGAGTTAATAAACGGAATTAACAGAACAGTATTAAGTTTTAGAAAGCTCAAGACTTGAGCTGTGGGTCACGATTTTTGTGCTATTGCTGTTTGTTTGGTTTTTTTTTTTTCCCATTCTTTCTTTGGGTCTGGCAGATCTGCAGGCATTAGTCCTCGTCTTGATGCAGTTAGTCATATTGTTGCTTTCAAATGTTCTGGTTGCCTAAATCCCTGTTATTTCAGTTGGATTCTCATTTGGCTCTGCACTACTGCAGAGGGTGACTGTGTTGTATAAAGGCTGTTGGGTCTGATTCTCATTTACATTCACAAGGCAGCAGGCGCCTTTCCACCCACTTGATGGCCCTTCTATTCTGCTGGAGTGCTTTGTCTCTGCAAAGGATAGATCCGGGAGGTAGCCTTTCCCATTGCATGAGGCTGCACGCTCTCTGGACCTCAACCAGCCTGCAAAGTGCCCTGTGATCTTGCTGGATGAAAAGCTGGGCACAAAATGCCAGCTGGGATTTATTTTTGCAGCTACAGATGCCTTGGTTCTAACGCCCGCTGCCATCTGCTGAGGGACTCCCACTGGTGTCACAGTGTTTGTGGGCACTGGCTGAGGATAGTGCCTGCCCTTAGGTTCACAGCAGCTTTCATACAGCTCAGTTCTGCATCTGTCCCAGTCCAAGGCACCACCAGAGGCCCTTCCTGCAACTTCTTTCTCTTGTGTTAGGTAGCTATCTAATAACATACTAAGGGGCTGTCCCTGCAAATTCTGAAGGAAAATTCAATCAATTAATCAAGCTGTGTTATGCACAATAGTAGCTTTACTGACGTTGGTCACGTGCCTGTGGTTCACGATGTGTGCCTGTATCCAGAGTAAAATTAGCAGGTGTGTCTTATAAACAAAAAATAATAATCCTATGAGTCACAGTTAGGAATTTTTCCTTCTGTATGAAGTACTTATTAATCTGGAATTTTGAATGAGGGGAAGGGTGGCCTGGAGACGGTTTGTGCTCACTTGCTGCATCTTCCTGCAGCTGGCTGTGATGGGTGTTCATGGACATGTGTGTGCTGGAGCCACTGGCCAGGTTTCATGGCTCTTTTGGTGTCAGCTGCAACGGGAGCTCCAACAGGGTCACTTGTGATGTTACCAACAACAGCATTAAAAAACAACAAAGATCAGTTTTAGAGCTGCTGCTGACAATTTCACTTCCTGAATATGGGGCTTTTTTTTGGTTGCTTTTGCTCATCTTGGTTTTTAAACGGATCTGAAAAACCCATTATTTCACTGTAGAGGTGGTTGCCCAGAGCTGTTGTCATCAGATTCTGGCATAAGCCATGTGACAAGCTTCAACTACTTCTCTGGAAAATTCAACTACTCTTCTGGGAATGGTCTGCTCTAGAGCCCAGACTGACATAAGTATTTCACCCGTAGTCCTGTGACTGCCCTAAGGGAAGGCACTATGTCTTTATTAAACACAGGCAGATATCAACAACAGGTCAGAATGTAGGTCAGGGGAGCAGCTCATAATTTTGTAACACTGGAAAAATGATGCTGTGCTATCTGTCCTCCAGAAAATGATCTGCCAGATAAGATAGCAACAGCTTCCCTGTCAGTTTGGTCAGAAGATCTGTGAAGCCATTTGATAAAGCTCCTGTTATGACTGACTTAAAATGTTGGAAGCATCTCCGATTGCTTTCAGGCTTTTTGATCAGTCGGAAGCTTCTGCCAGATCTCCAGTGTGGCAAGGAGACTGCTTCTACTCTCTTCACACCTGGACCTCATTAAATTAATTTTGGTAATGGCAAAAGCAACTTTATCTTGCATCTCCATCGAAGAAATGAGCCCTCTGCATCTCCAAACGAAGACCAAACTGCGGAAGTCTGTATTTCTCTCAGCGTGCCCCATGACAAATCAACTGCATGCCTCTTGATCCGTTTAATGATGCTGCTTGAGGAGATTTTACAGAGGCAAAATATTGGGAAATAGTAGCACTGTTGCTTATTTATCTCACAGCAGACTTGGTGTATTAAATCACTGCCCCACTAAAAGCCTGTCTTTCTCCAAGACCCCTTTAAACGAGGTCAACTTCAGCAATTAAAATGGCTTCTAAATCTTTGGTTGTCATTACAGCATGTTTTTTTTTTAAAAGAAATGCCAATGTTCATTTCAGTGCCATAAACATCTTGAGTAATTGAGTATTTTATCTAAACAGAATGAGAACTGTGGAAATTATTTTTAGAATTTGAGCTTTAAATAAACAAGACACTTTTAAACGTAACTCCATTTTGGGTATTGGGATGTTTTCGTGGACGTAATGGCTATTTTCAGTATGTTCTCTGAAAGCTCTTCTTTTTAAATGGGATATTTTACATTTAAATTGGGACAGTATGGAATTTATGTGTACAGAATATATTGTGAGAGGTCAGCTCATCTTGAGAGTAAATATTTGTATCTATGTGGGTGTGTGTGATGTGTCACGCAAGAACATTGTGTAACTGTTGGAGTTAATTTGGTTTAATAATCAAGCTGTGAAATTCTAACAGATTGTTCAAACTCATATGTTGGTTTCCTGGTGTGAAAGGCATTACTTAAGTATATTTGCCTATCGCTATTAAATGTTCTTTATATAAATATATATATATATATATATGTACCTAAATAAACATTAGCTGTGTCCACCAAACTGCTCTTGTCCCACTTCTGAGCTGATGCTGTTCAAGGAAAGTATTATAACACATATAGACATTGGTGCTTTCATGCTGTCGTGTGGTGCTTTTAGCACTGCTGACTGTCTGCAGCAGCGGCAGGAGCAGCTCATTACAGCACTGAGCAGAACCACACTATGTGTTTGTGTAAGCAAGAGAGGGGAGAGGTAAGTCGGCTAGAAAGGGGTATATAACATTTCTGTTTTCCATAGGCAAAGTACATTTTCAGCAATGCATGCTTCTCTGCTGAATCATCCCTGACACACCTACACAGAGCTGTGATTTGCCTCAAATAAGTACTGATGCCTGAAATAGATCTGAGCAGACATGTGCAGCAGCAGTTGTCAAAAGAGAGAAACACATTTTATGTTTCATATTATATATTGCACGAATTGCCAAACTAGTCCACAGAGGAAAAGAAAAGTTTCAGTTCTTGTTTTCCAAGAATTGCTTTTTTTCTTTTCTTGTCCTGTTCATCCCTGGTGAACTATCTGCAGCATGTGCACGTCCATCTCGTGTCACTGCATGGAAGATCTGTCCTGCCTTGCACTGCAGATGTATGACAGCACTGTGCCTGGGCAGCAGATCCTTACTGGAGACAAGTGACCCAGTCCACTTCTCTGTATTAAATTAACTTCTATTATGTTAGGCTTTACCTCTTACATGCTGCAAGTGACCTTGCCCAGTTCTGACAGCTGGGTAAGTGAATTTTTGTTTTTGTAAAGGCCTGTTTCCTCCCTGCCCTCTTGCTAACCCACATATGGACAAAGCTTCCCACTTGGAAACCAGCCTGTCCCATTAAGCTTTTCAAGGAAGGTGATGATTTCAAATGGTAGAGTGTTTAGGAGCCACTCCCAGGTGGTTCCAATGCCTGCTGGTTAGGAGGTCATCTCTATCAGGCTGTTGACACAGGCTCTGAGAAGATGGGGAGGAGAAGAAACAGCCTGAAAACAAGGAGGGCCAGAGCTGCCTGCTCTGGCCTCCTGGGGCTGTAGAAACATGGTTTTATTCCCAGTCGAATATCCTGATCTCCAGCATGGAGGAAAAGGTGACAGAAACAGAGGATGCTGCTTTTATTCCATACTTGGCACTGGTGGCAAGTTCTGGGGTTATCAACTTTGCTGTTCATGCTTACACGTTCAGGTCCAAGATGCTCATGTCTGTTATCTTCTGAGTTTTGGACAAGTAACTTCCTTGCACATGTTCTCAGTTGCAAACTCATCCCTCTAAGCACGCAAATGCCCTTCAGTCGCTCTAAAGGCTCAGTAAATCCATGCCAAAAACCATGCCAAATATCCACACAACTCAGGAGCCCTGCCTCTGATTGAAGTGGAGCAAGCTGGCCTGTTCCCTTTTGGTGGGCTTTCGCCATGACAGGAGAAGTGGAGCTCTAGGCAATGGCACAGCTGGAGTGAAGGGAGAGCAATGCCAAAAGTACGAAGCATCTTTCAAGAGATTATTGATGAACAGTCACAGTATTTTTTCCCTTTCTTTTTCCTTGAAAACAAAAAGGAAGGCAGAAGTGGATTGAATCCATTACATTACGTGTAGGTGTGCATGTCTGATGTTTGTTTCTGCTGGTGTCTATGCATATAAAATGAAAGAATTTAGGACATACTGAACATGACCAAGCACTTTTGGAACATGAGATAAACAGTAGCTGATTGTATGTTTAATGCATTTTCCTTGATAACATTACATAATTTACCACTAACGACAGGCTATGATAAAGAGGTCAATGAACTGTATTGCCCCACACTTGAACTGTGTGAACTGCACCCATGTTGTTCAGACTTTTTTGTTTGTATGCTGTTTCATTTGTGACAATTTGCTGCCTTTACTAAAAACAGATCCAATGGAAAATGCCCATGGGGAAAAATGGAGTGGAGTGTTCACATAAAAGCTGCATGGGGAAAGGGGGGGGAATGTGAGAATTCATGTAGTGTTTAGTTGAAGGATGTTCACTGAATAGGCCCATCTGACAGAAATAAACCTAGAAGGAAGATTATCTCACCTGATCCCAGCTTTTGTTGTTGTTGTTTTACCAGGAACCAGAGGAAGAGTTCTAAACTTTCTGTTTCTTTCCCTTTCAGAACTGTATCTAGCCTATTTTCTGTCTGCTAGTTTTCTTCTCATTGCAGTCATCTCTTGCTTCATCTCCTTTGCTGTATTTTGGTAGCTCAGTGTTTCTTATGGTTTCATATCTTTCTCGATCCTAGTGCACAATAATCCAAAGCTTAACCATCAATCCAGTGAGACAATAGCGAGCACGACCCTGCTTGCAGGAGCTCTTTGAGGGAGGAGAACTTGTCCTCCATAGTGGAAGACAGGATGGCTTCTTCAGCTGCCTTATGTTCCCCTTGAGGTCTGACCACGCTCAGGATCTCTCCTTCATTTCAAATCACCAAAGGTGCGTTTCTGTGATACTTCTTCAGCTTTGTTCACTGTAGCTGAAGGCAAGACATTAGTACTGTCAGCTAGACCTGGCAGCAAATCACAAGCTTCATCTAAACTGCAGCGCGGTCTTCAGTTAGGTGTCAGTACACATCACTGTGTAGGTGCAGATGCATGACCTGGGTCAGTGGCTCCTTGGATGTGTGCTGCAGAGCTTGGTGAGATGAATGGATTGTCCTACTCTGCTCTGTGCTGGTACAGCCTCATCTCAAGCACTGCGTGCAGGTTTGGGGGCCACAACATGAGGACATAAAGCTGTCAGAGAGCATCCAAAGAAGGATTAAAAAGATGGTGAAGGCTCTGAGGGCAAGGTGTGTGAGGAGCGGCTGAGGCCCCTCGCTGTGCTCAGCGCAGAGCAGAGGAGCTGAGGGGAGGCCTGATGGCGGCTGCAGCTCCTCACAGGGAGCGGAGGGGCAGCGCTGAGCTCTGCTCTGTGTGACAGCGACAGGGCCCGAGGGAACGGCATGGAGCTGCGTCAGGGGAGGGCAGCTGGGGGTCAGGGAAAGGGGCTGCACCACAGGGCGGTGGGCGGGGAACGGGCTGCACGGGGCTGTGGGCACGGCCACCAGTGATGGAGTCCAAGGAGCATCTCAGACATACAGTCTGATTTTTGGGTGGTCATGTGTTGAGCCAGAGGTTGGACTCAATAATGCTTGTGGGTCCTTTTCAGCTCAGGAATTTTTATATTTCCATGATTCTCCTTTGAGTGCTTTTAACTTCTTTCCCTGTGGCTGTGCTCCAAGCTGGAACCCCAGCAGCCCAGTTTTTGAAGAGCTTCCTCTTGATGAGCACCACATGAGCAAACCTGGCCTCCACAGCTGACTGGGGAAGGGAAGGGCAGCACTTGGGGGATGTTTGCTTACCACATATCTTGAGACAGAAAGGATGACGGACAGAGTTTCCTTTGGAAACACATGATGTGGATAACATGCAAGTTGTCGGGTCAACTGCTCTGCCGCCCTCTGATTGCTTTGAGACAAAGTTTCTCTCGGCAGGCAGAAACCTGAGCGAGCTGAGAACTGCAATAGGCAAAATGGACCTTGCCCTGAAAAGAAAGGTCTTACAGGCTTTCAGGAACAGAAATCTCCCAAAACATTCTATTTTTGGAACGTGGGGTAGACCAAGACACTTGAACAGACTGTTTCTAGTAAAGGTAGGAGAGTGCTTTTTAAGAGCAAAGAGGCAAGGGTAACCAAACATTTCATTTAAATGGGGTCAGTGAAGAACAACTTGCAAAGTGCCTCAGGGGCAGGTCAGACTTGCAAAATACCTATCCTCCTTGTTCATGAAGTACAAGAAAAATGATGTTTTGGATGTGTGTAGGGCTATTTTTGTATGTTTCTTTTGGTTTTGCTTGCTTTGATTTGCTTATTTCTCATCCCTGTGTCCTTGGAAAAGAATGCTTTCCTGTTTTGAGCTATCTCAGCAGAGAAAGCAGGATTTCCTAGGTCTCCTTAGCTGTCACAGGTTCTGCCCATAGCAGCCTTCCCACTTTCCTGTTCAAAAGGCAGAGCCAGAAGCCTCTAGGCAGAGCAGACAGACCAGCAAGCAAAGCCAGGTTTTATCCAGGCACCTCTCCATTTTGGGTGCACTGACAGGCATGAGACCACCACAACAACCTGTTTTCCACTCCTATAGCCATGCTGGGGGTCCTCCCATTGCTCACTGCTCCCTTTTGGTCCAGGCAGTCAACCATCGCCATGCCTTGAAGCTAGGATCCTCGGTAGGCCTTGGCTGTAAAACAAACAGGTAATTTTATTGTACACAGCCTCATGCAAAGTTATTTTACCATCTGTTTGCAGAGACCATATGGGGAAGGGAGAATTTAAGTGTCAGAGAATTATAAGAGGAGCAAGTTTATGTGTCTTTTAAAGGCAAGACCGCAGATAAAGAAAGGAAGGGCAGCAGAAGGCTGCAGAATATGATCAAGTCCATTGAGAAACATATGCAGGTGAGAGCACAAACAGGTCTGAGAACTTGCAATTTCTTCTCTTTTCTCATCTTAACAGAGGAAGATGGTTTTGGGTCACACCATGTCCTCAATCCATCTCACACTGTATTTCAGTGTGAGTATGCATTTCCTGAGTGGTATGTTTGAAACATGAAGGGCTCCATTCAGTCTAACTGCTGTACTCCGAGAAGTTGTTTGCTCTTTCACCAACAATTACTATTCCTGTAACAAAAAAGCGTGTGGGCTTATGACACATCCATTCAAGGTTATGGTCTGATGTATTAAATAGCATGCTAGATATTTGGCCTGTGGCAGCTGAGAGAAAGCACTTTGCCAGCTCTGCTATAGCAGTGCTAATTTGGTGGAGAGACCAACACATGCAGGTCAGAGCCCTCTGCTTGGAAGTTGGTTATATCCCCAGTAACTGATGGACAAAGAATAAGGCTCATCTTCAACAGGGACAGTGAAAAGTAGTTTATCTTGTATTGTAAAATTGTTGTGTTAGCTTTAAAAAATAGCGGTCAGAAATTGGGAGCTCTGAAGTCAATTGAACTTGTTCATGTTTGTGCTGACCTGTGATTCGTTCTGCAGATGAGAGAAAAAGAGAAATTCATACTGGAAACTGGATGGGCAAAGTATCAGTTGCAGAGCAGATGTGGTGAGAATAGGCTTCACCATCCTGGTCTCTATTTAGTCAACTGATATTGAAGAGATCTGAGCTTGATGCTGAGGCCTGTTACAGTTTTTGTAGTCTTGAGTGATGACAACGTTTCTTATATTCATGGCCACGCAGGCATGTATGTTTTTAGCAGGTCTGTCTTTATCCACAGCACATTTGACTGTTTCACTATGGCTTACAATGTAAGGGTTTTTCAAAATGGCATTGCCAATTTTTTTAATTTTTTTTTAATCTTTTACTGTAGTTTGAGTGTTTCCCATTGAAAAGTTGCATGCAGTCAGCAGAGCAACAATAATCTTTGCTGCTGTGAAGCTACTGAAGGTTTAGGGTTAATTTGTATAGAAAAGAAATTGCAGAATCAACCAGGGCATAAATATAAAATACAATAGTGCTTTTGCTTCATTGTACCACAGCATAAATGCCTGTGCCAGGGTAGCACTATATCCAAGCTGCAGACACATTAACTTTTAAGTAAATCTAAAATGACAGTGAGAACAAAGCATCCTGAAATTTAACAGCCAAAGGGACTGAACTCAATATTATAATATGCATAATTTTTTTTTTTCTTGTTACTCAAATCCAAATAACCCCTGACTATCTGCACTAGTAGCATGCCTTCATTCAAGCACTGAGACCCATGAAGTTCCGTTTTTGTTTGAAATACATACTGGTAGGACTTGCTGCTGTGATATTGATATTAGACAGACAAGAAGAGGAGAAAAGTTAGTGTCACAGTGTTCCCATTCACCTCCCTCTCCATCCTTTGCAAATAAGAAAAAAGGTGCTACAACTGCTGTGTTTACACTTCATAACTTGTTGTCATGTCCTGTACTTCAGGCAAGTATTTATGACTGCCAGGTGCGTGTGGCTCAGTTCTTTAGGGTGATGCCTTCTCACTTCATAAAATGACTTGGGTTGGAAGGGACCCCAAGAACCATCAGGTTCCAACCCCCCGCCACTTGAGTCTGAGACAGATGTTGGTTAAGGATGGTTCCTTGTATACACATCTGTGCTGTTGTATGTCAGTCATAAGACCTGCCAGGCTTGTGTAAGCATGTGGTGAGCTCTTCTGGCATTGGATTTTCTGTGTACAGATCATTGCCAAGTATTTCAGCAAGAATGAGGACTCTACACTTTGACAGACTGTTCCCCATTGCTCACACATACGGTTCCAAAATCATCTGCACAGATTGTTTTCCTCCTTTGACAAAGCCAAGTTTCATTATATCATGGTACTGGTAAATTTTCAGCAGAAGATTGTTTTAAAAAGAAATCTCAATGCTCTTTATTCACCAGTCTGTTTTGAAGAGAATCTTAAACTTCTTCCTGAGGTTTTCTAGTTTGTTTCAGCTAGAATTTACTACATAGCACAACAGCAAAGAGCACAAGTGTTTTCATAAAAACCTTTTTATTAGTAAACTTTGTGATCCGCACTGGCAAAACTCCCATACCTAAATTCCACCCTATTACCCGACAGTAGGTGTGACCAGCCAGTGACGTTAGTTTTGCATTTTGAGGCTCAAAAAAAAAAGCCCCAAACAAAACCAACGTTTAATAATTTGCAGATGTTGGCAGCCTGCAGTGATGCCTGAGTTGAAGCTCTCTTTGGGTGCCAAACCACAAATATATATCATTTTTTATAATCTACAATTCCTGGAACTGAAAGAGGCTTCAAAACAATCAATATGTAAACATGAATATAGAGCGCTACTTTTTGAGCATCACCAGTGCTGCTACTGCCACGAGCTGCCTGCTCGGTGCAGATGGTTTTTTCTCAGTAATGGTGTCTGTCTTCAAAACAAGTTTGATTTTTACCCTCTGTTTAGAGGTATGGGCGTGCAGGGCTAGTACAACCCCTTCAAGAAGTGGAAAGGTATTTACAGTTTCAGAAATTAGTAAGGCATTAAGAAATGCAGAATGTTTAAACCAGAAGCAGGAATGATATACTGCTACATTTCCCTGTACGCTGTCTACTTGATATTACAACGTTCAATAGCCTCGAAACCTGAAGTTTACTCTTTACACTTTGAACCGATGTGGCCCTTTAACCCCTTCGCTGTTGTTATATTCTAAACTGAAGGGACCACCTTTGAAAACAAGCTTTCCTTTCACTTCAAGGCCATGCAGCAGTGGCCATGAAACTTCCTTTGAGATGTATTTTGGATGCTTTTTTAACAAATTTGATCACTGGGAAATAACTGATATCATCACTTTGCTACACCAAGGAGCGACAAGTTGTGGTCAGATGCAAATGACTTGCATTGGGGTTGAGGTTCCGATATGAAGCAGGGGTGTTTGTTGTCAGACAGTGTCTAGGACACCAGTCACAAACTGGGAAACCACAAGATGGGGTTCTATATATACATCTTGAAGAGATGCATCTTTCCCCAAAAAAGTGTGATAGAAATGCAAGACAGAAGATGATGGGTGAAGATGATGAGTGATGATGGGTGAAGAAAAGAGATGAGGGTGGAATAAGGATGCAACAAAACTGTGCTAGCCAAAAGGATATTCAGTGTTCTCGACTCACCTAACATTAATTTTATATTCATTTCTGTACTTATTTTTGTTCCAGTAGATAATTTTTTAAGAAAAGCCTGATGGAGAGTAAAGTTCCTGGGAGTCTCTTTGTAGTTGCAGAAAATGTGCCCTGAAGCTCAAGGGGAATTTTGAAGAAGTCCCTGAATTGTTTGTTCATAATGCAGCAAGCTGAAGATGCAAGGGACTCTGCTGTCCTAACATACTGTAGGCTGGAAGCCTGTGGAAAATGAGAGATGATGGTGACAAGCTGCTGATGGTTAGATTTGTCAGGGAATGTGGGAGGGACTCACCAGGTCTCAGTAAGCTAAGGGGGGCTGTGGTCATACTGTTTAAATCCCAAATGATACAAACATGGTGGAGAAGCCAGATGAAAAACGGATGCTATTTCATCTGGCTTAGACAACAAGGTCTAATGGAAAGAATCATAGCTATGCCAGTGGATTAAAGGCAGGGAGGAGCTCAGAGTGAGCCCCAATAGAATACAAGTAGTCAGTGATGACAGGATGGAAACTGCAAAAATACATATGCGTAGTGACTGAGTGTGAAGACAAAGGTTAAAGGATTACACATAGAGAAACTGGAAAATCAATGGAAAGCAAGGGAAGAAAGAGCAAAGTGAAGTAAGCAGCCTTTCGGGTGAGTGGGAGAGTGAAGCTTGGCTGCAGATGTGATGCTAATGAGAGATGAAAGAGACTGAAGAAGGGAGGTAGACAGAGGGACAGGAATAGTGCATGAGAGAAGGACAAAGAAGTGAGGACATAGCCTCAGGAATGAAGGTGAAAGCTGGGCGAGACGGGAGCAGCAAGTGTGTAGAGCTGCGTACCTGCAGTGGTAATGAGGAGAGACTTGTGGATGATTGGGTTCTAGTAAGAAATGTGCCAGGTACAGTCCTGCAGAGCTTCCCATAGAAGCAGCTGCCTTCCTTCCAGTAGTGCCAGATGCTTGCTGGAGACTGCAAGACTCTTCACCTTTTGAATTGAAACTACAGATGTTTCTCCTCAGGGTAGAACTGGGGGCTTTCGTGTTTTAGGAAGAGAAACTAGAGCCAGCTATTTAAATTTTGTGCGTGTCTCAAGAGACCTGTATCTTTGTGTATTAACTTGAGATGAAACAGTGCATGTGTTTGAGCAAGAGGCCGTAAAGGTTTTCTGGGTAAATACTACATAGTTTACGATCAGTTTCAATGGCAGCAGTGTTCTCCTCCAGCTGGTGAGTGAAGGCAGCCCTCTGTACCGGGTTCATTGCCTGGAATCTGCTGGCACCTGAAGCAACCTTTATTTGGCTGTACTCAAAAGCTGAGCAACATCCCCCAGAGTGGAGAGAGCTGGCTGGGACACCCAGAGGGTGACACTTCCTTGGCAGGTCTTCCGCACAGCCTTTGCCACCAGGGCAGTGGGAAGCTGGAAGAACCATCAGCTCTTCTCTTCTGCCCTGCTGACAGGGAAGAGGGGTCACCTCATTTCTGGAGGGCCAGGAACTGCTTATCGACCAGGCATTGCTGTGCCATGCTTACCTTGGATGGCTTTGAAAGAACAAGTAACCCAAGTTTGAATCCATTTCATAGAATTGTAGAATCACAGAGTCAAATATTCGAGTTAGAAGGGGCCTTTGAAGGTCATCCATTCCAACTGCCTTGCAGTGAACAAGGACACCTACAGCTACATCAGGTTGCTCAGAGTCCCCTCCAGCCTGACCTTGAGTATCTTCAGGGATGGGGCATCCACCACCTCTCCAGACAACCTGTTCATGTGCTTCACTACCGCTGTTGTAAAAAACTTCTTCCTTATACCCAATGTAAATCTCCTCTCTTTTAGTCTGAAACCATTTTTTCTTGTCCTATCACAACAGCCCCTGCTAAAGAGTCTGTCCCCTACTTTCTTTAGCTCCTCTTTAGCTACTGAAAGGCCACTATCAGGTCCCCATGGAGTCTTTTCCTCTCCAGGCTGAACAGCTCTAGCTCATTCATCCTGTCCTAGTAGGGGAGGTGTTCCATTCCTTGGATCATGTTTTTGACTCTCCTCTGGACACACTCCAACAGGTCCATGGCTCTCTTCTTCTGAGGACTCCACAACTGGACTCAGTACTCCAGGTAAGGAGTGCTATTCATATTCATTTATTCATTGCCCCCAGTGCAGAGCAGAGGAGCAGGATCACCTCCCTCACCCTGCTGGCCATGCTTGTTTTGATGCAGCTCAGGATGTGGTTGACTTTCTGGGCTGTGAGGGCACATTGCTGGTTCAAGTTCAGCTTGCCATCCACCAGTACCCCCAAGTCCTTTTAGTCAGGACTGTGCTCAATATTTCATCCCCCAGCTTTTATTGATAGTGGCAATTGCCATGACCCAGGTGCAAGACCTTGCATTTGGATTTGTTGAACCTCATGAGGTTTTCCTGGCCCACTGCTTGAGCCTATCTAAGTCTCTCTGGATGGCATCCTGTCCCTCAGCGTGTTGACGGCACCACACAGCTTGGTGTCATTTCTAAACTTGCACTCGATCCCACTGTTGATATAATTGATGAAGACATTAAACAGCAGTAGTTCCAGTACTGACCCCTGAGGAACACAATCTATTACTGATCTCCATCTGAACATTGAGCCATTCACCACCACTCTGTGGATACCATCTTGCAATCAGTTCCTCATCTATTGCACAGTCAACTCATCAAATCCATATATTTCCAATTTGAAGAGAAGATTGTTATGGGGGGCTGTGTCAAAGGCCTTAGTGAAGTCCAGATAGATGACATCAGTGGCTCTTCCCTTGTCCATTGACACAGTTATGCTATCAGAGGCTATTTGGTTGGTCAGGCAGGACTTACTGATTATCCCATATAACTTCTGTATCTTCCATATACCTTAGCATAGCTCCCAGGAGCATGTGCTCTGTAATCTTCCCTGGCACAGATGCGAGGCTGACAGATCGGCTGTTCCCTGGGTTGTCATTTCTACCCTTCTTAAAAATGGATGTGATACTTACTGTCTTTTTTTCCAGTCACGAGGGAATTCATTGGACCACCATGACTTCTCAAGTATCAACGAGAGTGGCTTGGTGACTACATCAGTCAGTTCCCTCGGGACTCTGGCATACATCTCATTGGGACCTATTTCTCGTGGCCTGTTTCTTAGAGAATGCACAAACTTACCCTGCACTGGAATTGAAATTCTTTGTAAAAACCAGACTTATTTCCTCTTTTGTGTTTATTTATTTATTTATTTTAATAGAACATTATCAGGACATTGCTTCTTCCTCAGGAATTCTACGGTATCAGATTAATGGTGTCTGAAACATGTCACGATGATGCATAATCTTACACAACGATCTCTTGTTCTGGGACTAAAAGCTGTTTGTTTACATAGTATAAGATGACCTTTTGAAAATACGGTTCTGGCTGAGTTTAATGACACTTTTGAATTTCGTAAGATCACGATGCAGGAGAGAAGTGATGTTGCGCAACCAAGAGCACAATTTCCCATGCCTGCTGTGACTCAGTTTGCTGCTGGTGTCTTAGAAGTCAAAATAGGAAAGCAAAGGATGAAATTCTTGCACTACAAAAGTCAGTTTGATGGTTTTTTAAAAATTATTATTATTTTCTTCCCCCATGGGAGCAGCAGCCTGCCCAGTTCTTATGCAGAATGAGAGTGCTCTATTTTTCCAGCCAGCAACACCAGGAGGTTTATCAAGCAGGATTCCTGTGAGCTAGTCCCCCTTAATCCCTTTTACAGGAGAGAAACAAATGCAAATTACATGCAGTCCCCCTGTTCTGGAGTGTCTGCAAGATGCACTGCCATTAAATTCAATTACAGAGGGGAGCTGAAACCCAGCAGCATGCACTCCCAGCAAGACATCTGCTTTACAAATAGGACACGAAGCTCAACAACTGATTGCAGTTGTTGTCTGCTGGCTTCTTGGCTGTACTGAAGACTAAAATTTAAGGGGCGTTGACTCCTATTTCCAGAAATCTTTGTTGACCTAGATATCATCTGATTCCTCCCTGTGCCTTGAATCTGCAGATAGGAGTCTCTCCTGAGCTTTGTCTTCCTCATCTATGAACACAAGGGCTGTCTGAGGCTGGCTCTGGGGGGCTTCCTCCAAAACATTTCCCCCTCAGGTCTGCTCTGATACGAGGTGCAGGGAAACAGAGCTGAGGATAAAATTTGCTTTCTGGAAGAGAAATGATCACACATTTGTATCTGCACTGGCCTGCCAGGGAGAGATGTGATGCTTTTTGGCTAGCATGTTTTCAATGCAAAATATGAATAGTTTGTCTTAAGCAATGCTTCTGAGTAATGAATTTTGGTTATACTGTAGTTTCAATGTCTAAATAACAATACAGAGTTCTTATGGAGTGAATTTAATGAGCTGTCATTAATCATAAGGACTCTATATTGTTAATAAGGCTGAATATTTAAAACGCTTTGTGTCACAAGTTGTCACAGGAAGAAAATACTTGTCAGAAGCCTAAGTGCTAAATAGGCAAAAGAGATATTATCACCATTTTAACAAAGCAAGCCTTTGAGATGTTGGTTACCAAAAGTTGATTACCAAAAGTATGTGTCAGAGACAGGAGTCAAAAGAAACAACGCATCTCCAGATACAATGAAATTCACACCATTATGTTAATCTCAAACATGTCTTAAATGCCTAATAAATGAAAGTGTAATTTCCTCAAAAATACAGTTGGTTGATTCTCAGAGTGAGGATTAACATTTGGGTCCCAACTTCAAGCCTTTGCTTCGACTACTACAGACTACTGAAGTCTGGCGTCTATTTGTCAGACCTTCTCCTCAGTTCTATCCACAGCAGGCAAGCACTTGTTTGTCGTGTTTCCATCCAAGAATTCTGGTTGTGGATGTTCAGTCATTCGATTTTTTTTCCTTTCTTTTCCTGAATAAGATTTTGTTTCACTAATAAAATTCATCACATATAATCACACCAGAGACCTTCATGTTGTTGAATCCAATAATATTGTAAATAATTAAAATAATTCTGTACCAGCCTTCTCAATGGGTCAGCATTGATATTTTAGAATACATTTCTCTTTCATTTCCCCTCTTTCTGTCTTTAACAGATCATTTTTATGAAACCTTCTCTTACAGATACATGGAAGTCAGAACTCTATGTTAGAATTTCATCTAGATACTCTTTTCAAGTACATAGTTTGACTTTACAAAACAACCACGCTCCTTGGAGATTCTTTCTTGTAATTTTATAAAGCATTATTAACTGTGGGAAAAATCTTGATCTCTTGTTGTTGATGAAAATCATTGTGGAATGGTGTCTTTTTCTTTCTTTTTTTTTCCCCTCCAGAGACAATTGATTTATGGGATCTGTCTCCACCAGCTCTCCTAATTAACTGGCTGTTCTTTTATGCTTCAATAGGAAATAAAATCTGCATTTAAACATCTCCTGTGGATCTCCATCCATTGGTGCCCCCTGCACTGTGAATGTTTGCCTTGGAGCCCACTTTTATGTATTTATGCTGTCATGGTTTTTTTTTTTTTTTGTGCTTCTGAAGACATATTCCCAACTATTGGAAGGAGTCAAAATGCCATACTATCATTTTTTCTCACATGCATTTTTCTTCCAGAGGTGATGAATTGGCTGTGGATAAAAATAACAAAAAGGGAAAAATGGGATATGAGACAAGTTAAAATGTTGGGCTGGGTCTGAGGAGTTTCGTTGCCTCTCTTGACAGTATGGTATTAATGCAGCTGTCTGTATAATGATCTTGATACTACTGTATGTCAAAATATATGTTTAGGTAGATGAATCTGGAAAGAAAAATTAGGAAGAGGACTCCCAACTGCTAATGGGTGTACAGGTAGCTTCTGGGGCTCTTCTTTTCAGGGGAACTTTTTAGAAATTAGGCTCCATCTGCTTGTTGGAGGCTCAAAAAAAAAAAAAAAAAAAAAAAGAGAATATTGTAGTAATTATGGAATACCTGGAGACTCTGTATGACCATGTCACATGCAGGATACCTGGTGTCCCTGGATACATTCAAGGTTTGTCTAGGTGGGGATCTGAGCAACCTCATCTAGTTGTAGATGTCCCTGTTCACTGCAGGAGATTTGGATTAGATGACTTTAAAAATTCCTTTCCAACTCAAACAATTCTATGATTTTGTGATACAAGGCCAAAGCTGATGTCACCACACTCAAGTACTGCAAGCTGTCAGAGCTTCAGTTATGCCTGAACTTAGCTCCATGGGACAGACAGATATAAACTGTGATAGCTTTATCCAAAACTGCATGGATTCATGCAGATGTATAAGCTGAGATCTTGGTCCCTCACATCCTCTGGGAGATGTTGTGCAAAGGATGCCTGCAGCTAGTGGTGCGGTTTCAGAGTAAGACTCCAGCTGCAGAAGCTGACAACAGCTCAGCCAGGCTCTGCAATGTTGTTGGGGCAAGCTGAGTGCACTGCTTCTGGAAAACAAGACCAGCAGATCTGATTGGTGACATCTGCCACGTGCTTATGGCACAGCTTCTGCAACGCCATCCCAGACATGCTGTTGCTATATGCCAAGAGCCACAGGCAATGTAGTTAGTTCTGACAGGTATCTGTGGTATGGGAAGTATATTTCGATGAGTGTCTTCACTCTTTCCCTGTCTTGGCCAATGTGGGGAGACTTGCACCAGAGGACACATCAATCTGAGTTTGGGTGAAAGACCAGTCCAAGATCACTCTTCTGATGGGAACAGCCCAGTTGTCCTCTGACTGGAGACACTAAGCACACAGATGAACTTGCCTACACTGTGAATTTCATTAGCCCATCCCTTTATTTTTGGTACATGCTTTGTTTCTATACTTAATGTGCTTATTAATCTCAATTATCAAATCAGCTGCTGAAAGCAGGACAGTCAGCTGGCTACATGCCTTGTACCACTTGCCAGTCTGGTCCCAGTTATCCTTCTGCTCTCATTGCCCAGTATTCACCAGGGCAATCCATCCTTGCAGGGCTGAGACCTCCCGGTTCTAATGTTTGAAACATGTTCTGTTTTTCTTTAGAAATGTAAACGCTCATTTCATTGCTTCCTTTCTTTCATATTTCCAAGGGATTTTCAAATTCTGTATTTCAAGAGCAGACAATGCCCATCAGGGACTAAATTCATACATGTTTGTAATAATCTCCAAAATCTCTTACAGACATTTATATGATACTTCTGATGGATGATAGAATGAATCTCCACAGGTTCAAAATATATAAATACATGTGCTGCTTTAAAACATGCATTGGAAGTCTGGAAGGCCTGTGAGACTCAGCTTTTCATTTTTATAGAAGGTGCAGATGTTTGTGAAGACAAAGTGATTCAGAATGAAATTCAAACCTCAGTCTAACTTTTCAGCTGTAACCACTGATGTCACAAGCTCCACTCCCACTTGTCCAAGCTCAGCACAGAAGACCTATTTTTTTCTAATGAAAAATTACAAACAAGCAGAGTTTCTGGTTCATGGGAAATCTTGTGAAAGTTTTAATTTCATTTTATTCCTATTTCCCAGAAACTGGGAATATACTTCTTAAAAATACTGAAACACACTGTTTACTAATGAAATAAATAACAGCAGCTGGGGAGTCCAGGATGGTGCCAATTTCACAAGGAGCTGCCAGAATAACAGGGATCTGTGGCTCTGTAGCAGGCAGGGAGCCTGGGAGCAATCAAAGCCCTGGCTTTACCTTGAAAGCAAAGAATTTCCAGATTGCCAGCTAGAGGAGAAAAAATTCTAAACAGATTCTGGCTCTTTGTGGAGGAGATCGGGGTTTGATGAAGAGTCTACTAGTTCTGGTCGTAGAATCGCAGAATTATAGAATCATAGAACTATCAAGGTTGGAAATACCACTAAGAATCTAGACTAACCATTAGCCCATCGCCACCATACCATAGAGAATCATTAAGGTGTCCCTAACTGCCCCAGGTGCCCCTAAAGGCCAAGTCACACACATGGTCTGAGCTCACCTTCCCTTGCTTTGATTACCACAGACTCCCAGGTCTGCATATATGTAATGGGAAATATCCTTCTGGGACATGGCACTGGGTGTCCCTCATCTGTGCTTCTTCCAGTGAACATCTTTGGACTCTATGCTCCAGGAGGATGTGCTACCCATGCTACCCATGAGGTTAGCTCTGTTCTAACCTCAGAGCAGGATACAGGAACATTTTTTTATCAACACTCAGTGTAGTGTAGCCTGTGACATTGTACAAATGCACCTAAGCAAAGCCTGTGGCAAATTTCCACCTCATTTTTCTCTCTCACCTCTCTTTCTCTTTAATTATAACACTTTGAGAGGGCAGGGGGACATTTTCCCCCCTAATCAGTGCCTTGTTTCAGCTTTGGAAAAGGTTTTTGCTAACCAATTGTATGAGTTAGTCTCTCTCCTTGAGGCCTTGGAGTAATCAAGAGCAAATCCCTCTTTATAAAAACTCTGAGCTAAAATCTCCTATTGTTTTATTAGAATTGTGTTACCCTCTGTAATCTAACACTGTAACAAGCTTTATCCACCCAAACTTGACCCACAGTTCTAGCTAAAGACATTTTTCTGCTTTGATTGGCTTATTAATATTTTAGCAGTCCATCTTGCATGTTAGTCAAAGTTTGCCTTTGCTTCTCTGATAGTTACTAATAAGAAGGCTAATAGGTATTTGCTGATAGACAAAGAATAAATCCTTGTCATGCTCTGTTTCTCTGAAAAGTTGCAATTTGAATCACATTTTGTTATGACTTCTCTCCCTGTGTCTGATGGCCCAAGGTTTAGCAGCAGTAAGGCCAACCTGCTTTAAGTCTCGCTTCTCGCACTGGTTTCTTAGGCTGAATACTCGCTAATTTTTAACATTGGAATATGACAATTTCCCACACAGATGTAAGCCAGGTAATTGGAAGTATCCCCTGTACTAATGCCAAGTATTAAAACTGGCTCTGCAGTACTTTTAAAAACTTTCAAGTTTTATAGCAACATCTTCTTCAAGATATTAGGGGACTTTGCATTCATTTTGGATGGTTGAGAATGCAACACGCTTGGGGCCAGCCAACATAGACCAGACCTCCATCATTTACATGAATTTACATAGTATACACACCAAGCATAATTTGATGTAATGATAAATAATTTAAAAGTAGGTAAGCAAAAGCAAACCTGCAATTCAATTTGTGGCCACTACTGAGCAGACAGATAGAAACAAAATTTGCTTCTTTCAACCATTCCCTTCTCATCGTTCCCATAGCTTTCTTTAGCCTGTGCTGTGTTTCATATCTGTCCTTAATATCCAACACTTCCAAACAGATCCACTGCAGCACAGGGAACAGTGTTGCTCACAGCCCCCTTTTAATTATGTGAATGGGCGTTAGCATGTGTTGGTAAATTGCTGTGATATAGACATGGTGGCAATGCCTGACTTCTGTAGGGGGATGCAGCTCTGCTTTGCTCTTGTCCCACTCAGCCCGATTGCAGCACAGCTCACAGGTTAACACTCCAGGGGCCGCCTTGGGTGTGACATGATGGGTGTCTGGGAATGAGCTGTGTGGGGATGGATTCCGGGAGAGAAGATAAAAATAATTGGAAATGTTTCTCTTTGCCATGAAACATCGGACGTTTACATGAGTTATGAGCAGCCAATATGTCTTGTTCTCAAGAGAGGCAGGTAGGAAACGGGTTTATAGCTGGCAAGATAAGCCTTCTCCTAGAAGTTGTTGTTGACTAATACATCTAGAAATAGCCCTCGGTTTTCAAAGCCTTGGGGATTGACCAGTGAACCAGAAAAAAATTACATCAAAACAGAAAGCTGGCACTTTTTCAATGCAGCCGGGTTGAAAAGTGAAGGGAATCAATCAGGAAGGACCAGTATAAAATACTGTCATTAGAATTAAATAGATGATAACTTGTGAGACGGGGAAGTTTCCCCAGATAGAGGTTGGCTACGTGCCTGCTCCAATTAAGTGCTTTCTGACGGTAAGGCGACAGCAGACAGAAACTGGGACTTTAAAGGAGGTTTATCTCCCCTTGTTCCAGTCTCATTCTCTAAGTGGTCTGGACTCTGGACCATTAAAAGAGTTGCCAGATGCTACTGGACTGAGAATATGAGTAACTGATGCAGTTAATGATCTTGAGTAGACTTATTACAGGGGGGATGAATTCTTTATTTCATGGGGAATGTAAATGAACTTTGCCATAGGCATTAATTGCATTTAATTCCATGCTAGAGCCCATTCATCCACCAACATCTTGGATAAAAGCCCAAAAGTAAATGTGATTCTTTCTGAAAGTATTTCTTATGATCAAATACTTTAGATACAAAGAATTGAAAGTACTTTTGGAACATGGCTTTGAAAAATATTCTTTTTTTTTTTCTTTTTTAAAGTTAAATTAAAATAATCTGCCTCCATGAGTGTAGAAATTGGCAAGTAAAAACACGTAGGAGTACAGATGGGTGCAATATTTTTATTTTGTGCTTCAGATGATACCATATGCCGAGCCCTAGGAGGTGCTTTGTTGCCAGTAAAGTACAAATAGACATTTACAAAAGGTGAAACCAAAGGCTGTCTTCTTGCCATGTTTTCAAGCAGCATACTCTAGTGAAATATCAGGCTGTCCTGAGAGAAACAGCAACTTCTCATCTTAGAAATTCAAATTTCACTTTCTGTCACTGTGTTTTCTCTTGAATTACTCTGTGTGTGATCCCTCAAGGTAGCTATGAACAAGATGCTCTGTTCTAGCTGAGGAAGTAAGTGGGTGACACTTTTGAAGGTGGGCAATATCACTCACTGCTGATGCTTGAGAACAGAGCAGAAGACTGAGGAATATTGATTAGCAATCATGCAATTAAGTATAATAAGATATTCACCTTTGATAGCGAGCCCTTAGGCAGCACATGCTGTGCTACATTTCAAAACAGTCTCTGATCTACTAGCATAGAAAGGCTGTTCAGAAAACAGGGTGGTTAGGAGGATCTCTGGGGCCAGCATGTTTATTCATCTTCGCCCTAAGAGAAGCTGCAGACAGCTGAGCTGTTTCCATAACACTTACCTTCATCTCACTAGTGTTTACATACCTTGTCATTTTATAAGGTCTATTTGTGGTATCTCTGTTGTTGCTAAGGTGGCAACAATGGCAGACATTGGGAAGGTGGGAGGTCTAGTTCAGTGCATCTTGACCAGCAGCACATGTTCCCTAAGGACAAAACCCAACTTGTGAGCTGCTTCAGCCTGAGCTGGAGCTCATCCCCTCACTCCCCACATGCTGTTCTGCACTGTGCCCACACAGGGCACCCACAGGAGGTTGTAGGAGAATCATAGAACCACAGAACCATAGAATGGCCGAGTTTGGAAGGGATGTCAAAGATGATCTAATTCCAATCCTGTGCTGTATGGTCAGGACTGCCCATGAACCACTGAGCGCTTCTCCCTGCTGACCCACAGCTCAGCGTATGTGGGTCTCAATTTCTGCTCCTTCTTGCTTCAGGAATTTACTTCAGTGCTGAGCCCCTTTGCTGCCAGGAGGAGCTGCCAAGCCCTAAGCAGCACAGTTTCTGACACAGTACCCTATTTCTCCATGGATAAGACTGGCTGAGAGAGGCACTTCCGTTTTGGAATTGTGAGGCTTTAGTACTCGTTTCCACTCATTTTTTTTATGAATTCCCAAAACTCCCACACCCTGTGTGACTACTTTAATTGTCGTTAATACAGAGCAGGAAACAAAACTGTAACTGGGCTGAGAAGTATTTTCTAATGGCAATATATTTTTTAGCCAGGGGGTTCTTTGCTTTTGAAATATACATGCTGTTTTACTGGACTTGTTGATTTACTGCAGTTTGCTTTTTCATAGGCTTTATTAAAAAAAAAAAAATAGTAAACCAATAAACAAATTCTAACTTCCAAGTTCTCATGTCAGTGAAAGGGCTGAAACGCCAAAGGTGTATGGCAAGGCTCATAGTGTTTATCAAACATGAAACAATCTCATCCTAGCCTCTGTTTCATAATATTGAACTTCTGTGTTTCTTCTTCAGATTGACAACTCCTATTTCTAACTAGCCTTGGGCTGCATTAAATCATCATTTAATCAGAGTAATTAATTTGTTTTTGTAGCAAACAGATTTTTTCCTTCATCTTCAGTGTTTCTTCAGTTTGCTGGAATGTTAATATTGTGTGTCTTCTGTTTATTAACAGGTTATCCTTGGACAGACCTAGCATGTAAATAAAGAAGTTAGAATTGCAGTTAAACGTCTTTACCCTAAATTATCACAGAAAGCATTTAGAAGCTGAAGAGAAGCAGTGCTATTTGCTGAAATGTGACTCATTAAAACCTGTAAAAATGCCAGGCCAACCAGATGATTAGAGGGACCTGAGCTGCCGTGATTTTCTTGGCAGTATCACAATTATTAATTAGGAAGGATATACTATTCACTGTGATATAACTCTGCAACTGGAGATAATATTTTCACAGTTCACCATCTGAATGCTGTGTCCAGGAAACCACACTAGGTGGTTGGACTGGCACCAGCAGGACACAGCGATTCAGGCAGCCCAGTGCCAGAGACCAGAAGGAGCTGATGCTGAGTGCTCCCATATGTAGGTTGGTGGAGGGGCATAAATGTCAGGGTAGTCACGGTGAGCCAGCAGCCATGCTGAGCCTCACCGACAGGCCAAGTCTCTGCTCGCACAGCACCTGGGAGCCAGCAAGGTGGTAAGAGGAAGCTTGTTCTTGGCACACCTGTTTGTTCATGCCATGACACCGCAGAGTTTTGCTGAAGCCTGGTACAGTGCCGAGCCCCCATGTTAGGAGGAGAAAAGGCAGATCTTGTGTGTGTTGCTTCATGATGCCTTGGTGCTATCAAACTGGAGTAAACTGATCTGCAGCAGTGTGGCTTTGCTGGTCTATTTGTTTCCAGAGGAGATGGAAGAATAATTGTGGTCACCCACAGAGCCATTAAGTGGTACACTTAATGCTGCTACTGCTGCTGCTTGCTGTGTGTGTTTTCCTTGCTTGGCTCACCATCACGTCAGTTATTCATTCCAGACATTGAAATCTTGCCCAGATAGTAGGCATCCTGGCAGGACAAGCAGTCACTGCCTCTCCCATAGCCCTACTACAGGGGGTGACCAGGGAACCCAGGGCATCTGGGGAGTGTTGGGGCTGATTAAAGGTGAAACAGCAGGAGAACACATTTCCCCCTGAAACCTGCGTCAGCACACAGCTGAAGCAGGTTATAGGCCACCAGCTAGCTGTGTAGCCCATCTGCCCTTAGTGAAGACACAACAGGGATGCTTCTCACTGCAGCGATGGGAGCAGGCAGGCATGGACATCTCAGGTCATTATTGCAGTCACTGCAGTTTTATCAAAGAATTACCCAACCACAGAATGGTTGGAAGGTTGGAAGGGCCCTAAAGTTGTCAAGCTCCAACCCCTGCAATGGTCAGGGCTGCCCCCCACCAGGTCAGGCTGCCCAGGGCCCCATGCAACCTGGCCTTGAGCACCTCCAGGGATGAGGCACCACAGCTTCTCTGGGCAATTTATGAATGCATGCTATCTGTTCTTTGAATGTCAAGTGTTAAATTGTGTCAAAAGGCTTCCTGGCCTTTAGAAAATAAAAGAAAGAAAAAAGAAAAAAAAAGGAAACAAGCAGTTTTCTTGCTTATAATGAGAGCGCTGATCTTTTTGTGTAGCAGAACAAGAAGAAATCATAAGAACACCTGTAGGTGGTACCCAAATGAGTGTCACTGGGAGGTGCCCGGGCAGAACAGATGAGATCCGCAGCGAGACTGGAGCAGAGCTGAGCTGTCTCAGTGGTGCTTGGGGTTACGTACACACAGCTACAAATAAAAATGGACTGGTGACTGCTTTCCAGTGCTGAGGGCGTGCCTTGTGATTTCATGGTTTAGTTCCCTTCCCGGCACCCTTGACAAACAGGGCTGCCTGTCAGATATTCCCTTACATTTAACTGTAAAAAGCTCCCAAAAAGAATTCTGTTGTCAGCACAATCACAGAATCATAGAACCATACAATCATAGAATATCCTGAGTTAGAAGGGACACACAAAGACCACGAAGTTCAGCTCCTGCCTCCACACAAGACCACCCAAATCAGACCACAGGTTTGAGAGGACTGTTCAGACTCTCCTTGAGCTCCATCACTGGTGGCTGTGCCCACAGCCCCGTGCAGCCCGTTCCCCGCCCACCGCCCTGTGGCGCAGCCCCTTTCCCTGACCCCCAGCTGCCCTCCCCTGACGCAGCTCCATGCCGTTCCCTCGGGCCCTGTCGCTGTCACACACAGCAGAGCTCAGCGCTGCCCCTCCGCTCCCTGTGAGGAGCTGCAGCCGCCATCAGGCCTCCCCTCAGCTCCTCTGCTCTGCGCTGAGCACAGCGAGGGTCTCAGCCACTCCTCACACACCTTGCCCTCAGAGCCTTCCCCATCTTTCTAACCCTCCTTTGGACGCTGACAGCTTTATGTTCTTTTTTTCTACTATAGTGCTCCAAACTGCACACAATACCCAATGATGCACTCTTTTTTTCAGGCTCCGTACTTCTCTTTGAGGGGGAAAAAAAGCCCACAGCATTTTGGAGCACAACAACATGTTGCGCAAAGAAATGTGCACCATGCATGTTTTCAGCCTGGCAAAAGTGACCTGCTTTTGTGAGGCAAGGGGTTAAGCCACGGCAAACATAAAATGATGGATGGCCAGGGGATATTGTTAGCATGCGTCCCTGGCACAGAGGGAATCAAGCAATGAAATATCTGATTGGTCGTTTTCATCCTACATCAAACAAACTTTCCCTTACGTAAACAGAGATAATTAGTTAATCCACATATATTGTCGGACTCTGCGCTGCGACAAAATCAAACAGTGTCCTGCATTCGGGATATTTTTCCTGAGACAGGAGCAACAACAGAAGTGATATATTCAAGTCTGGTGAAATGGACTGTAACATTTGGTGATGCATGCAGGTCTTGGAATATGTGTTTCACCAGACTAAGCAGTGCTGAATATAATTCTTTGAGTTTCCCAATTCACACAGATTCAGAAAAAATAAACAGCGGAGTGTTTATTGAGCAACTATCTTTCCCCCTCGACTCAAAGGAGGCATCGTGCTGTCCACGTGCAGATCTTCTTAACTTTCCTCCTGTTTTCTCCTCTTTTGTAATGGTGAAAGCTTTCCCATTTGAAAGGACAGAAAGGCTTTTCTTTTTTATATATATTTTTATTTATTTATTTTTTTAAACAGCAAATTGCAGACATTAATATGTGAAATTTCCAGGCAGTGTTGTTTTAGTTTAAAAAATTACGAGGAGCCCCCGTTCTTTGACAGAGTAACCTCCAAGAAGCTGAAAGAGGAAGATGCTCAGCACCTTTGCTCCACGGTGTCTAGTTCCTTTGTAAACAGAATCATAGAGTCATAGAATGGCTTAGGTTGGAAGGGACTTTAAAGATCATCTCGTCCCAACCCCTGCCATGGACAGGGCTGCTCCCCACCAGCTCAGGCTGCCCAGGGCCCCATCCAACCTGGCCTTGAGCGCCTCCAGGGATGGGGCACCACAGCTTCTCTGGGCAGCTGTGCCAGCGCCTCACCGCCCTCTGGGAAAGAATTTCTTCCTAACATCTAGCCTAAATCTCCCCTTTTTTAGTTTAAAGCCACCCCCCTTGTTCTATCACTATCAGACTGTAAAAAGTTAGTCCCCATGGGCATCACATGAGAGACTTGTGTGCACCTCCTGCCATTGCAACGTGTTACTCAAGCACAACATTGCTATACATATGCTCATCAGGTCTGTGATACAGCAATGATGTATGGCACTCATATGTTCCTTGATGCTTTAGTAAACTATCTGGGGAATTACTCAGCTGTACTTTAGTAGCTGTGATGGTTTAATATAGCTCTTTCATTGAAACTCTCCCTCCTTGTGGCTGTGTTTCCAGTAGAACTAGTGACTGAGACGCTCAGAATTAGTCTGTTAAAGACATTTCTTGCAGAAAGATAGGGTTTAAATGCTCTTGTGGCCATTCCCACTTGATTTTGCTTTACCTCTGGCTCCAAGGGAAGCTGAGGCTTTGCCACTGACTGTGGGTGGTAAATATGCTTAGCCAAGCAATCGCTGGGGTAATACAAAATCCAGTGACTCATGCAAAGCTGCTTCTTAAGAAGATCTGAAGTCTTTCAGGCTTCTCTGGCTCATTAAAATCCAAAGTGAATGGGAAGGACCCAGACCTGACTGCTGAATGAGTCGTATGAACTCCTACAACATTTATTTTGATACCATAAAACCTATAACCAAAAAGTGATGCTAAATCTCAATTTAGAGCTATTTGTGCGTGTTTGTCCTAATTTCACCTTGTTCACCACAAAAAAAGAGAAAAGAAAAGAAAAGAAAAGAAAAGAAAAGAAAAGAAAAGAAAAGAAAAGAAAAGAAAAGAAAAGAAAAGAAAAGAAAAGAAAAGAAAAGAAAAGAAAAGAAAAGAAAAGAAAAGAAAAGAAAAGAAAAGAAAAGAAAAGAAAAGAAAAGAAAAGAAAAGAAAAGAAAAGAAAAGAAAAGAAAAAAGAAAGAAAGAAAATGTTCTCCTACTGTAGTATAGCCTGCATGCTATTCTGGGCCAGCAGTCTGGATGCAAAGTACATACGTTAACTTCAGTTTTATCTACAGGACTGAAAAGTCTGCTGCTCCCATTACTTCTTTTCCTTTTGTAGGTGTTAATGTTTCTGGATACACTTTAAAGGACACTTTGCACATGTGTATGGATACTGCTCACCAGTACTGTATTGTAAACCAGGCATGCACTGCAAATTGCACAATACATCACTGCTATTACTAAGCCCCGATAAAATGACTTCTTCTGTGATAAATGTGCTCAAGCCCTTTCATATGTTACTTGAGTAAATGATAAAAGCTGCAGTTAAATTTTAATAGGATATGTTTACAAAGGCATTTTTAACTAATGCCAAAATATACAATCTGTTGTCTGTATTTTTATACGCCTCAAGGTGGAGTCTAGGTTATTTTTATGGTAAACATATGGAAACTTGTTTCACTTACTGTTTTTTTTTTTCCAAATATATATATATTTGGAAAAAATATATATATATATTTTTCATTAGACTGGGCTTTTTTGTTGATATATTCAGGCTGTTGGAAGAACTAGGAATGGTGGAAGAATCATGATTGAATTTCTCCCCTTTTAAGGGGGAATAAAGGGTTGGCATGCATTCACAGCTTCATTTTGGTTAGAGACAAGTCCTTACAGAGCATATGTGAGCCTTTTGTTCCCTGCCTGTCCCTTAAACCCACTGCATGTGCAGACTATCATATTTGTAGCTGAGTGAGTTAGTCTGCAGGTGACACTATTAAGTCAGAAGAAAGCGTTGTCTATCCTAAACGCCTTCCAGTGATACACCTTGATCTTAGCTGATAATGCTGGTGATAGATGAATGTCAATACACAAGTACAGGCAGTGGGATTTATTTATATCTTGATCCCGTGCCTTGTGTGGGCGATGAGACTTGTGCACCAGTATGAGACTGGAAGACATCTGGCCACTGGGCTTTACAACCTTTCCTTCCTCGTTGTGAGGGAAGGTCCCTGAGCCAGCCATGTACTGAGGCTTTGGAGAGATCCTATGTATTTTCCTGCTTTTCTTGCCTGTGACAACAGACCCCAGTGCAGGACTTAGAAGACTGCCAGACATAGCTGCATTTGAAAGGAGTCTGACCAATGCCTTCCCTTTCTGTGGCCATGAAGCTCTGTGCTTGTGGGCACGTGCTTCCCTTCACACATGGGCATGGTCCCAATGCAGGTAACACTACAACTCATGCATACAATTAAGCAAGTATGTGCATGCTTATAGAGTTGAGGCCAAAAATCAGATCATACTGGCTTAGCAAGGGGCAAATCTGACCAGCGGTTTTACCAGCCCTATGACATCACATTTTCTTAACCTATCATGAGTAATATAATTACTGCCCAGGATGAGCAAGGTGTGAAAAATAGGACAGGACAGGAAAGAAATTACAAGGTAGTGACAAGACAGAGAAATTAGTGTTGGGTGCAGGTCCAGCATGAGTGAAGTGCAGAGGTCTGGGGAGATGGCTGCAAGTGATGAGAGCTGAAGAGAGGAGGGCTAAGTGACCTGACCAGGTTTAATTTTCCTTCATGCCAGCAGTCTCCAAGTGAGCTGCCACATTAAGCTGACCTATCAAGTATGGGGAGAAATGGATAACGCTGGGGGCCTGGGCTTCCTGCCAGTCCTAGATGAGTGAGCTCATGCATACGCTGTCATCCTTCATGCCCCCATCCCTTCAACAAGTTTCATGCTCACAGGGGCTAGGATGGGGCTCTCCCAAGCTCCCTTTTGGGATGGGTATCAGGGATGGGAGTGGAATTACTGGACACAGAAACAAAAAGGCAAGCCCCAAAAGACAAGGGAAGCTTCTAGGCCGCTCTTCCCTGGCCCACCACTAGCCAATTGTATTAGCTTTATGTGTGGATGGGATGGACTTGGCCAGAGAGTATTTCTGCTGTTGTGAAAAAAATAGGGAAAAAGATTTTTTCAGGCATAAATCATAGTTATTATTGCATTTATAGAGTATGTGGCAGTATTTCAGAATATGCATTACACAGACAAAAAAGCATGGGTTTGTAAAATACACTTGTGAGCGAACTTTTTTTTAATAAGAATGTAAGTGTTGTTCTGGTAAACAAGGACTGAAGTTGTGAAACCCATAACTGAACCTATAGAAATGCTACATCTGCTGAGGATCATATCCCTAGGACTGGCCACTTCACTGTTCTTGACAACAGCATTATTAAGTCCTGGAAGAACTGAACTGAGGAGAGCTACCGGTCTGGTTCCTTGATGAACATAAAACAAAACAAGCTGTCCCAAAAGAGACTAAAAATCACAAGCTGAGAGTCACTGCGAGTGAGCTCAGTGTAACTCTGGGGTACCTCCCTTTGCAAAGATGATATCACACAAGTGGGATCCTTTGGTGCAACTCCCACTGGTTAGCTTCATTAGCAACGATTACACACCTGTTAAAAACATCTTATATTGCAGGATGTGGCCCTAAGTGTCACGAAACGAGGCAGGTTGCATGGACAGCCCTGCGTAGTAGAAGTTTTGCAAGCACGTGTTCCAGACAAATGTTGCAATCTCTGTCCACCCATCATATGAGACTTGTAGGCAGCATGGATGGGATGTCAAACGTGATGAAGCCATAGCGCCACTTCATCTCTTGAAAGGGCTGTTGTGATGAGCAACACAGTCCTTCGTTTGCTATTTAAGTGTAAACATAGCTGGTAGAACTGGGAAGGGGGTTATGGCCAAACCAAAGGGACATATGTGTAGCAGCAGGAAAATACTGACCATGAAAATAGAGAGTAATGTGGAATTCAAACAGTCAAAGGAATTCTCCCTTGCTGGCATTGTGTCAGCGTCAAGGGGCCCAAGTGAATGCTCAGAACATCCCTGTGCTAGTGGAAAAGACTTTTGTACCTGGTCACTGGTACATGAACTCTCATGACCTGGCCAGAAAGGAAAGACTTGAAACGACAGAATTTTTGCAAAGTATTCTGTACTTTTGTTTCTGAGTTAACAAATGGTATTTGCATTACTTTGAAGATTACTGTAGTGGCACTGAATGGTGAAGATCCATTGCTGTATTTTCTAAAATGTACCTGTGCACCTAATCACACTGTGCACCTAAACACTAATTAAATGCAAACTGTTAAAAATTGTGGAGAGGATCCTAGAAGTTGTCAGTCTCTATGTGGAGAGATTATACATGTAAACAATGCAGTGAAGACACCAGATCAAGCCACTGCTTTTCTGTATGGTACCTGCAGTGCTTGACATTACTATTTGCTGAAGCAGCAGTTCCAGGGACATGACCTTCTGAAATTACAGTGTGGCCAACTTAGTCAAGCTCAGGACTGAGCTTTGTGAATTCCTGCATTCTCATGGACTGTGATATATGCGTGGCAGCTCCAGTTAAAAACAGGTGTCAACCACTCATGTTTTTTGCTCTAAAGTGTCTCAGGTTAGTCTTTGATATGCCGGTTTCAATGCCAGGCACAACACAAACTTGTGTGAATTCTCTCGGATCTTGCAAAAGAGTATATTTCTGGGTTTTTTTGTGTGTGTGTTTTTTTTTTTTTTTTTTCCTGTAGTGCTCAGCTGCCAGTTAGTTACATGTAGAAATTTCATGGGTGTATGTGTCTGTGGGATTAAGTTTGGGTTGTATGTACACTAAACATTCTGGTCTTCAAGAGATCAGAATAAAATGGGAAGTGCACACATAGAAGTCCAAAAACACAGCGAGTAAATAAAAGGAACATTATATTAATATGAAAATTAAAAGATTCTTGAAAGAAAAAAAAGGTTTTGAATTCAGAACTTTCCAGTAGACCTTTTCTTCTTTTTGTAAGCTTACAATTTAATATGATAATGTAGTTATCTTATCTATTGTAAAATTAAGTGATATAAACCCCCTCTAATTGTTTTTCCTTCTGAGGGGCAAGAAGCAGTTTCCAGTAAATGAACAACAATCAACTGCTGAATCATCTCTGTTGAGCAGAGGTTTCAAAACCTGAGCCAGATAATAGTGTGAGAGCTGTTGGCACTGTGTTCCTCCTCTCTGACTGATGGAGCCAACCTTGGGCTCACCTTACTTGAGCGTGTGGTTTGTTTGGCTTCAGGATTGCTCTGGCAAGTGAAGATTGCCAGAGCCAGCCCCAGGAGGTGAGGAATGAGGGACCTGTGAGTATTTGTCAGTGTGTTCAGTAATGCAGTTTAGTAAATGTTCCCCCCACTTGGCAGCCCCTCTGTCCATATGGTGAAAATATTTACTCTAAGAAGAAGACAACTTCAGGCTGGGTTTTGTGCCTTCTGGCTGAGCAGTCAAATAAATAGACCTTAATTTCAGTCCTGTGTTCCCAAAATGTGCAAATATGTCTCGTTTAACAGGAAAATAATAATACATAATACAGAAGTGTGTGCATTCAAGCCTCTTCCTTTAGTCTGACCTATTTCTAGAAATGAGGGAGGATTCATCTGTCTTGACCTTAGACTTTTACACTGTGTCTCGAACACAGCTAATCACACATGCACCTTTATACACAATGTCCTTCCAGAGCAAGAATCACCCACTTCTACTGTGAGCGCCTAAAATGGACCATAAGATCTAACTGCACAGGGGTGTTATCCCCATGACTGTGGCATCTCAGTCCTGGTGAGAGGAATCCCATTCTCAGCTGTTGCAAAAGCACGTCAATGCGGAGGTACTTTTGCATTCACTTTGTCTGGGGGGTACGGTGGAAGCCAGAAGCTGGTGTGTGGTGACCCTGTGAAGACCAAAGCGGGGACAGCAGAGGTTCCTGAACTGTATTCAGAGCCCACGTTTCACCTTGCTTTGTCCCTGTCACCTGGGCACATGCTTGCTGTGGCCTGCTCTCTGACATCACCATCCCACTATGGAGACTGCTCTCTCGGAAAGTCCTCGGTCACAGCTGTGAGCTTTTCCAGTAGGTGTGAAATGGCCCTATGTCATCAATATGCTGTTTGTATCTGCCCACACAGAGCAGAGACTAAAGTTGTGTGCTCAGCAGTGATGGATGAAAACACCTGGGATCCCATATCAGTCTTGTCTGGGATAATGGTTTACTGAATCCAGAATCTAACTCTTTCTGTTGGAAGATAACTTTTCTTCAGCAACAGTAAAATGTATTTTTATGCAGTCCCCTTTTTTTAGTGTCATCACTGTGAAAAACTGTACCTACAGAAAGACCAGATTTCCATGTTTCTGTCTGTCTTCGAGAGCTGCAGTGGGGAGATCAGAAATGTGGCTCAGAAAAGGAATTTTCCCTTAGAAAGCCTCCTCCAGTGGAATATTAAGGTATTGGTTTATTCATTATGATGACGTGGTACCTTTACTCAATCTCATTTAAAAGTTAGTTTTTACAAGTTGTTATCCACCCACAAGGCCAGGGCTGATTGGTTTAGGTTCAAATTGTACTGTGCTGTACACACCTGTGACTAAACATCAGCAGGTTTTCATAACCAACTTGTCTGTGAGTGTCCTGCAGAAGATCAAATGAAAAGAAAGACAATTGATGAAAGTGTGATGGACACCTTGCCATTTCCGATACGTTGGATTGCTTGAAGCTTGGGAAAACAGAAAAAGAGGGAAGCTGCAATAGCCCAAGTTTAAAATGGTGGAACAGGGATTTCCAGTTGTGGTAGTAAGCAAGCAAAAAAGAGTAATAGTTCCAATATAACACTATGGGCAGATGTAAAAAAGGTGAAAAGGTGACTTCAAAATATATGGCTTAAATACAAACACTTAGAAGTGCATACGTTACAAAACAAATAAGCAAAGCTGAGTGAAATGAGGTTGGCTACAGGGCTATGGGTCAGCCTACACATGAAGGTTGTGTAAGAAATGAAATGTTTAAGTGATGCCAGTGATATGAGAAACACATAAGTACCAACACTTGCTGCTGTGAGCACTGGAGGGAGGAGCTCAATGGAGCATGTTCTCTCATGTCAGAATTTGAGAGGCTGAAGATTTTTCCCTGGAAATTTTTTCACACTGTATATCAGGATGTTTTTCAAGCTCATCTGTTTGACATAGGAAAAGTGTGCAAACGTTTTATCACCAAATTAGAAAACTCCCTCTGCTCTCCACTGCTACATTTGTTGGAGGTGATGTGTAGGTTAATGAATTAAACGTAAGATGTACTAGAACAACAGACATGGACTTCTTACTGATGGGAGGAAGTTTGATTTCACTTAGTATACAAAGCAAATAACAACAAAAAACAGTGGTGGAGATTAGAATGAGTGAGAATCACAGCAGTAAAGGTGTTGCTGTCCTTCACACGTGGGAGGTGGTGGCATGAGGAAAGGGAGGTGAAGCTGTTGGACTACAGGAAGAAGAGGTGATGGTGATAAATAAGGATTTAAAACATGCAGTGGAGATGATCACTGATTTCAGTAATGACTCAGGAGCTGAACGTGTGTGTTTAGACATACGTGACACCACGACATCAGAAGGAAAAATACATATCTGTGAGGGGTGTTGTATGCAATTTCCATGAATTGCAGTAGCAGCCTTACTCATGAATATCATTGACAGAGGTGAATAAAATAAACTTAATGAGTGAAAAAGCCAGCGGGCAGTTCGCCGCACCCTTGGAAGCATGCAGCTGGCTTGCTTCATGGGGGAGGAGCATCCTGGGATTGCAGTTTCCATTTCAGTGGCATGGGATCTACACACAGTGGGAAATGGCTGTGGGTTTTGAATAAAGGAACACGTGCTAATATGGCAAGAAAGGCTGCAGAGTGTCTCAGGGAGGTGTGGATACCTCTTTCACTGTGGCAGAGAGATGATGAGCACAGGGATGCTTGACATGCAGAGGTGTGACTGTGTAGGCTTATGGGACCTGTAAGGTTTTCTGATTAATCCACTCCAGTGGTAGCTGGGTCCTGGGGGCCCTTGAAGTCAAATGATGCGTGGATTGAAGAAGAACTGGAGACAAACCTAAAATCCAGGTGGGGACCTTCTCAGTAGCACCCGTTGTAGGGTATGCGACATCCCTCCTGAGATTCCTGAGCTCCTGTTCCCAGCACGGCTGCCCATTTCCTGCCACCACTACTGGCAGATCTGACACCAGAACCAACAGCTGAGTGCTTCACTCTGAGTGAGCCCAAGTCAGACTGTCTCAACAGCCAACTGGAGAGGCAAATTTCTTCTTTTTTGAAACAAAAGTTTGTGCTTCACCATCTTTCAAGAACACAGACCTTTGTGGTACATATCAGCTACCTGAAAGGAGGTGGTGAGGTAGGGATCAGCCTCTTCTCCCAGGTAACAGTGTTACAATGAAACGTAACGGCCTCAAGTTGTGCCAGGGGAGGTTCGTGTTAGATATGAGGAAAAACTCAGCAAGAGCGGTGATGCAGTGGCACAGGCTGCCCAGGGAGGTGGTGCAGTCACCGTCCCTGGAGGTGTTCAGGAGCCGTGTGGATGTGGCACTGAGGGACGTGGGCAGTGGGCGTGGGGGGGTGGGCTGGTGGTTGGAGTAGGTGATCTTAGTGGCCTTTTCTAACCTTAATGATTCCATGCTGGAAACAAGAAAACAAAAAGCTGTAAATAGATAGATAGATAGATAGATAGATAGATAGATAGATAGATAAAATGCTGATTATTTTTCACGCTGAATACTGGAAAGCCCTTTCTGAGTGGTGTTTGCTAAAATATATTCTCTCTTGCTACCACAGAAATTCCAATATATTTCCTCACTCATCTGGCAACCACTGTTTATGTCTTCCAGTGTTTCAAAAGAAACTGCAATTAACAAAGCTATTTATATTCCGAAATAAATTTTTAAAAGTTATGTCGTAACATATTTGCTATATCTCCATCATCTGCTTAGTCCAGAGTTTTGAAGAACATTTATTTGCTGGGAGTTTAATTTGAAAGATTTCCAAAAGATGCTGTGGTGCTGTCCAGTGGTGCAGAAGCTCATTCTTGCCTAGTGCTTTGGCAGCAGTCTGAGGTAATTCTTCTGCCTTTTTCTGCATTAAGTCACCTTTATCTGATCTGCCCACACATACAAATGGCTCAAGTGCCTTTTTAGACCTATCTAGATAGGGATAAACTGCTCCTTGGGTGGAGTACTGGTAGGCATAGCTAGCTTCCTCCCCAGATAGATGTCTCAAATACTTCATCTTTGAAAATTAAAGGCCCCAATTGCCCCATGAGGAGCTGCTCACGTGGGATGTCACCTCCCTGGGTAGCAAGTGCTGGCAACCTGCCTGCCCTGATCAGATGGGACAAGTGAAAATAGCTGGGCAAAAGAGGCAGTGGCAGGATTTCAAAGCTAAACAGTGAGAATCACTTGGAAACGACAGTGGTTTCTCTTTCCATTTTTTCCAACACATCCTCTTGTCAGAGGGCCATGAAGATGTGGTTATTGCAGTGCTACTGCCATGCTGTCCAGGCTGGTGGGTTCTAGAAGCCCATTTACCTGAGTGAGTGAACTGGAAGCATCCAAAGCCTGCAGCAGCAAAAACTGATCTCCATTTTGGCAAACTAGTGGAAGAGCTGATGCTCACACCCTTGTTCCCTCTTCTATAGATTCCATAATGACTTATGGGCAAGATGATGGTGGGCCCTGTAACACCAAGAGGGTCTCATGGAGGCTTTTTCTCTCAGATCCACCCTCACACAAATGTGTTTGGGGAACAAAGGAAGTTTTGTTGGCTTATTTTTAATGAGAAATCTAATTCAGTGTTACATAGAATATGTTACAAAGGCAAATTATACTTGCAAGCTGCCCAGAGAAAGAAATGCTGTAGAGCTTCACTTGGAAGACACATGAACTTGAAGCACAAAGCCACAATTTGGGAAGGTGGATTTGGGCTGGTTGAGGATGACTGCACAAAACAGAGTCCCAACAGACTACAGCAACACCCGCCCAGCATTAATCCCAACATGGAAAAAAGAAATAAAACAGGAAAATAAAAGAAAAAAAACATCCCAAGCAAAATAATGTTCCCAGGGCTTTGGCCAGGCGTGCTGGTATGCTTATTCATCGAGCAGCAATTCCTGAACAGATGTCCTCTATCTGAGTGGCTATAGCCCACCCACTTTCCTCCTTTATCAGAGATCAGCACCCCAACAATCTTATTTTTTATTATTTTCCTGCATCACTTAAAAAGAACCACTGCAGTAGATCCAAATATATTTGCTTTGCATTCACTGCTTGAGGTTCATGGACTGGAGGAGAAGAAAGGGATTTAGGCTCAGATGCAGGAGGAGAAGTGAAACGAGCAGAGGTCACACTGCAAAGCAAGACTTTAATGTCAGCAACATCCACATGGTGTGCTGTAGCTCATCAGACCTGGGTTGCTTACATGGGTGCTGGATGCTGTATGTGTACGGATCCTACTGAAGGGACATCTCCAAGAGTCTTGTGGAAACATTAGCACTTCTCCCCAGTTTAGCAGGTGAATTTGAAACCACAAAATGAGCATGAATTGCCTGGGTCTAGCACAGAAACCAGCCAGTCACTGCTGCTGGAATAAAAGCTGTTATGCAGGAAGATGAAAATGCCAAAAATAGCAGAGTTTGGGTAAAGTTTGGGTAAATCTTCATATTTACTTACAGATTTTGTGGGTGTTTGTAAAGCCTCAAGGAGATGCATATGGTCATTTTAAACTTACAGCCATGCTTGCACCATTCAGGATGAGGAACATAGCAAAGAAACTGGGTTTTCTGTGGTTCTGAACACCAGTGTTGCTCCTTCCCTCCTTGGCAGTACCTGTGGAAAATGTCAAGAAAGACCAACAATATGGAACTCTTTGTACAAGCATGTTTTCACCACTCATCCTCTTTCTTCTTTTTAACCTGTGAGATGCGTCTTTTCCAATTTCACCCAAGTCAATTTAATGACTGGCTTTATTTTCCCTCGGCGCTATTGAAGCACGCAACCACTTGACATATTTTACTATTAGAAGGACATGGTGTCCATTCTTAGAGTACCGAGAGAGTTCATTGAAGTACTCCTTTGCAAGGGCTTTCCAAGAAAAAAATCGCTTATGAGCTAAAAGTGATCCTGGGAAATTTCAAACCAACAGGAAGCAGACAGGAACACAGACAGGGAGTGAGAAAGCAGGCAGCACGCTGAATGCTCCTGCTTGTGGTGTTGCTCCAGCAGAAGGAAACAGGCTCAGGCTGAAGCGGATCAAAAGAAACAAAGGCCTGGCTGGGCTTCACTCACCATCCCTGGCAAGCTGTATGTATTCAGAAACAGCTAGAAGCAAACTATTGTTTTCCTCCTCCAAGTGTAAAGTCTCAACCAATTCTCATCTGTGAACTGCAGTATGTAAAAGCTTCCAAAGCAGGGAACAAATTATTTGATTTGAATCAGGGCTAGCAGGTTGTTTCATTGCATGTCAGGTTTAGGAAAATACTGCAGGGCAGTGGGAGGAGAAAATACCACTTCAGACGTGCATTTTAACTAGCAGCACAGCACATGCATTTGGTGGTAGTAGTGAACTCACCAACCCTAGAGGTGTTCAAGGAATGTTTAGATGTTGTGTTGAAGGACATAGTTTAGTGAAAACTATTGGTGGATGTTCTTAACTGGATGTTCTTTTAGGCCTTTTACAACCTTGATTCTATAATTCTATGATTTAGCTGTGTTCTGAAGGGAAAAAAAAAAATTGTGCATGGTAGTGTTTGTGTAGAAGGGCATCAAGCTTTGTTTTGTGAATTGTAGTGCCAAGACATCTTCCCAGATTTTTTAATTTAAATACAAAAGCATAAATATATTGTAATATCATATCAAGTATATAGCCCTTAAGAATAATAGGTTAAAAATGTTACAGCTCACTGTACAGTTTCAGTTTGTTTTGTTCTGTAAATAAAGTGCATCACTGAAAGTACACTATATTTTTCCATAGAAGTTGGTCTAGCTCAGTTTATAGGATAGCTGGTGGTCTTAAAAGATTCAAAGTCAAACTTTAACAGTCACGTCCAACAGTATTAACTTTACAACTAATGAAAACAGTCAGAACTAACTGCTGCTAGACGTGGTTGTACAAGTGCAAATTAAAGCACACTCTAATTTACCCAGAGCTATGCCACATATCATGTTTTATGCTAGTTATCATCAACTAGCCGGTTGTCCAGCACTTTAGATGTTATTACTTCAAGGAGAGGTTGCAGCTGCTCAGTGCCAAAATTGCCAGTTGCACTGGGTTGGGACAGCCATTAAACTCCTGCAGATTGAAGCCAATTTCATTATGAATCATGAATTTTGTGGATTACCACATGCTTGCTTAAAAGGACAAATAGCTTTGCTACTACAAGAATAACAGTCTTGGTGAGATCAAAAGCAAGAAGGAAAAAAAATGCCTCCAGTCATGAAGAACACTCAAAGCAAGTGGTGGCACAAGGATTATATATTACCCGTGCATGTAGAGCAAAGCAAACTGTCATTAAGTGTTCCTAGGAAGGCAGCTGAAGAGAACTGGCAAACTCTTGTAGGCCATGGACATACACAGGCCAAGATTTTTTTTTTTTAATTTATTTTTTAATGAGAGGTTTTTGTTAAGTGCATTACAACAGCTAGAAGAAGATGTCAGGCTTCCCTTGGACTTTTATGAGCACTTTTGAAAATCAGGGCCAGGGCTTATTATCTGGAGCTTAAGGAATTAGGAACTCAGCAGTAGATGGGAGCAAAAGGTGGCTACTGGTTTTTAACACAGCCCTGGCAATCAGCTGCTCTGGTTGTCAGTTCTGAAAATCTAGATCCTTATGGAAACTTACTCTAACTTACATACATGAGTCTTTGGTAGAGCCATAAACACTGAAATTGTGCATAGTTCAAGAAGTGACAAAGCTCTCAGATATATGGTCTCATTTTTGAGTGGTCTCCTGTGGAGCCGGGATTTGGACTTGTCCCTTCCACAATAACTTGTGATATTCTTTGATTCTAAAAAGCTCATCTCCAAGTATGTGGAAGAAGAAGCTGGAGGAAACAGCTATTTTGACCAAGTGGCAATATATCCCCAGTGAAGTCTTGGTGTGTTTGCAAAGAAACTCAGCTTTCCTCCTCCCAGACTCTGTATTGTACTATTGTAAACATGTCCCTATGTGTCTCTTCAGTTTTAAGGAGCAATACCAGAGTTTCAGTCAGTAGCAGTTTTTCTTTCCAGGGCCTGTTTTTAAAAGATTCCAAATAAATTGTCAAATAACACATGTGACAATTGAGCTAGAGGTTATTTCAATGCAGTCTTCCAGGCAGTCTTCATGAAGGGTTTTGAGTAGCAAGTTGATGCTGCATGTTGACCCACGAGGGGAGACAGAATGGTGCTTGGTGCTGCATTCAAGGGCCATGGGCTGAGTGTTCAGTGCAATTGAGATCTTTCATTCTAGCTTTGTTTCATGGCAGATGTCTTTGATTTTGTTGACATTACAAGTGTGTAAGAGTGCTGAGGATTTTAAAACGTCACTCATTTTCAGGATGAAGTACTGAGAGACACCTGCTAGCTTTATACAAGGGAGTTGGAGCTGACTTCTGCAAAAATCATGGAGAAAGAGACATGGAACGCTGTTAAGAGCTGATGTGAGAGGGAACCAATGCATCCCATGCCTGTGACATGGACTAGGAGAGATATAGCCACATATAGCCACATCATCCCTTCTAACTTGTGCCAGGGCTGTGACCATGTCTGAGATAGGCGTCTAGCAGGAACTATGTGAGAACAAATTGCTTGGACATCTGAAGAGCTCTAGTACATGTTCTGATGTGCAGTGTGAGGTCAGGCCACACATGGCACTGTGCTGCTGTGCAATGCGACCTCCGTCAGCTTCAGGGAATGGAAGTCTTTCCTAATACAGTGCCTTCCTAGCTGTGAATAGTTATTTTAATGAAGCCACCATGTAATTTGCACAGCCTGGCCTTGGATTTAACAATTGCAGAGTGCTTAGTCAGTTGAAAATACTGCACTGTCTTGCAGAGAAAATTTTCCTTCAGCAGTGTGTAAAGAGGGGTGAGTGCTTGCGTAGCAGTGAGGGAGTGGATCACAGGAGATAAATGAGCCAGGTGACACAGCCTATGTGACGTGGTGCAGTCCCATGACAGGTGCAGAACATGCTAGGTCACAGTTCCACCTCCTTCAGCTCCTGAAAACACGGCACAGGCCGTGCTTCTCCTCTGTACCTTGGCATGGCCAGGAGGATCGTAGTTCAGTCTCCTTTGCAACAGGCGTGATGGGACATTTCCTCCTCGTGCTCACCCTGCTACAAGCCACACTGTGGTGGTACAGCCACCAAGGTTGTGATCTGCTGGCATTGCTCCATCAACGCGAATAGTGTGAAACGCACTGAACAAAAACTGAAGATCTGTTCCACAGCAGGCCAAGAGAAGAGCAGGTCTGGTAGGCCTCCAGGTCTTCTACAGTCACATTCTGACCCCTGGTCACCCCTGAAGTTGCCCCAACCCTTCCTCTGCATCCTAGGGCATCTCTGTTCTCCACTCCTGGATTGAGGTTAACATCAGCAGGTCAGGGGAGGTAGTCCTTCCCTTCTACTCTGCCACATCTGGGGCACCCAGTCCTGGGCTTCTCAGATTAAAAAAAAACAAAAAACAAATAACAAAAAACAAAACCCAAAAAACAGAGATCTTTTAGAGAGAATCCAGTGATGAAGGTTATGAGGGGCTGGGAGCACAGGAGGAAAGGTTGGGAGACCTGGGACTGTTCAGTCTGGGGAAGAGAAGGCTGAGAGAGGATCTCATCATTGTTTATAAATATCTAAAGTGTGGGAGTCAAGCTGATGGGGGTAGACTGTTCAGTGAGGAGCAGTGTCAAGACAAGGGGCAGTGGGAAGAGGCTGGAAAATTCCCTACTAACACAAGGAAGAGCTTTACTGTGAGAGTAACAGAGTAACTGGAACAGGCTGCCCAGGGAGGTGGTGTGATCTCCTTCTCTGGTCATATTTAAGACCCATTTTGACACTTTCCTATGTGACTGCTGTAAGGAGCCTTGCTTTAGTAGGGGGGTGGTCTCAATGGTCTCTAGATGTCCTCTCCAACTCCTACCATTCTGTGATTCTGTGATCACCCGCTGTGATAGTGACCAACTGATGATCTCTGGAGGTCCCTTCCAACCCCTACAATTCTATGATTCTGTGATTCTGTGATTGACAGCTTCCCACTTTATGGTTTATAAGGGCCATGCTTGCTTAAAAGAGGTGAACAGTTTGTAGTCTGGAAGGACAAAGTTCCCTCAGCAGGTGATACGGCTCATCTGGCAGCCCTGAACTTTCCTACAGAGAACACCTCCTACGTGGCTGGGAAGCCAGCCAGGAGCTGCACCCACAAGAGCTCGCCCCATCAGGATGAAAACAAGCAGCTGGCTGGCTGCTGGCATGGTATTTTGACAGGCTGTGGGTTTGAGGTTTTTCCTCCCCTCTTTCTCCCTCTCTTGAAAACAGTTCAGTTTTGCCTCATTCTTATTCTTTTTCTCTCTGCCAGAAGCCTGTCCACATTCTTCCCAATTGTGTTTAAAGCCTTCTCCAACCTGTGAATAAAAACAGAAAAAGCTGAAGTCCTAAGGATGGCTACTGATGTCCAATTGTAAAGTGAGGTCATCTACCAGGCAGCATTGCTAAATGCTGGCTTGGGTAGCCTTTTTACTCCTTTCCATAGTGCTCTCAACACCCCAGCAGCCTTATCGGTGTTACTTATTGCTGCACCATTGCTAAACATGGAAGTCCTGGGTGGTACAGCAAAGCACTGAAACCTTTGCTTGTTCAGACAGACGAATGGAGAGCCAGCACATTTGGTGCTCCCTACTCCTCCTTCCGCTCCAAGGACAAGGCTGCTCACTGTCCCTAATTCATCCAGGGATCAGGACCTAGGGTGCCAAGCCTCACTTCTGAGTCAAGTCATAAAATGGGTTTATGAGATCCTGAGAGTATTGTAAAAGCTGACACGCCCTTGCTTATATTGTATGCATCTGTAAGTAGGTGCTACTTCAATAATTGCAGCCTTGTAAATATATCCGACTCTCGCTGCTGTCCTTTGTATGTGCCCTACTGCCCCAGGGGGCCCCGGAGGGGCTCTTTGGTTGCTCACCCCTTGTGTAGCTCTTTGGTGAACCCTCAGCAAATGCTGCACACGGAGGATTCCCTCCTTCATTGCCTGTGCCAGTATCAGGCAGCTGGGACAGAGCTAATCCTGGCTAAGGCAGCCACAAGACAGTAGTGCAACTCCAGGCTGGTTTTGAGTGAGCTGCCCGGAGAGCTATGTTGGTTTCCAGGGGCACAGCAGGGGAAGGAAGACTACCTAAGGTATTTGAGGCTGCTCTGCAGGACATTAATCCTGAATGTCTTCATTGCTGGACTCTTGCATGCCCACCCTCCTTCCGCTCCATAAAAACAAAAACAACAACAACAACAAAAAACCCACCAAACCCTCTGGATGTTATTAGTAGCTGGAAACAAGTTTTGTCAGGTTTTAACGATCTTGAGGAGCATAGCTGAACTGATAGGCTGGCAAAGGCACAGCCAATCCTCTCCTTACACATATGCTGCTTCTGCAGATCTCTTTCAGTTATGTTTTGAGTCCCCAGGGAACATGGAGTAGGTCTGCTGCTGTTCTTAGAGGGAAAAAACAGACTCCACGTGCTCCAGAGGGGACTTCGCTTGCAAAGGCTTGTTCCTAATTTGCCAGAATCTATCACTTTCAAGTTAGTTAAGGGCTGATTTAACTGTCAAAGATAATTACCGGATGGGGCTTGCTTTTCCTGTAAAGATTATGTTCACTCAAAACCATCTTTTCTGAATACACTTTGCAGACAATAAAATGTTATTGGTAGCTATTAAGTCCTAAACATTGTTTATCTGCTGCAGAGTTGGGACGCAAAGGTGGCAACAGTTCAAATTCCATCAAAGGGATCAGACTAAACCTGTCCCATTGCACCTGAGATCAAATAGCAGCTTTGTCTGGAGGGACATTCATGTGGCTGGGGTTGGAGAGAACCTCAGTGCCTTGTCCCAGCTAAAAGAGAAAAGTTTCTTTCACTTGTACTAGAGACCAGGATGTCCTCCTTTGTCCCCACTCTCACCCTCACCAAAGGAGCCTACCATATTCTATTACAGTTTCCTCTAAATATAGATAGATAGATAGATAGATAGATAGATAGATAGATAGATATAGATATATACTTTTTTTTTTTTCTTTTTTGGAATTGGGTCTCAGTTCTTTTCCTTCCTTCCTTCCTTCCTTCCTTCCTTCCTTCCTTCCTTCCTTCCTTCCTTCCTTCCTTCCTTCCTTCCTTCCTTCCTTCCTTCCTTCCTTCCTTCTTCCTTCCTTCCTTCCTTCCTTCCTTCCTTCCTTCCTTCCTTCCTTCCTTCCTTCCTTCCTTCCTTCCTTCCTTCCTTCCTTCCTTCCTTCCTTCCTTCCTTCCTTCCTTCCTTCCTTCCTTCCTTCCTTCCTTCCTTCCTTCCTTCCTTCCTTCCTTCCTTCCTTCCTTCCTTCCTTCCTTCCTCCCTTCCTCCCTCCCTCCCTCCCTCCCTCCCTCCCTCCCTTCCCTTCCTTCCCTTCCTTCCTTCCCTTCCTTCCTTCCTTCCTTCCTTCCTTCCTTCTTCCTTCCTTCCTTCCTTCCTTCCTTCCTTCCTTCCTTCCTCCTTCCTTCCTTCCTTCCTTCCTTCCTTCCTTCCTTCCTTCCTTCCTTCCTTCCTTCCTTCCTTCCTTCCTTCCTTCCTTCCTTCCTTCCTTCCTTCCTTCCTTCCTTCCTTCCTTCCTTCCTTCCTTCCTTCCTTCCTTCCTTCCTTCCTTCCTTCCTTCCTTCCTTCCTTCCTTCCTTCCTTCCTTCCTTCCTTCCTTCCTTCCTTCCTTCCTTCCTCCTTCCTCCCTTCCTCCCTCCCTCCCTCCCTCCCTCCCTCCCTCCCTCCCTTCCCTTCCTTCCCTTCCTTCCTTCCCTTCCTTCCTTCCTTCCTTCCTTCCTTCCTTCCTTCCCTTCCTTCCTTCCTTCCTTCCTTCCTTCCTTCCTTCCTTCCTTCCTTCCTTCCTTCCTTCCTTCCTTCCTTCCTTCCTTCCTTCCTTCCTTCCTTCCTTCCTTCCTTCCTTCCTTCCTTCCTTCCTTCCTTCCTTCCTTCCTTCCTTCCTTCCTTCCTTCCTTCCTTCCTTCCTTCCTTCCTTCCTTCCTTCCTTCCTTCCTTCCTTCCTTCCTTCCTTCCTTCCTTCCTTCCTTCCTTCCTTCCTTCCTTCCTTCCTTCCTTCCTTCCTTCCTTTTCTCTCTCTCTTTCTTCCTTTCTTCCTTTCTTTCTCCTTTCTTTCCTTTCTTTCTTTTCTTTCTCCTTTCTTTCCTTTCTTTCTTTTCTTTCTTTTTCTTTCTTCCTCTCTCTCTCCCCCCATCTTTCTCTCTCACTTTCTAACCCTTACAAACTATTTTGAATATAGAATTATGAGATTTTTCTCGTAATTAGGATGAGACTAACCTTCCCAGGACTAAAATCTCACACAGTATTTGATAATCTCATCCTAACTATAAGCCTGTGTACTACTGTAGGTGCGTTTACACTATATTCCCTGCACCAATTTTATAGGTCCTACTAAAAGATTTTCACAGATAAGTTTACATCTCTTCTGCCAGGACATCAGTAGATTTGTTTTCCAAAATTACTTTAGGCTGATCTCTCATATACACCTTTGCGTGTGCTTTTGCTCCTGATACTTGGTGTTAGGATAACCAAGTTAGGATACATTCTGACCTTCAGGGAGCTCTCTTTGTGATATGAACTTTGAGTTTGTCCAAACACAGTATTTTATGGAGCTAGTATCTCTTGGAGGTGTCGTGCCTCCACGTTAGAAATGTAGCAGTCTTCAGTCCAAGATTCTCCCAACTGTTAATCCATTGAACTCACTGTGATTTATAAAGGTTTAATAATATATAATCCTTTTATAAAGGATTGCTTCTAGCAATGCTTGTATAGGTCTACATTCACGTCATATGTGTCATTCCTACTGATTTCTTTGGCGTATGGAATATGAATGTGGTTTGAAAGTCTTGATTTGGCATCCTAACTGAATTTAAAATAACCATGTAGTATATAAATATGTGATATGTGTATGTACATACGTGCATACAGTGTATCTTTTTGTTGTTGTCAGTGCTATGAGATGTGCTTATTATTTTTGTTAAAGATCAAGTTCTTGTGTTCAGTCATTCCTATACTCTTCTGCAATGGCTAAATAATAAACATCTGATTTTGATTAAAAAAATAAAACATGGGAAGAGGTTTTCCATTTTCTGTAGGACCTTGCATAGGTTGGTTGTATTTCAGTGCCAAATCACATTTTTGGCTAACATGGAAACATCGTGTTTTGGCAGTACATTGAATGAGACTGGCTTTGCTTGAGGGATTAACCGTGCAAACTCAGTTGCCATAAACTTTTGTTTTAACTACTCTTCTTCTTTCAAGGCAACTTGATATACCATGTTTGATATTAGTGCCAAATGGATGAAAGAATTGAACTCGCTTCCAAAATGGTTTTAATGAAAGAGAAACTTTGACTTGATCTTTTCTGATAAAAGAAATATGACCAGGATCATTGCCAAGGGCTGACACCTGCAGACACAGATCAGACAAGGTGGTAAACTATTTCACTGTCCAAAGCAAGGTTGCTGTGTGCAAGTACACCTTTTGAGAGTGACCCCTGAAATGCTCTAGCAAGTCATGCCCCAAAATTATTTGGGGATAGTGCTAGTCAAACATTGAATTTAGGTCTTCTTCTACTTTACTAACATAACTGGTTGTGTGGGAGGGCCTGATCACACATAAAGATATTCGGTTTGTCATAACGTTGCATCTTGTGTCCAGTGCAGGAACTAAATTTTCAGCTAATGGGCAGTGTATGGAGAATTTAAATCAAATTTCCAAAGCCATTTGCTCATCCTTCTTGTGGTGTACTGCATAAATGTTTGCAGATAATCAGTGCTGCCTGGACTGCTTCTGATACAGGAATACTATTGAATCACAAAAACTATTCATTTTTAGATGGCATATTTGGCTCATCCATCTAAAAGGGCTAAACACCCACAGTTCACAGAATCTGTGTGAAAGGCAGGTTGTTAGTGATGTGTGTTCTCATGGGTTGCACTGAGTGTGATTTTGCTTGCTGTGATGTCACTGCAGTATGCATACCTGGCATTACTGAAGTGCCTTTATGAGCTAACATTCTTCCCTTGGCAAAGAGAGTTGCTGTTCTCTGTTAGTCACTTCTCTATGGCCAGTATATCCCCAAGAGGAATCTCATATATCAAGACTCTTTAAAAAAAAGGAATATTCCACTGCTTCACTCTTCCATCATACTGCTGGATACTCATAAACACAGAGGTTAAGAAAGAACCAGTTTGACTCTATGTATGTCTAATATTGAATAATTTAGTGTAGATGACTGCAAGTACTCTCTTCATTCCTGTAAGGAATAAATGGCTATGGAAATTAGCGTGGATAGAGGAACATATAAACTTATCTTCACTGAATTTATGCAAGAAACCATATACTTCTGCTCCATCAGAACAGTGAGGTCCAAAGACAGTTTTTAGTTAAGAGTATGGGGCAGCTTCTTTCCAATCCTGAATAGTTTCTAAGTAGAGTTTATTATTATTTCTGAATTGTTTTATTGGAAGTGGTACCAAGAGAACATACTAAGCAATCCACAGACCTTCTGTCATACTTTCCTACTGGCAACCCAGAGCATTTGGACTGCTTGACATCAAGAGATTTCGACTGGGAAATTCAATGTTTTACACAATTACTTTATGGCAAGCTGCTGGAAGTGTTCACTGTTCAAAACCACTGCTTTAGTCAGCAAACTGTACTGTTTAATGGCCATCATTTTGTAAGACAAAACAGAAATTAACCAAAAGCAACGTAGGATTCCCTGACTGGGACTTAAGATCTGCCCCATAATGATTATGTATCATATCTACATCTAACTGCTGCAGCTAAACTGCATACTGTGTTTTGCCTCCAGCTCATGTGTCAACACAATTCACAAAGCACTAAATGCAGGAGCATTTATCTTCACTTCCACATGGGTCTGTGAAAGTACAACAAATTGAAGTTTTCAAAAGGAAAGGGTCTGCCTCAAATTTGAAGCACTGTAAATTTATTTTACTTCCAAAGTAATAACTTCTAAAGAACTCCACGTGCTCTCTAAAGTCATGCATTTGTAACTGCATGGCCGTGGCACACTATATGGAAGCAACTCCTAGTAATAGCTATTCATGCCAATTGCACGCGTGAGAAACATAGAATATTAGCTCTTATTGTTGTTCTCCTCCTCACTTCACTTCCCACAGCTTGACATTTGCAACTAATTTTTTGTAAGAGTAGTTCTACTCTAAGGCAGTCTTGGAGCAGTTTCAGCTTTGTCCTCTGTGCCCATGCAATGCCTCTTGGAAGTGCTCAGACTGAAGTGGCAGGGGAGCAAATCCAGCTGGGGTAGACTCCCTAGCCTGGCATTACTTAAAGCTGGATTGGATTTCTCAAGGGGTAGTTGTTGCTGAAAGGTTTGCAAGACTTACTGTTTCATTTTAATGACAAAAGTGTTCACAGTATTTTTATGACTGTGGTTTCTGATAACTGATTGACCCTTCAGATGTTCTTGGGTTCCACCTGAACTGTCTACCTGAATGGTGAGTCACAGTCTAGTTTCACCTGAGGGCAGACTTACGAAGAGTTCCCCTATGTGTGTTCTTTCATTTTCAGGTATCACAGTGAGAAAGGAGTTATCACTAGGTTATGACAAAAGAAAGCCACCATAACCCTCCATAAGATGAACAGTGTGCCTCATTGGTGTAAAAGATTTCCACTCTTTATGAGGAACATGGTGAAAGAAAAGAGGCTTGCTTACTAAAGGATTTCTGTTTGTTTGTTTTCTGTTTGTTTCTCCTCTTTGGACACTGAAGCCAGTTTAAGCAATTTTATGAGAGGTAACTTTCCTTGAGACATCACATTGATGGCCCATCTCCTAGGCTGTTGGGTTGCATGTTATTTCAAGACGAAATACTCTGGTCATAGGACTTGAAATGATAACTTATTTGTCTTCAGCAGAATTTCAGTCAAGTGTCTCACTCTGGACCATTTGGATTTGTGGTCAAGAGAAAAGAACAAAGGTTCCCCCTCAAATAGCTGCAATAATTTTCAATGTCAAGAGCTCTGAAACAAGCAATGCAGAGTATGGGCAAATATGTCTTTGCTTTGCTTTGTTGTAAGGATTTGTGACTTCATAATCCGTTTGATTTGTGATCCTTAACTGAAAGGAAACAGACCGTGCAACCCACATGCTGCTTTTTTTTTTTTTTTAACTTGTCCTCTGAATTGAACATATCTTTGCCACTAGAAGAGCTTGTGATGTGCGTTGTGTGCTGGTCTGACAGATACATCTGTAAAAAATGTGTGTCTAATCTTTGTAACTACAGTTGATTACAATTTATTCCCCTGTCTTGAGGGGGTTTTCAGCCTTTTGAATGCCTAGCTGACAGTTGTCCATGAATGATGCATCAGAGTGGTGATCTATACCCAATTCAAAGACATAGATGTTCAGACACACACACATTTTCTGAGAAAAGTGGATTTTCATGGGACACCAAATCTTATTACCCTGCTGCATCCTTCAGTCTTGCGATAGAAAATATTCCCCACCCTTTTAACATGGGATTCAGATTTGAGTGCAGCTCAGATACTCCTGCTATGCCTTGCTGCCCCAAGTTTGGAAAAGTGGTGAAATAATTAAACTAGATAACATTTCTACATGTGTGTCATGGCTTCTGCTGGTTGCTCTGTGTTGTCCAGATGAATTCCAAGCAGAAGGTCCATGCAACTATGCTCCCAGGAGATGCCACCCATGATGGTATGTCTCCTCTTCCACTATCAGAAAAAAGAGGGCTTGATCTGTGATTGGATATCTTAATTATTGTCTCCATACTGCTTGTCCAGATGTGGTCTCAGACTGGACACTAGTGTAGAGTACAGCACTGGCAGGCCAAACCCTGTAAACATCTTTTTTTTTTTTCTTTTTTTTTCTTCCCTTTTTTTTTTTCCTTTTTATTTATTTATTTATTTTTAATTAACTAGTGGCTTTCATTATCCCATTTTCAATTTTGTCCACAATAAATTATTGGCTGTAACAAGTGTACGTCATGCAGCTTGTTTTTAAGCTGGTCATGCAATGGCTCCTGATTTCCAGCTGTTCCTCCCCACTGCGGCCGGTGTGTAGAAGGTGAGAGAATGCACCCATGGTCTCACATTTCTGAAGTGTGAGGAGCATTCCCACGTCCAATGGTTGTGCTGCAGCTATGTGATGCACACCCAAAATACAGAAATACAGTGCTGCAGGCAGAGTTATACAACCTCAAAATAGCACCTGTTAATTGTGAGACTGCCGTGACACTCAGCAGGAAACCAAAGAGTACAACCACTTCCAGAAACAAAACCGGCCCCTTTTCTTGAAATGTCATTCTTTTGAGAGCATGGAAAGAATGAGGATTAAACTGCAATGCCTCTTTAATGACACATCAAACGATATTGAGCAACACTGAGAGGCTGCCTGCATGTTAGAGCATTACTTTGAATGCTTGGTAGAAATGGTTTATAGAAAGTCTTTCCAGGCATTTGTACAAAGAAAGCTCCATTAAATGGCATACGAAATTAAAGCCTTCATTTGGTGAGCAAGGCAAGGAGAATTTAGAGAGATCAGAGAGGCTGTAATGGGCACAAGGAGAAGACAGCAAAAGAAAGGATGAGGAGGTATTTCTTCTTTTCTTTCTATTGCACAGTCCCCCAGCTGCAAGTTCCTGTTGAAGGATTGTAAATTGTTCCATTGCCACTCTGTAAAAGGTTAAAGCTTAGAGAGAATCACAGCACAAGATAGGAACTGTGAGGTTTCCCACTGGTTATGGGACCAACCTGATCTCTGACAGTGTTTGACCTCTGAAATATCATGTCACCTCTTGGATTTCCTTGAACTGCATTTTCATTGAAATGATGTTCATGTAAACGTAAGTGCATCAGCAAAAAAATAAAAGCAACAACCCTTTCTGTGTGTTGATGATGACATTTCTTGAAATCAGGAATCTAGCACACCACACAAGATGTTTTACATTGGTTAATTCCCTTCATTATGAGAAATGTGCTTATTTTTTGTAGTTCACTCATATCTGGCTTTAGTTTTGAGACACTGAGTCTTGTATATTCATCTGTCTCAGATGAATATTAGATGAATAGATGAACAATTTGCATTTTCCAAGGACACATTATTGACCCATTGCTCTACCTTTTTTCATGTTAAGAAAGTTAGACTGAGTTTTCGAAGTTCTTCAAAGAAAATACTAGTTTCTGTTTAAAAGCTTGTTGGTTTTTTTGTTTGTCTGTTTGTTTTTCCTAGAAAGCTGTGCAGAACTGATACACTTTTATACAATTATTAAATTTAATTGTTGCACCAGAATCCCCTTGTACCCTAATGGTCCTGCTAAGCCTTGCTGTGAATATCCATGTAACAGTACCCCATTGGATCCAACTGAAGGCTCAGCCATGATACATACATAGGATGGTCTGTGCAGTCCAAAAGGGTAACTAGCACACAGCATCACCTGTTCACTGCATTTGGTCATGGGCATTATGCATGTTAGGAGCCACAATTCAGAATTGCTTTCCAAACCACCCCCCTTTAGAATTAGCTGCCATACTTGGGGAGCCTAGGGAAAGTATGGGACACCATTACATTTCATGATGTACAAATGCTAACCATGGCTGGGGGCAAGGCAGGGAGACAAGAGATGGCAGCATAGCTAGGGCAGATCATGGGGTCCCTGAAGCAGTTGGATCTTTTGCCAGCTGTTTGGCAGTGAGCACAGTGGTGGAAGGCTGGAAAGGAACTAGAAAAGAGTATGTGTAAATGTTTGTGGAGAATAGTTCATCATGTAGAAAGTGTGTCTTCAAGCTGGAGCACTGTGTAGTAATGAGAGGACGTGTCATGAGCCAACCATCAGGCAGGGGTTGCATTCCCAGAGTACACTGAGGAAATGGTTGGGCCAGAGACTGGCTGTAGCGGAATAAGATCAGACTTGATTCTTGGACTGTAAGACTTGAAGATACTGGTGGTCTTGTGAGACAAGAAGTCTGGTGCTTTAGAAACTTTTAACTCAGAAGACACATCAGCTTTCTATTTTTAATTTTGGTGTTCTCCTACCTACACACCCAAAGACGGTGTTAGGTCTCCAGTCAAGTGTCATACTGTGATGATATACACATCTGGTTGAAAGAGACATAATCATTATCAGTTTCTCCTTCACTAGCCTATATATTTTCTTGCCCCAGGCTTTATGATTTTCATACCTGTCTCAATACACAGTTTATTTTTTCCATCTTACCAGTTGTCTCTGTATCAATAATCTGTTCGGTCTGTTATCTTCCTTGATGGCTATCAGGTCTCAGAAATGTTCCAGGAGGCTGACTGTTTTGCACTATTTGCTTCCTTCCTTAGAGAGAAATGCAGAAAGCACTAAAAAGTGACTGCTACAAGCATCGTAAGCAGTCTGTTACCAAACTCCATCTTAGAAGGCTCAGTTACGGAAATGCAGATGTTGGGTCACACATGCTGCCATTTACCAGACGACAGAGTTGCACAGTTTCAGCAGTTCTATCCCATTTTAAGGCCCATTCTATGGAGTATTTATGTGGCCAGTCGGAATTACTCCTGAGTGTTGTTCTGGGAGTCAGTAATTGGAGCAGTCATGAAACCCAAAGCAGATATCTAAGGAAGCTATCTTCTTTGCTACTGGACTCCCAGCAAGGTATGAAGGTCAAAGCCCTTGGTCAGATAAGGACAGTGGGTGAGCAGGAGCTTCAGGTTATTGTGTTCCCAGTCTCTGAACCTTGTAGGCTACTGTACCACAGCTCAAGTTGGTCCCTCATTTGCTCCCCCTGCATAGGTATGTGCTGCCAGCTCTGGAGGTCCAGTCCCAGTCTAGCCCCAGGGGAGATGGAGTTGTCATACATCTTCAGATATTGTTTCCAACATTTTCCAGAACAGGGAGGAGTTAATCTCACAAGTGTTTTCTGAGTAATAAGTGCATTTGGTCACACTGTGTATCACGTCAGGAATGGGATATGTTTTCCAAGGTGATAAATTTTCAAAGTTTGGACAGCAACTAAAATGTTTGCAGTTGCAGCAGGGAATCTACTCTCATCTTTGCATACAAATCCAGATGATTTTTCCTGTTGGTATTAATTTTTATTCTGTGATCAAAGTCATGGACAATAATTAGATTTCTTTATGTTTCTATCTGAATTTACAAATAAAAGAGCAACACTAAGAAAATAATCAAAACCTATTTCACTAAATCTGATAAAAAGCACTTCCCGGATCTAAGAAAAAAAAAAAACAGTTGAAATCCTCCTGCCTGTTACCCCTTCAAATTTTCTTGTGAAATGCTACATAGCCGCTTGTTTTCTTTTAAATAAACAAACAACCAGAGAACAGACTGCTTCTCTAAATTAGGTTTATCAGTGTTTGTTTGTTTTCCTCCATAGAAATTCAGGACTTGTCCAGACTTGGAGCTTTAACAATGACCAATATTATATTAGGAGAGATGAGAAAGAGGAACTCAGCTGAGGAACGGATATGCTGTCAGGACTTTCATGGGCTGAGCTATGCTGCCTTGTTCTTGCTTGTCTTTTCCATCAGTACAAAAGAGAATCACATTAGAAATGAAGACATGATGATGCAAGTAATTTTATTCCATAAATATATATTTTAAAATGTAACACTTAAACTGCTTTGTGCATTGCATGCAAATACACCCCATTTCCAGCAAGGGAACCATCTAAAACACCTTGTCTTGGTTTTCATGCTCTCCCAATTCATTCAAATAACAGGGCAATAAAGATACAACATTCCTTGTTTAGAATGCCAAAACTAAAACTGTGTTTTTGAGTGTCATTTCCCTATCCCCAAATATAACACTTATTTTCAATAAGATAAAACACTTCATTAATAATGTACGTAAAGTTCTGTTTTCAAGTTTTCATTTCAGGCAAAATTGGCAGAGGGGAGGCACAAACAAAGAAAGGAAAAAGCAAATCTGTTGGGAAGGCGTTTTGAAACAAGATTACAGGAAAGAGGCAAGACAGAACAGTATTAAAACAAGTAGAAAAACTGAAAATATGAAAAGCAGCTTCTGCTTTGTGATGCTGCTGAATGCCTTCTGAATGCTGACATACGTGATTACTTTACAAAGCCAGCACTTATTCCTGACATGCAAGCCCGTCAGAGCCAAAATAGTAGGGACATTTACAATACCATGATGTAACCTTCTCCTACACTTTGTAAATGTGGTTGCATGTTGCAACTTTCCTTGTTTTATAATAGCTGAGCAGCAATATCCAGCGCACAGTCTGTACTGCAATGTTACAACTCCTTCCTAGCAGGTCAGGAGGCGTTTCGTAACTGGATGAAAAAAATCTGTGTTCACATAGTTATCACCCCATGTCTTCATCTGGGTACAACTTTCGGTTCCTCTGTTTTTGCACGCGGAGCTGACAGGTGCTATTCTTGTTGCTCTGTGGTGAATGGCATTTCATCAGCCACACATGTGTGAGAATGAGGGACAAGTGGGGTCCCAGCCTGCTCTCTGCCTGCATTCCAGGCCCCTTCCCTGATGTATGGAACTAAGGAAAAAGTATTATGGGAGAAGACAAGCTGAGTAGCAGCAGCCCCATCAGGGAGATGTTCTACCCAGAGATAAGATGGAGGTGGAACAGCACTATTATTACACTAAACACTATAACACAAACACTAAATAACTGTAACAGGTGGAAAACACTATTCCATGCCTTATTTTAACACCTGAAGATGTAAGGCTTGCTAGCAGAGTGGAAGAGCCTATGTATACTGGCAACTGTGAGCAATTTAAGAGTCAGCTGTGTTTCTAAGGGCCCAGAAGTGCTGACATTACTACTAGGCCTTGTACATCTGGTTGGGAGTCCCGCAGCTCCAGCAGCATAGTGACTGTTGTGTGGCCCCTCTGCCATGCTGGACCATGATCACTCCTGTCCCTTGAGGACATCCCACATCTCTGAGAAGGTGTCAAGGCACAAATTTTGCAGTCCCTTGACTCCACACAACAGACTTGCTCACGCAGTTGGGTGAAGGAAGGTGCTTTCAGAAGACAGGCAGCCAACAAAAATAGCTGTTCTTGTTGTCATGGCATGACCTTGCAATATCAGAGTGAAGGATGTGTTGGGTTGTTGCAAACAAAAGACCAAGACATGCAATAACTGAGGCTGGCAGTGTTTGTAGTGCAGTGTCTACTTGAAGCAGGGCATCTCCAAGGCTACATGAGCTTGCAGAGAAGGCATGTCTGTCGTAAGTACTTTGTGACAACACAGGATGAGAGAAAAGGTAAAAACAAAATCTGACAGACCCAGAGGGTTTGGGTTGTATGCATGTTGTTAATGGCTCCTGATTGTCCCCTGCAGCTCTGTTAGTGATAATCACAGAATTACAGAATTGCAGGGACTGGAAGGGACCTCAAGAGATCATTGAGTCCAACCTTCCTGCTAAAGCAAGCAGGACAAAAAAAAAGCAACCCTACCTTTGTACAGGTAGGAGTCCAGATGGGTCTTGAAAATCTCCATATAAGGAGACTCCACAACCTCTCTGGGCAACCTGTTCCAGTGCTCCATCATCTTTACCGTAAAAAAGTTCTTCTGCATGTTTGTATGGAACATCCTATGTTCAAATTTTAGGCCATTACTCCTTGTCCTATCACTATGCGCCACCGAAAAGAGCTTATCCTCATGAATTTGCCTCCCACTTCCTTTCTAACATTTATAAATATTAATCAGACCCCCCCCCCACCACCCAGTCTTCTTTTCCACAGGCAGAACAGACCCAGGTTACTCAGCCTTTACATACAGGAGATGCTCCAGGCCCTTTATTGTCTTTGTGGCCCTCCACTGGACTCCTTCCAGGAGATCTCTGTCTTTTTTGAATTGGGAAGCCAAGAATTGGACACAAGTATTCTACGTGTGGCCTTACCAGGGCAGAGTAGAGGGTGGGGATCACCTCCCTCGACCTGCTGGCCACGCTCTTTTTAATGCACCCCAAGATACCTTTGGCCTTCTTGGCCACAAGGACACACTGCTGGCTCATGGCCAACCTGTCTTCCACTAGAATACCCAGGTCCTCCTCCACAGAGCTCCTGTCCAGCAGGTCATCCCTTAAGCTGTACTGATACATGCGGTTGTTCCTCCCCAGGTGCAAGACTCTGTACTTGGTCTTGTTAAACTTCATCAGCTTTCTCCCTGCCCACCTCTCCAGCTTGTCTAGATCTTGTTGAATGGTAGCACGGCCTTCCAGTGTATCAGCCACTCCTCCCAGCTTTGTGTCACCAGCAAACTTGCTAAGGGTGGATTTTATCCCCTCATCCAGGATGTTAGTGAAGGTCTTGAACAAGACCAGACCCAACACCAACACCTGGGGAGCACTGCTAGTTACAGGCCTCCAACCAGACCTCTGAGCTCTGTCAGTCAGCCAGTTCTTAATCCACCTCACCATCTACTCATCTATCCCACACTTTCTAAGTTTCATAACAAGGATGTTGTGGGAGATGATATCTAACTCCTTGCTGAAGTCAAGGCAAACAACATCCACTACGCTTTCCACAAAGTAGAGAAGTCAATCCCTGCAGTAAAGAAGCTGCAGAAACACTGCTGTCGTGACCCGTTCCTTGTCACAGCCATAACCTGGAGAATGCCTTCCATTCTCCAGGGAAGAGCTGGGAGAGTTTCCACCTACCACTGTGGTGTGAGAGCAGAGAGAGGGCAGGACAGCAGAAACTCAGGGAAACCTTACTTCAGCTGGATTCACTGCGTATCCCTTTCTGGTATGAAGAAAATTGGGACAGTAATTGGCACGGAACAGCATCTTGCTGTGCTAATGACTGTGAATACCTTGGGAGATATTAAAGGGCTGCTGTTAAGGTACTACTAATAATTTTCGGAATCATTTCCATTCCTATTCTTCCCCTGACAGCCTGAATCTGCTGTGGGTCCTGTTAAAACTGTTCTGTCTACTAATGGTTTATTGCTTTATTTGATGGGTTGCTTAGGGATGGCAAGGAAGCTTGTGGTTTTTTTCCTCTCCTCCCTTAACATAGAGAAAGCATTTTAATATTTCTTGGAGAAAAATGGATGCAATAAAATACGAATGCTTTGGGTCCAATCATACTGCAGTGGAAAGCACTGCCCTGAGAAGCTGTTCTGTTGCTGTGCTCTGGAGAGAACTGGCATCATTGCGGCTCTGGCTCCTCGTAAACATCTCTGTGCTGAAACTAGTGGAAAGATTCACTCATTTAGGAAGGGAAGATGGAGCATATCTGGACCTCTGTGGTCTCCACTGATGTTTTTCTGAATGAACAATTGCTCATGGCCGATCTGGGAAAAGTCACATGGCAGTGGCCAAAATTGCTCAAGCACTGGTGTTACTGCTAGCAGTGTCATTTTAGACTGCGGTCTTCAAAGTTGGGTAAATACACGAGTGGTAGTAACTCCACTGAGAGCTAGTTGTACTGACCCACTGGAGAACAGTCAGTGGTTACACGTTGGTAACGGCATTGCAGCAGGCACCACGAATGTTAACAGCATTTGAATGAGTATCGGTAAGGTCTGAACAAAGCTCCTTCAAGGGAAATGACAAATTTTCCCATTTCTGAATCACTTAAAATTGGATCAGGCAGAGAAACAGGGAGGACTACACAAGGAAAGATCATTCTGGCAACTCTAGCTGTTCCTTCTTAGCCATGAACCATGCTTGGGGGAGTGTCCTTCCTTTGCAGTGTGCAAGTCATTAGACGGGAACTCAGCTGTGGCACCGGGCTCTAGTTGGAGATGCCATAGATTGCTCAAAAAAGGGAAATAAAATTCATGTGTATGAAAGAGGGGAGAGAGCCTTGAGTTTTGGGGGGGGGCTGCCTGTGGAAAAGATCCATTCTGAGCCTTCAGTTGCTGGCAAAGCTCCTGCAGGAGAAAGTGGAATTTTCCCTGCATAAGCAACAATGCATATGCTTGTTTAAAAGAAAAAAAAAAAAGGGAAGCCAGCAGATGTAGAGTCCTAGTGAGAAAGAAAAGGAGCGTTGTGTCCAGGACATTGGGGAAACTGTTCAAAAACAGTTCATCCTTATGCAAGAAATCATCCCTGTTTGTTTACCAGTGGCAGTGTTAGCTTGAGTTAGTGCTGGCTCTGCAGAGGGTAGAGCATGAGAACACAGTTTTGGGACCTGGTCCTAACTTCAAGACGATACCTGGGTTCTTAGCTGGCACTCTCCTAGGGGCTGGCACTCAGGATGGGGAAAACAAACAAACAGATCTGTTCAAAGGCGTGCAGGAGGGATAATTTCTTTTGGAATATCTCTTCTTCCTCAAGGGAACTGGTGAGCTGTAACAGAATAAAATCTCCCTGCAAATGGGAGGAAGCTAAATGGAAGAATTGCATCTTTGCCCTCTGTCAAAAATAAAGAAAAAAAAGAAAGGAAAAAAAAAGATTAAGGGGAAAAAAAAAAGAGACTATTGATTCAAGATTTACCAAGTCAAAGAAACACAAGAAAGAATACATACATCTCTTTAGCCTAAAAACTAGGTATCCATCTGAAAGAGGGGACAATTGCCTGAAATGGTGTTTTAACTTGTTACTACCTCATAGATAATTCCTTCCTCCTTTTCTTCCTAATGACATGGCTTTGCTTGGATTTCAAAGATGGGAAATGGGCACTGGAAATGCTCCTGTGGCACAGCAGTCTGATCCCAAACCTTGCCATGCAGGTGAGCAGGTTGTACACCAAGGTGAGTGGGAACCACCTCTCCACCAGCGTCCCCTTTGACCAAACTTAAGCATGGCAATCTCAGCCCCAGTTTTCCAGGAAGGTCAGGTATGGCATCAGCTTGTGTTGCTTTCAGGCCCATGTACAAGTATCTTGATTGGGCTAGGAGGGCCCCAGTGCACAGTGATGTTGAGCTGGAAGGGATTCACTGCTCGGTGGCTTGGATCCTTCAATTTCCCCATCATTCACTTTCTGCTATATTTATCCACCTCCTTCTCACTCCAGTTTTCACACCACGGCCCAAGAACTGGAATATTACATATTACACAGCCAAAACTGTTTTCAGTTCTGGTTCTCCTTATTCTCCTTACAGTGAAAGAAAACAATAAAGAAGTCCTTTTTGGATATTCAGAGGAATGGCATTATGATACATTTATACTCCCATTTTAGGATGTGATGCAAAAAGTCACTGCAAACCTTTTACATGAGAGAGTGGGACATTTTGTTAGTACATCCTATTTTTCTGCTCATGCAGTGATTTCATTATGCTTGTTATGCTTGTTAAATATTATATTTTGTTAAATTCATCATTTTCTTGGAACAGGCTGCTCAGGGAGGTGGTGCAGTCACTGTCCCTGGAGGTGTTCAAGAGCTGTGTGGAGGTGGCACTGAGGGACATGGTCAGAGGGCATGGTGGGGATGGGCTGGTGATTGGACTTAATGATCTTAATGATCTTTCCAACCTTTATTCTATGATTCTATTATTTACATCAGTGTAAATTACCAAAAGACTTAGAAGGGAGAAAAGTAGTGAGATCTTATGCTTCATCCCAAAAACACAGAATTGTTGTCAAACTCTTCCATTCGTAAATGACACTAATCACTTGAAAATCTGTTTTCACAGAGTATATTATGTTAGCCAGTGTATTTTACTTATTTTTCATATCTTTCTGTATTGTGTGGTTTCAAAATACACATCACATGGCACCCATTACAAATGAGATACTAGAAATCTTTCTCAAATCTTGTACACAGTGGGCTGAGTTTTTAATTCTTCTTGCTTACAGGGACGTCTTTTATTCCCTCTTCAGCATGTTGACCGTTCACATGTCTAGCATATGAAGCCTGTTTGAGTCACATGGCTGTGTGACCACATGCGGTTGAACTGGTGTTCAGCTTCACACAGGCCAAAAAAAGAAGCATGAGACAAGGCAAACTGAGATAGCTGACATCTGGCAATTCCTTACCATCAAAATTTGGACCATCCTTGAAGAGGGCATCAAAAATACTAACTAGCGCTCTGAACACATGCTCTGGTATATGGTCTGATTTTTGGACGACTCTTTGTGGAGCCAGGAGTTGAACTTGAACTTTATGGATCCCTTCCAACGTGGGATATTTTATGATTCTATGAGTGTGTATATGCCTTTTTAGTTCTTGCTTCCTCTTCAATTCCAAGAGGCTAATTCAATAAGAATATGAGAGGTTCCAGGTGCGGTCCCACATCACAAGAATGGTGGCCCATAACCTATTCATGGTGAGGGAAATCCTACAAAAGATTTAGCAGAACAATGCCTCGGGGCCAGTAGTAGCACACATAATCATAGAGTCATAGAATCATAGAATCATTGAAAGGTTTGGGCTGGAAGGGACCTTTAAGATCATCTACTTCCAATTGCCCTCCTATAGGCAAGGACACTCCCTCTACACCAGGTTGCTCAAAGCTCCATCCAGCCTGCCCTTGGGTGCTTCCAGGGAAGGGACATCCATAACCTCACGGAGCAACTTGTTCCAGTGTCTCACCACCCGCACAGTAAAGAATTTCTTCATGATATATAGTCTTAATCTACCCTCTTCCAGTTTAAAGCCATTTTCCCTCATCCTGTCACTACCTGCCCTTATACAAAGTCCCACCCAAGTATTTCTGTAGGCCCCCTTCAGGTACTGGAAGGCTGCTGTAAAGTCCCACAAGAACCTTCTCTTCTCCATGCTGAAGCGCCCCAACTCTCTCAGCCTGTCCTCATAGGATAGGTGCTCCAGCCCTCTGATCATCTTTGTGGCTCTCCTCTGGACCCACTACAACAGCTCGATGTCCTTCTTGTGTTGGGGTTTCCAGAACTGGGCCCAGTACTCCAAGTGGGGTAGAAGGGCTGAATCATCTCCCTCAACCTACTTTTCTTGATGCATCCCAGGATACAATTGGCCCACTGGCCTTCAAGCAAACACTGCCGGCTCATGTAGAGCCTTTCACCAACCAACACCCAAAAATCCTTCTCCTCAGGGCTGCTCTCAAGTCATTCTCCACCCAGTATGTATCTGTGCTTGGATGGCCACAACCCAGCTGCTGGATCTTGTACTTGGCCTTGCTGAACTTCATGAGGTTGGTTTGGACCCACCTCTCAAGCCTGTCCAGATCCCTCTGGATGGCATCCCTTCCCTCTAGAGTGTCAACTGCACTGCTCAGCTTGGTGTTGTCTGCAAACTTCATGAAGGTGCGCTGGATAACACTGTCCATTGTCACCTTCAAAGATGTTAAATAACACCAGTACCAGTACCAATCCCTGAGGAACACCACTTGTCACTGGTCTCCACTTGGACACTGAGTGTGACCATCTAGCCAATTCCTTATCCAGTGAGTAGTCCATCCATCAAATCAATTTTTCTCCAATTTTGTGACCAGAGTGTCATGTGGGACAGCATCAAATGCTTTGCACAAGTCCAAGTAGATGATGTCCGTTACTCTTTCTTTACCCACTGACACTATAACTCCATCACAAAAGGCTACCAAGTTTGTCAGGCATGACTTGCCCTTGGTGAATCCATGTTGGTTACCACCAATGACCTCATCTCTATTTTCCAGGTGCCTTAGTAGGGCCTTCAGAAGGATCTGTTCCGTGATCTTTCCAGGTACAGAGGTGAGAGGTTCTTTATATGGCCTTGATTCTGATCTTCACTTACAGCAGGCAGATCTTCCTTCTCCAGATTCTTACCTTTGTTTTCTGCAGCTTGAGCAGTGTGGCTAGAGCCCTTGTGGTGAAGACTGAGGCAGAGAAGTCATTGAGTACATCAGCTTTCTCTACATCCCTTGTGACCAGGTCTACAGTTTCCTTCTAGAGAGGGCCCACATCTTCCCTGGACTTCCTTTTATCACTGATAAACGTGTAGAATTTCTTCTCGTTCCCCTTTATGTCCCTGGCTGATTTAATTCTATCTGGGTTTTAGCTTTCCTCACCTGATTCTGGCTGCTCAGACAACTTCTTTGTAGTCCTCCCAGGTAACCCATTCCCACTTCCACTCCCTATAGACTTTCTTTTTTGCACTTTAGTACATCCAGGAGCATGTTGTTGATGCAGAGGCATCCTGGCATTCTTGCTTACCTTCCTTTCTCTCAGGATGCACTGTTTCTGGCTTTGGATGAGATGGTCTTTGAATACTTACCAACTTTCTTGGGCCCCTCTTCCCCCCAGGGCTTTATGCTAAGTCACCCTGTCAAGCAGTTTCCTGAAGAGGTTGAAGTCTGCTCTCCTGAAGTCCAGAGCAGCAAGCTGGCTGCTAAACCTTGCTTGACACCTTAAGGATCTCAAATTTGAGAAACAGTTCTGAATCTTCCATTAGCCCTCTTGGCACTTAGCATAAGAATAGCCACCTTAGCTCCGACCAGAGGCAGAAATCGTGGCTAATCCTGGACTAATGAGCAGTTGCTGAAATCTCCAAGTTTGCAGATAATGCTGAGTAGTTTGAGTGGTCAAATGTCACAGAGACAGCATGAAACACCAGAAAGGCCTCACAAGCTAGTGGACAAAATGTGGCAGATGAAAGTCAGTGTAGATTAATGTAAGGTAACGCACTCAAAGAAAAATAACCTAGATAAACACTAGATGATGCCAACCTTGAAAATGGTAGTTATCAGGAAACAGATCAGAGTCATCACTGATAGCTCTCTGAAGTGATCACCTCAGTGTGCAGGGACGACCAAAAAAGTCCAAAAAAAGGGCCTTCCATCATGAGGAAGTGTACTGAGGAGAGAGTTTTATTTTGCTGCTGTTGAAATCTCGGTGTACTCTTACGTGAGCCCCTGTGTGAGGGGCTGGTCTTCCCTACTTGAGGACAAGTCAGCAGAGAGAGGTCAAGAGGTCTCCTTACAGCTCAAGCAAGGCAAGAAATTCTTAAGTAGGTAGTAAAGGATGTGAGCAGGGTGTTCCCCCCTGCACACCAAACGCAGGGCGTTGGAGCAGTACATGGGGAAGGAACAAGGTTGCTCATTCCATCTCCCACTTGTGGAATATAGGACTGGGCTGAGCGATCCATCATCTGCCCTGTTTCTAATGCTCTTATCCTGTACCTGATTGTGGTCAAAAGTTGAGCCTACAAATAGGGCACAGTAGATAAATATTTCCCAAAATAGTCTCTTGGACATTGAGCCCTTGTGGCTTACAGACTTCCCAAGCCAGAGGAGGTGGTGTCTTTTTTCTTTTCTTTTCTTTTCTTTTCTTTTCTTTTCTTTTCTTTTCTTTTCTTTTCTTTTCTTTTCTTTTCTTTTCTTTTCTTTTCTTTTCTTTTCTTTTCTTTTCTTTTCTTTTCTTTTCTTTTCTTTTCTTTTCTTTTCTTTTCTTTTTTCTTTTCTTTTCTTTTCTTTTCTTTTCTTTTCTTTCCTTTTCTTTCCTTTTCTTTTCGAATGAAATTCTATTTTTATTTTTCCATATATATATATATATATATATATAAAAGAGCAGACAGGGCTTTGAAATCAAACTTTGTTATTGGAGGTGACAGGCCAACTATGGGTAGGTGCCAACTGCAACACTTTATTTTGGCTGCCATCTCAAGAGGAAAGCTGGCAGTAGGAAGGGCAGGGAGGCATGTCCAGGAGAAGATGAAGAATTTAGCCAGACTTTCAACAGCCTCTTTGACTCTGGGTGGCTGAGAAAACAGAGCAGTGTTTTCTGTGTGCTCTGACAAAATACCCTTTAATGATTGTCTTCTGGGTCACACTGAGTTGCAGCTTGTACCACTACACTGACCCAACCAGTGCAGGATAGCAGATTTTGCTTCTGAAGATGCAGTGCAGGTTGTGTGGCAGCATGGTTGGTTCTTCTGCTTTTTCTGCTAAGTGAGCAAAGCAAATAACTTCCCTCCAGTCTCTAGGTTTAAGCTAGCATTGACTATGCAAGTAAGAAGCAAATTATCTTTCAGTGTAAATGAAAAACAGTTCTGTATTTAGGAAAACAGACTGAAAATGAAACTTCTACAGACTGAGAGAAAGATTACAGGTTAGTAGCCCAGTTGAAAGACACCCAGGGAAGAAAAAAAACCATTGTAGACTATACATTATTTCCTGAAAAATAATGTATCTCATCTCAAAAGAGCCGACTTAGATGACCAAAGCAGATCATTCAAGCAGCTAAAGCGTAGCAATACCTTTTCAGGAATATTACTCGAAGCACAAGAAAAACTTCTTTTCCGTTTTCTCTTTTTGCCATGTTCTGTCTCAGCTCACGGAATTGCAGATTGCTTTACGCCCTTTCATCCTCTTCACCATCAGAATGAGACCATGTGTGGTCAGCACTCACTGGGTTGTACCTAAGCCAGCAGCAGTGGTTGGGGTGAAGGAGGAAGGATGCAGGAGGCTCCTTTTCCTTCTCAGGGATCATAAAAGTAAGACTAACGGAAGCTATCTGCAAATGTACGGATGTGACTGCAGCTACAGTGCAAGATGCAGGTCTACCCTTTCAGCTCCAGACATTTAGAAGGGCATACTCTTAAAAAATAAAAATATGTCAATTTTCTCTAAGTTGTTAACGTGCTGCTACACCAGGATGACAGTACTGAAAGCCAGATCAAGGTACAGCCACGTTTTGATAGAAAGATTAGGAAACCTAGGGAAAGTCCCTTTTTAAAAAGCAATTAACATCACATTTTCTTATTTCTTTAATAGATGATTTTAAGTGAACGGTTTCTTATTTCCTGCTTTTCTGTAACATGGGGGGATGGAGAATAATACAAGATCAAGATAGCTACAACAGTAGGCTCACTGTGTGAGACAGAAGCAAGAACAGGTCAAGCACCAGCAGTCTTCACACACCTGCTCTCTCCTATATTTACCCATAGTTACACATTAATACGCAACACAGCTCAGAACCACCAGTTCTCTTTCAAACACACAGAACAAAGACACTAGCTTCCAATTTATACCTAAACAGAGAACACTGGCATGCCTTTAACTTGTCCAAGGCCATTAGCCTGCCAGAGTCTTACAGATTTTTCTTTAAGAAGCTCTTTGCTGCCCAATTTTTACTATTTTTCCCCCCATATACTTCCACAGAGATCCAGGCTGGAGGATTTCCTCCCCCCACCCTCCCTTACACTCTGTAATATCGAGGTAAAGAAGCACAGTACCTTCCTCTCCCTTGTTCAAGAGGTTTTAATAAGGACTCATTTTTAAACCTCTCACACTTTACAACATTTAAATGTACACCAAGCTCAGATAAAAAATAAAGTTTTCTTACAAAGTACATTTTTCCAGTGAATTGTTTTATGATGGTTTTTTTTTTTTTTTTTCCTTTTTGTGCAGTAAAAATAGCTGCTACATAAATCCCTCCTGTTCTCTGAAAAGGAGTCACAGTTATTCCAAAAATAGAATTCATATCTTAATCATACAGGATAAACTGCAGGAAGAAGAGACAAGTCAACTGAAAAAATAAGGCTTGTATATAAATTTTTTTTTTTTTTTTTTTTTTTTTTTTTTTTTAAAAGGACATGCATAGAAGTTGAAAAACATATGCCATTTGTAAAGGAAAAAGTTAATTTTATCCATATTAGTATTTTCATTTTCAGTTAAAGAAGAAACCACAAATAGGCCCTTAATGTCCCAGAATATAATATTAGTTTCATGTAAAAATGCCAAAATGCACAAAGAACTGCCAGCTTCAGTCTTAACAAAACACTGAGCCAGCTTCCCACCGCACCCACCCCCCAGTGTCATGGCATTGGCATACCATATGCATGCATACTCAGTACTTATGTTGTCTCTGAGGCCAATTAAATATTTGCAGAAGGTTGTATATCCTAGACAAACATGAAATAGCCATTCAATAGATTTACATTCGTCCTATTTAAAAAAAAAAACAACACACATACAATTAGTTTAATTTACACTATACAGATCTGTTAAATAGGAACATTACGTAGTTGCAAAAAGAATCACAGAATATATACAAAACTGAATATTGAAATGGTATGATTTTCCTTCCTTTCTCACGAGGGTTTTTTCTGTTTTTGACAGAGTTGCTACATCTGGTTTTGGACACAGAGTGTTGATATACCTATGCAGCACATTTCTGGAGTAAAAATAATAATAATTAAAAAAACCATGCTTGAGAACAAAACATTAATATCAATTCTTCTTACCGCTCTTTCAAAATAAATTAGTTTTTCTTAAATAATTGCATGATAGGAGATGGAAGCAAGGATGATGGCATGTGAAAAAAGAATGTGAGCAATTGTTCAGCTCCATCACCAGTTTCCTCATCCAACCTTTGGTTTTAAAGCCAACCCATCATTACGTGGCAGTGTAAGTAGCCAAAACATTTTATATGGCAGAATAGGTGGTCAAAACGCTCAACCCTAAAGCATTTTTGTGTCGTCGTGACAGAGCTGTGATCTGTATCGACTTCCATGCTGCTCAAGTGCCTGACACAGCAACATCTGAAGCCACTGATGAAATAAGGCCACTTCCTTCCAACTTTCCCTGGTTACAAAATCAGTCAAGGTCCTTATTTCATCACAGTTGCACCCATCCGAACAGCCAGAAGGACTGACTGCAGACGGCTCCTGGTCCCAGTCCCAACAAGCGCTCCCTGCTCGTGCAGCACCAGATGGTTGGGCTCAGTCCTCAGTGTCGGGCTGCACCCCCAGCATCGCATGCAGCTCCTCCGCCGTGTATCCCAGCAAGTTCTGCAGGTCGCACACAAAGCGATAAACGTAGCGCTTCCCCGAGGTCTTGTGGATGATGTTCTTGTCATAGTAGTAGCGCAGCCCTCGGCTGAGTTTCTCATAGTTCATTTTTGGCTTGTTTTTCCTCCTTCCCCACCTCCGTGCCACCTGCCAGTGCAAAAAGAAAACAAATGTAAAGGGTTTGTTCAAGTCACACTTTTCTGGTCAGCAGCTGATAAAGGCAGTTATTAAAAACCCCATTTCAATCAAAGCAGTTTACTTGTTTGGGTGTCCCAAACTTGAACAACACAGGAGTTGGTGGCTCAAACCCCGAGACAAGTATGAGCTACACGACAAAGTAGGTCATACAGAACAAAGTGGTGGTTGCAAATGACAGCAAGAACACTTCCTTGCAGAGGATGGGCCCAAATATCTTTAAGAAGATCAAGCTTAAGTGAAATGTAGTCACCTCTCTCAAACAAGACACAATTAAAGATTTAATTTGCTATTGAGAAGAAGGGACAGCTTTTTAAACGGAAGTTTAATTCTAAGAAGTTCCTTGAAGCTGATGATTCCCCTTCCCTTCTTGAAATAAAACAGGATTCAGGGGACTTTAAATCATATCTCCTAATGCAGTAACTTTCCTACTGATAGCAGCAGTCAGGAAACAAAGGTATGGTCTCCTAATTTTTCATGACTAAAGCCATAATTTCCCAACAAGTTTAAAATGCAGCACTATCACACTGGCTGTTTACTAGAAGAGCTGTAATACCTTCAGTGCTTTTTCCCTGGGAATTCGTGCAATCCCAGATGTTGCTGATTCAACTGTATTCAGTAAGCAAGCCTACAGTATTGCTTAGCCTGCCAAAACATCTAACTTTGTATGCTTTAAGTTTCAAACTACACAACGTGTTCTCATTACTATAAGCAAATGCTGATATACCAGGGGAGGGGGAGCACATCCCACAGCAGTCCTGACCACACAGTAAAGTATTTGCAGATGAAGAGATTTCAGCAAGTGTCTGATCTCACAAATGCTTTATAGTCTAGAGGAAGCCCAGAGATAACAGATGAGACCCTACAATCTTTCTGTACACCACAATTAAACACATACCTCATCTGGGTCAGCAAGTTTAAATTCCCACCCGTCTCCAGTCCAACTAATAAATGACTGGCAGGACTTGTCAGTCAGTAACTCCAGCAGGAACTGCCATAGCTGTATAGGTCCACTGCCTGTTAAGAGAGCAGGGGTGGGGAGAAGTCATAATTAATAGTTCTGCAAGCTCATATCACCATTAATATATGCAACCATATTCAGATCACAAGGTCAATCTGGTGATTAGTCTTTTTGTTTGTTTGTTTTTAAATAGAAGGAAAAAAGCTTTATTGTTAAGATTTTTCCTCTACAAGTCTGTTCATAGATAGGTTAAAAATTAACATTTTTCATGGAAACATTGGATCTGATGCAAGCTATGTCTTCCATTGTTTGCAAGTAGATTCCTCATCCCTCCCTTCCACTCCCTTGGCTTGGCAGACTTTCTAGAAGAAAATCTGATTTTAGCAAGGACTGCAGGAACAAGGTCCTAACAGGCAAGCCATCATCTGCAGGAATCCACAACTGGGGAAGGCTTTGTCCAAGCTTTCCTTCTTTCAAAATAATCAGAAGGTGCATTTGATATTCACAGCATTCTGATGTACCCATGTTTTCTTGCTTTAGACAGATAGTCCCATAAGACTTCTCCTATGTACACTTAAAATTGAAAATCTTCAAGAGTTGTGGACTTTGACCACACTACAAGGCATACTTTACAACTACACAACTCTATCAGCACCAATATGCATTTATAGAAAACATTTTGTAGCATGAGTAGTGACCATTTTGCTTCACGACTTACCAGTAAAGCCAGCTAGAATCGCTGCTGGTATAACTGGTTTCCCTTGCTCTACAGGATCGCTTCGATCTTGAATATAGTCTTTAAAAGACATTGTAGGTTTGCTCATACACAAGGACTGGCTACAGTCATCTTCAAAACTCTCATAGGATGGCACACGCTGTAAATCCACTAGTGATGACTGGCTGTTCCAGGACTGCAGCATCGAATCTGAGCTTTCATAGCTTTCTGCACCACTTTCGCTAGATTCATGTTCTCTAAGTTTACCTTCATAAGGGAAAAAAAAAAAAAAAAAAAAAAAAAAAGAGAAAAATGTTTTTCCTTCTCTTCTCAAGCTTGTATATAAACTATGCAAGGGAGGAAGAGACAAAGAATATTGCCTTGAATCCATTATTGTCATACAGACAGTAACTCACCAGAATTATCCATCAGCAAGTTCAGATTACTTCTTGTGAAATCTTGATTTACTGCACAGTAGTTCACACTAACTGCATCTACTTGGGTTTTGGGGAACAATGAAAAGTCTTGTTCTGCATTAAGGAGATTTGGTCCTGTGGAAGTCTGGCAGATATCACTCAGGAGATTGGGTTTGGGATAACTGAGGGCTTTAGGGTACCCAGGCATCTGCATACCATAGGGGGTCTGATCCACATTAACAGCTGAAAGAAAAAAAAAAAATATGAAAGAATGAATTAAGTGGTTTTCTCCTTGAACAGACTAATACACCTCAAGAACCCCACAAAAGCTGTGCCACTAACTACTTTCCCTCTTTAGAAATCTGACAGAGGTTTATTAGATGCTGTGGACCTCCTAGAAAGGCTACTGACATCAGTGATGAGACTCCCATTTACTGGTCTCCAAGTCAGACTCTGTTAATCTCCATCTGTATCTTCACACCACAAATACGTATATTGTTTGTTCTTGAAAGACACTGCAGGGCTGCAGAAAAAGCTGGAGAAACTTAAGTGGTTTTGAGGCAGGCCCTCATCATTAAGTGATGCAATAAGGCTAATCTAGAGATCAAACTGTGGTTTCAGTAAAACATGGCACCAAAAGCACAATCTGAAGGATCTAGCACTTGGTCTCTATGGTTATACCGTACACTGTCAAAAGTTCTGTTACGCTTCCACAGCCCTCAGAAAAGCTAAACATAGCTCCTGCTGCTGCTTTTTGGCTGTTTGCTAGAGGTGGGAGTGGTCACTCTGCTCCACAGATGTAGGCTTTGGCATTCCAAGAGGAAATTTGTTGGCTTTTTTCTTTCTTTCTTTCTTTCCATACCCTTTAGTCTTCAAAAGATTTCTGGTATGAGTTAGATGACAAACAATAGTAGGAAAAAGAACTGCAGCAATTGAAGTGTTCTCCTGATGCACAGTTAAGTGTTCTGGTGCTTTTTCAAAAAATGGATCTGTGACATTCTTAGAATAAACTTACAATATCTGAAGTGTCAAATTTCTTAAGATACTTACTTAAGGAGTTATTATTGACCCAGTGAGGAACTGAGGTGAGATGAGAGCTCTCCACATATTGATCCTGTGCTTTTTCTTGGCTGTCTGAGAGGTAGAGAAAAAAGAAAGCTTGGTTTTACAGTTCTAAGGATCTGACACGTATAAGAAAAGATTCAGACTCAAGTGTTTTAGGGTCATCATTTACATAGGCTTTACTAGTGTACTGCATCAAACTCTTTCAGAAGGGAAAAAAATACTCCTAAAATGCCCCCAAAATCCCACAGAAAAACAAACATCAGAAGAACCTCATAAGTTCCAGCACACTTGAAAATCTCCATATGAATGGTATTTTAACAATGAAACAACAGTAATTTAAAGGTCCAGATCTTAACATTTGCAACTATAGAGTGTTATGCTCCAAAAGCAAAGGAGCACATGGGTGAACACTGATGATGCTGCTAAAACTCCATATGCAAGTTCCGCCTTACTTCTGGTTGACTACATGTATTTTTAATAAATGAGTATTACAGTAGCCTTAATCTCATTATTTCAATTATTAATGCAAATAGAACACAAATGCAAGAGGTACTTTGCCTGAACACAGAATGACTTCAGCAGATACCTGCATTTGCACTTTTCTTATGATGGATGTAGTACTACTTCTGATAATGCTTTCATTAACCACGCTTTACACTTCATCTTGACTTTTGATATGTAACAAAAATGCTTCACAGTGACATTAGCTTTTGAAAGAATCCTATTTCTGCTTCTGTCAGAAAAGCCTTAGCTTTTTCTGGCTCCATAGATACCTTTTATCATCTGCTCCAGGTGTTCCCACAGAATGTCACCCACATAGTCAGGTGCAAGTTCCAGGAAGCGTTCCTTGCCCAAGTTGCAGAGGTCTTGGCCACTCATAAGAAACTGATGGATGTTCACATTTGCCAAGCTAAATTCGTTGGTAGCCCACGAAAGCCACTGGCAAACTTGCTGTTCAGTCCACAGCCAGGGATCTGAAAGACAGAAAGCATCCAGCATTTGAGAGAAATCCTAACATTTGTCAGCTCCTGAAATAGTCTTCATTAAAAGGCAGTGAATGAAAGAAACTTTTAACCCAGTTACTTCTGAAGTTTAAGCTTCAGAATGAATGTATTCTTGAACTTAAAGAAAAGCAGCTCTCTATTTTCTTTCTGCATTCACTTCTAATCAGAGATGTCCTCAGCTTCATCGACTCTCTTATGCTGCCAAAATATGAGCTGTCTATGCACCCATTTTTAATACCAGCAAGTTCACTCCCTCCAAGTCAAGCTGTGCCAGATTCACATAGGATCCATTCTTGTATTCCCTACTGACATCATTCTTTCTCTTTTGAAAGAACCGCTATTCAGTGCCCTCCTTAGCATCAAAAAAAGACCTTATAAATAGAAAACACTTACTATTTGGTATACCCAGCCGACACTGTTCCTTTGTGAAACCACTGAAAGTATCTTTCAGGGCTTGACTCATCACAGCCTTACTGCACGGGGTTAACAGAGGCAATTCACAGTTGTTGGACTCTACAAGAAAGAATAGGGGGAGGAGGGGAAAAAGGAGATGCATTAGCTTTTAGGCCAGTCAAAGAAGTGACAGGTTTTTGCTATGCCATTTGAAGAATAATAAAAGGCTGCTAGAAACTAGGTATTTTAAAACAAACAAGGTAGATCTGTTTTCAAATTATCTTAACATATTTTCAACACTACAGTCTTCGTAGTGCTGGGTTGCTAAAATTGCATCATGCTAAATTAAAGCTTTGCTGCTGTTCATCACATAAATCATTACTGATTCTTCATACTTGCATGACATGCCCTTGTTGTAGTGAACTTTTACTGTATTTTTTTTCTTTAAAGGAAATATGAGACTGCTTATCCCTATTTTCTCATCTATAATTTGACCCCAGACTTCTTTATTATAACTCCAGACAGCCTTAATTTAGTCTGAGAGCTATGCAACTGATAATAGGGTTATGAAGAACTAGCATGCACTACTCAACAATGTGATCCAGTGGACTGTTTCCAACCTTCCCATGTATTCCTCAAATCACCTCAACCAAACAGCTGTGACTGGTCACAAGCTGTCACTCAGCACCTAAAATAACACAATGAAATCCAAAAACAACATCATCCATAAATTACTAATCCACATGATTGATTTTTATGTTTGTTAATTAGTTATAGTCAAGATAGATTTGAAATGACAAAATGATTACTATTATGGGTAGAATCATAGAACGGCCTGGGTTCAGAAGGACCTCAAAGATCACCTAGTTTCAACTTCCTGCTACACATAGGGTCACCAACCACCAGATCAGGCTGCCCAGATTTATTTTATGGACAAATTTTGTTTCCACTCCATCTTGTTGGAGAATTCTCATGGGAAGATGCCTCAGATTATTCTGAAAGTGCTCACAAGATGATGAAAAAAAGTCAACCAGACCACCTGAATGTTTCAGATTTAAAAAAAAAAAAAAATCTTTCAATGGTATTTTGTTTGTGATTGACACTGCTAATCTAGGAATAATTTATGGACACCTGAACCACCTCACTATGGTACCCCTGAATAATATTTGGGAGCTTCTGAACACTAGCACACAGGTAGCACTTGAAAATTCTGCTATTTGAGAAGCATATAACGGTGACAAGGTATGTAAAGCCAGACTTCAAGTCCGTTCAGGAAGGTGTGTGGCTCTTCTTGTTTTCCTAGGTCCTGACTAGGTACAGGCTCCACTTGATCCAACAAGCAGAGCTCATGCCAGCCATGTTTTTGCTTCTGTTTGCACCACACCCATCCTAAATATCAGTTAAGACCCGCTTTGCTGACCAGAGAAGGTGACTGATTAGAATCACAGCAGAACAAAGGACTGGCAGTTTTTCCATAGGTTTTAGGGCTTTTTTTTTTTTTTTTTCCCCAAATCCATTTTCCAAGTAGGAAATACAGGCAGCATTGGGTAGAATACTGACATACTGACTTTTTTGGGGGGAGGGGGAGAGGCAGTTAGAATAATAGCCAGGGAGTTCAGGCTAGGATTTACGCAGAACTGTTGGCAGGTACTGTCCTATACACACACAGACATATGTAAACATCCTCTGTTTTTTAAAGGTAAGGACTAAAACAAACTCCTAAGGAAAAGAGAAGTAGGAAAGGAAACAAGCATTCGTGTGTTCTAGGATTTAATGCCAGAGGGTCAAAATAGGAGCTTGCAGAATATTTGCAATGTCTCAACCATAATTGATTTTTAAGTTTATACAGTTATAATTTTTTGTTTAAATTTAAATATTTTAAACGGGCTTGAACTAGATCTACTTTAATAACAGTTAAGGCCTCTTCCATGGAGTGTCAGTCTATCTTAAACTGCTCAGTCCCAGTTGCCGGTCTTTTTCAGAGCAGATAACAGCAACTACCAACAGAGCAACTCACACGGTTTAAATCAAATATGTACACAGAAGTCCACGTAATAAAACAAAGTGTTATTTTTTGTTTGTTTTTAGGGAAATTATCTGGCACTCAGACTCCACATATTTCTTTCTGACCTACGGATTGGACCAAGGAACAGAGTTAAAAGTTACCGTAAGAAGTAGAATCAAATCCCGTCGGCACTTCCTGGAGTGTTTGATCTTCATTTAGCGATAAAAAATAGCCAGCAAACAGGGAGTTGGAGCTATCAAAGGTGTCAAACGCTGGTTGCCGCTGCAAAGCAACAGAATAACAGAAGCCCCAACATTAGATTTTTTTTCTAGAGCAGTGCTGCTAGGAAACCAAACCCAACCACTTCCTAAACTTTGAGATCATGCACAACCACTACCTCGAATCAACTAACCCCTACCTTTGAAATACTTGAACACAATTGCAACACGGCTGTTTCGTATTTCACGTACAAGAAGCCAATGCTCACAACACAGTACTAACTGTGCAGCACATTCTACAAGTCAGGTAAAGCCAAGGAAGGATATTCTTAGGTTTCCTGTGATTGATACTTTTAACAATAGAGAATGCAAATATATCTACACATACACACACACACACACACACACACACACACACACACACACAGATACGCTCTGAAGAAATCTTAGCATTTCTTCTGTGAAATTCACTAATCACTGGGGATTTTGACGGCAGAAGGATAAGTGATGGAGAAGCAATTGGTAGTGCAAGGCCTACAATAGGTGTATGTAATTTTCAGGAGAAAAAAAACCAACAAAATCTAGCCTGAAGTACATCATTGCTTGTATCTTCAAGCAATACAGCCATCTTTAGAAGACTTAAGGACTTCTACGCTTGTGAGTTACATGATTTGCCAGCCACTACATTCTGCAGTCTTCAAGCATTCAGCGAAATACTGCTAATCAAATTGTACAGAAAGGGACAAACATGAGCATAATGAAAATAGTCCAGATAAAAACAAATTCTACTCGTATATGGCAGCCTTACAGATACTGATACAGATGCATTTTAAAAACTTAAGTTTCTTGCCTTGACATACTTGACAAGTGTGCATCCTAGAAACACAGAGTACAACCACCAGAGCTCTCCAGCCTCGTAAGGGGAAGGGAGGAAAATACAAAAGAGTAGAAAATAACTTTAAAAACAACTTATGCAGCTCGCCCTTTAGTCACAAGGAAACAGTATCTGTCATATCCAGAAGCAAAACAAGGTAAAAAGATGCCCCTGAGATTTTAAAAGCATCCGAAGATACAAAACTGTTCTGAAAAGCTATAGCACAAACAGCAGCTATTGCAGCTCAGAGATGTGGAGACTAAGGCACCTTGCAAACACTTCCTTCTTTCATACATGCAGTGGTATACCAGCTTATGCCAAAGCAAAATACAAACACGCTTTAGGGCTGTATTCAGGTATGAGGCAAAAGCAACCTGAATCGTGTTTCTGCAACTGCAAGGGTATTTCCATGTACCCACTAACTTTTCTTTTGGTGTCTCTATGAGGCTTTGACAAAAAACAAGAAAAAGCTGTGGAAGAACATAATATGTCTCTAGGGGTTAACTGGCTTCAAGAATCCCCACTGGGAGCCAGACGGTGGAGACAAATTCTGTATAATCAGTCCAGGTGCCCACCACAGGTACTGGAAAGAGTCAGTGCCAACCCATGGAAAAAAAGCTCACAGCCACACAAAACAAGCTACTGGCACATTGGGCAACTGTTAATAAAGAATACTTGGTATGCTACGAGATAAAAGCACTGACTCATCGCTAGTACCTAGAAGAAAGGGCAAGTTCTTTCAACATAATCTGGAAACTCCTGCATTTTGTGTAAATAGCTGACCCTTATCCTGAGTCACTGGAAAAAATGCTGCGGCATGTGAATGAGTAAAATCTATACTGCACTAGTTTCATATTTCAAAAAGGGTTAGTGTTTAAATAGGTTCTTGTTTTAATGGTAACCAAAGGGAAGGAAAGAAAAAACAAAGTAATGTAGAAATAAACTCTGCTTGCCCTATCAGCCATGCAACCACTTTATGTGGCCTTTCAACATATGTTAAGACTAATTACCACAGAACAAAATGACAACAACAAAAAAAAAGAGCAGCTACAGAGTAGTAGAATCTACATATTGATTTTGACTTAATTATATCACAACTGAACATCTGCTTAAAAACAGCTACTGCATCCAGGAGTACACAGCTGTCAAGTTAGGGGGATCTCTTCTGTACCCTACTGTTGTTGTTTGGGCAACAGAAAAAGGTAAGGTGGCCATAAAACATCAGGAGTCAGAATACTAAAGATTCACTAAATGATTCTTCAAAACATGTACATTGCTCAAAGTTAATGAGAACTGAAAGTGTCCTCCTAATCCTTGCCTAGTTCACATTAATAAATGCTGTGTTAAAAAAAATGACATTGGGATAAAAAAGTAATTGGTGTGAATAAGAGGACAGAAGCGCTTAATAAATGGAATCTTTGTAGTTTGCTTCTGATTTCTCTTCAGTTTGTAAGTTCATTTCAAAACAAGGTAACAGAGACAGCTTATCTACCGATAAAAATATAATGAATAACTAGCCTTGGTCTCTTCCTAAGAGCTGGACTTAGTTGCATGTAATAAGAGAATAACCTCCTTTTTTCATAAAATGCTCTTGAACAAATTAGACTTAACTAGTCACATCAGAACAGCACTTCACTACTCTCCTCGAAATAGACATATAAAGGTCAACCATGCTGCCAGTCCTGGGACCTTTATTTAGGAAAAATTTGATGAGATCAGAGGGGTTTAGAAGCTGGTCACTCAGGAGAGCTCACCTTGAGCATTCCTCTGTACATATTGGAGACAGGTGCTACTTGATCCATGTTTCTGATTGCAAATTCACTCATCTGAAAAACAAGAAGGATTATGTGAGATGCACTGCCACTGAGAAAGCAAGGATGTTAAGAGGCATCTTACTGCTTTAGCACAGACCGCAGAACAGCTCTGAGTGTGGTAAAGGCAAAGCTGTTTCTGTTCCCCCCCCCAATCCCCCATGTTGTTTGCATCCCAATCATATACAGCAAAATCCTCATCTTGCTTACACAGCTTTTCCTGGAAGACTTCTCCCAGGAATCAGCACAGTCTTGTGAAATGAGCGCACAAGAGGATGATTAACTTCTGGTACCCTAAGTGAGTGCTTTCAGTAGCTCATCCCATTAGATGAGCATGAAAGCCTTCGTAAGTCCTTTGTCCATCAAGAACCTATTGCTTGCAGTTATTTTGTGCCTTCCACCCATTATTTTAAACATGAAGTGCTGTCTACCTTCACTTACTATATTCATGCTTACACACCACAATTCACTTTGGACTTTGCCTTTAAAGTACTGAAGAGAAGCAGCAGCGCTCACTGTAGCACCTTCAGACTGACATTTGCCTTGCTCACTCGTCTCATGAATTATCTCTGAAAACGAGCTCCAGATACCAACAACCTGCTTCCTTCATTAGATCAGCATCTCTGACACGCATTATTTTGCCTATTTTATGAGCTCTGGATTAGTACACTTAAACTTGAGCCTGCTAAAGGCATACTAGTCAAAAAGGGTTCACGCAATAAAGCACCCTTCTCAGCACTGAGACCACCAACAGCACTTTCATGCTGCTCAAGTCAAGGCTATCAAGTTCCCTGTGCCACCAGAAGCAGGGTTGTCTGAGGGCTGTATAACATGTTCTCTTATATATGATTCAAGGAACACAGTGATAAGATCCTTATCCCATGAGAGATCAAACACAGTGAATAATGCAGATTTTACTGCCATTGTTCAAGTTTATCACGATGCTGTAATTCAGGTGTCGGTAAATGATACCTCATCAGGTTAGACTGTGGCAAGTTGTTTCAACAATTTTCCTTCTACTTTGTCACTGCATTGTGCTGCATTGTTTTGTTCCACAGAAACTGTCTGAAAACGCGTACTCCAATTTACACAAAGCAACTGAGGGCACTATTACTGCCACAAAACTGTGATTACTAAATACAAGCCATTTCTCTTAAGCCATTTCAATACACACAAAAATCAACGTACAATCCTGAACTTGAAAAAAGATGGCAAATTAGAGCTTAAAAAAAAAAACAAATAAACAATACAAATAAATAAACAACAAATAAACCAAAGCCACAAAACAAGTAGAGCTGCTAAAATGACAACACACATTCAACATCTGCCCACCTAGCAGAAAAAAAAATACCCAACAGCCAAAGATCCCTTTCATCCTCCTGTGTTTGCAATCACTTAAAAGTCAAGAGTCCTCAACCTGAGAGGCCCATTTCAACTTCACAGTTATTAGATGTATGGGGCTTATCACTGAAGCAACATAAATCAGACCAATATAAAAGGAATAGTCCACTTATCCTTCGTTAATGTTACCCAAAAGTGCAATCCACGGAATGATGGGTTTTACCTCAAATAGCATGCACTAATATTTGATCTAAATTACACATCTCATTGAGCACCAAAGAATTTCACACAGCATGAATCTCACTCAGCAAGCATCCTCATTTTTCTCATTAAATTCACCAGTCTAAACAACTGTTCATCCTTAATTCAAATGGGCTTTTTTTTTTTTTAAAAAAAAAGCAAACAAAAAAACCTATGTATATGGAATTTTTAAATGGCCTTTGTAACCTGTACAGGTACATAGGAAAACTAGCTGCAAGCCTCAACAATCGGAAGGCATTCAAGAGGACACTATGCACATTTTCAGTAATCCTAGATCCAACCTCCAGTGGGGGATAGAATTTCTGACAATTCAGGTGCTAGCCAGGCCTTCACAGGACTCCTCTTTGGGACGTTCCCATTGATTGAATCTCCCTCTCTGGACATATTCAAGACCCATCTGAACACTCTCCTGTGCGACCTGCTGAAGGGAACCTGCTTTAGCAGGGAGGTGGGCTAGATGATCTCCAGAGGTCCCTTCCAAGCCCTACAATTCTGTGATTAGGAGCTTCTTCCCTTCCTGATTTTTCTATTTCCTCAGAAGCACTTTGGGTGCTGAGATAAAAGATCTCCAAGAAGCCCTCGCCACCCAGTGTTGCTCCTTAACCTGGCTCCTTGTATTTCTATGTCAGACTGTTCATTCTGTGGCCTTCCCATCAGGTTTCTCACAAGGCATGCAGCTCTCTGCTCTACCAACAACACAGGAAGAGCTGTTTTGCTCCAGCTTTCTCCCTCCCTCAGCACCACCAGCCCCAAACACCTGAGGAGGCACCACTGCACCGAGAGGACCGAGCAGCTCCAGCGATGCAGAGAGCTGCAGCTGGTTTTGAGTTGAGTTCAGACAAGACACACGGTGCGCCTGGGCCTGGCTTCCAGCTCCTCAGCAACGCCGATGACTGCTCCCTGCCAGCTGTAATTGGTTTAGCCGGCAGGACACCTTCCTCGCCTCCCCCGCATAGCTGAGTGGGTGAACCAGAACAGGGTCAACAGGATCAGGCACTTATTAACTAATACTCCTGAATTCTGATCGACTCCTTTTCAGCGAGGACCAGGTGCGCACCCACAGCCGGCACGCCACGATCCCACGGCAAATCCTGAAAGCCGACAGACGGATTTCGGTCCCGATCGGTTCGGACACTGCAGCTCCCGGGGGCCCGGAGACAGAGAACCGCTTCGCCTCCCCACGCGCGCTCTTCTCCCACCTCAAAGTTGGGCGCAGCGATGGCACAGCTCAGCCCTCGGGGTCCCTCCGCAGCCAGTCCAGAGCGCCCTCCGCCCATTAACCCCTTCCCCCCACCGCCGCCAGGTCCCCGCCGCCGCCCGGGGGTGAGATGGGACGGCAAGGGGCGAGCAGCCCGGCTCACCTGGTCCTCCGCTTCGCAGCGGCGCCGCGCACACGCAATTCTCCCCAGAAAACGGATAAAAGAAAGCGCCGCTGCCTCTGCGGGAGCCAAAATATCCTCGATGTGGCACAACCGACCGACAACAACAGCGGCACAGCCGGCTCGATCCCAGCGGAGAGTCCCGGAGGAGGAGAAAAGGGGCGGGCGGGAGGCGGGCGCCTGCGTGGGCGCTGCCGGCCGTGCCGCTGGCCGCTTCGTAGGGCCGTGCCACCCTTTGCCGCGCTGTGCCGCGCTGTGCCGCGCCGCCCGGCCTGCCGGGCGCTTTCAGTGGGCAGGGGCGGAGGCGGCGGCGGGACCGCCCCCCGGAGGCCGGCCTCTGCGTGCGGCCTGCCTCGGCGCTCATCTAGGGCGGCGGGCAGCGGGGCGGGATTCGGCCCTGCGGGGGCCTCGCTGGGTCTTGTGAGGCTGCCCCGAGGGCTTGTGAATCCCCCGCTGATTGTGTGCGTATCTGTGTAGGTCTGTCTGTCAGCACAAGAGTGAGGTTCCCTCCGGGCAACGGGAGGAGTGTTTGGTTTAACGCTGTGCTCAGAGTAGGGCCTGCGGGATTCGCTGGGGAGCATGGGAAGAGGATAGGATCTTTGGTGTCGTTCAGAAAGGCAGCTTTCTTCCCTTTGCTGTACAAGAGGTCGCAGCATCACAAAACGGTTTGGGTTGGAAGTTACCTCAAAGCCTGCCCACCCCCACCTGTGCCTTGGGCAGGGCTGCCCCCCACCAGCTCAGGCTGCCCAGGGCCCCATCCAACCTGGCCTTGAGTGCCTCCAGGGATGGGGCACCACAGTCTCTCCGGGCAGCTGTGCCAGTGCTTGGCAAATATTTTTGTATGCTTAATTAATACCTGTCCTCGGGAAGGCTAAGATTAGGAGAATCAACCCATGAAATCCCAAGTATCTGTATGACTAGTATATTTCATAATACACTGGGACACTTATTACTTAAAGAAACTCAGCAGTTCTGCCATGTTGCATGTTCTGTAGATGTCTTGGGGACTTTTTGATGACAGGTAACACCCAAACACTACAGTCGGCTAAGCAGCTTCTCAGACCTCACACAAAGTTGGTAGCCCTGGGAGGGTCCCATGGAGCCCCGTGCCACCAACACACAGGCTGAGCACAACAGCACCTCAGCACTTCCACCCCCCACTTCTCCAGCTCTTCAGTGAGAGTCAGGGACCTAAGCTGCCTTTGCAAAGCTGTTCTTGGAGTTCACCGTTACATGTTGCTTTATTTAAACTAGCTGCCATTTCAACTTATCATGCCGTTGTATCTTTTCTTATAACGAGAAACAAAAAACTGCTACTCACCAGATTTCCAAAGACCCTCTGCCAAATGATTAAATGATGGTTATTTATACTGATAAGAACCTGTAGTATCTGGCTGGTGGAGGTGCAGCTGACAAGGCCACTTCCTTCTATGCTCTCCATCTACTTCTGGCCGTAGCAAAGATCAAACCACAACACTTGGTTTACTAGTACTTCTTCCAAAACCTTCAGGATGCCTTTTCCTCTCTCTTCAGGACGGTGGCTGGTACTTCATTCCTTATGGCCAAATGTTATCAGGTGAATCGTGACAGCACACGTTGAGATTGAATGAAAAGTTTTATGCCAGTAACATTTCTCACTTAGGGAGAGTTCTTATCTAATAAGGCAACATCTGTTACAATCTCAAGGGAAACCATTAAAAACTTTGTGTTGGCTGGATAGCAATTTTAATTATAATACTGACAAAAACAATTGTGCCACCCTTTATACAGGGGAAACATCTGTCAAAAAGATAAGATGAAAGGCTGGGTGTTACTTATTTCTTGCTAAATTGATGTTCCGGATCCAGAGCAAAATGATTAACTTGGCTGTATTTTCCTCTATTCAATATCTAATTTTTTTTAAGTCATTCTTATTATATACAGTATTTAATTTCATTACCACTTAGTGTAAAGTTCTCTGTTACTCCTTTACAAGTGCAGGATCTGGGTTCCACTGCTGTGGACAAGAGCAGGCTAATGTGGAATCTTGTTGCTGCTTTCAACTACTCAATGGAAGTTTCAGCAAAGAAGGAGCCAGACTCTTCTTAGAGGAGCACAGCTGCAGCAGAGAGCATGCCAGTTGGATATACAGAAATTAATGCTCCCAGAGCAAGGGAAAGCTGTGTCCTTGAAGGTCTCACTGGGCTGGGCTGGTCAAAGCTCTGAGCAGCCTGGCTGAGCCCTGTAGGTAGCCCTTTGAGCAGATTGGGACAAAGACCTGCAGAGCTCCTTTCCAACCTGAATTACTCTCTATTGTTCTCTCTATAATACCACTGTACTACACTTTTTCAAAATATTTAAGCTAGAGAGTCAAAGATAAGAAAAATATTTTTTGTTTTGTCTTGAAATAATTCCATAGTGTACCTACGTGTTTAATTTTCTTTTAGGAAGCTTCATCGTCCTCACAATCACTTTAGACCTTATCTGTGCTTTTGTGTGCATGTTGACATACTGACAATGAGAGATGACAGGATTTCTGCATAACCTAATGCACAGTCGTGGTGTCAGCACCAGGCTGTAAAATTTGGAGATGTTTTGTTGAAGACCCACTGATGCTTTCTGTTGTTTTCAGCAATGATAGCTCAGAATTAGGCCAAGAAATGCTCTCTCATACTGAATTAAAGAAACTTGTTAGCATTTTTAAAAATATTAAGGTACGTGACATCTTGTGCTGAACACAATGGACCATTATCCAAGGGTATGATTTGTCCCTCCAAGCTGCTGCAGTGCTCATTTGGGAGTTCACTGGAGGAGAGGAGGAATAGCTGACTGTTGGGGCATCCCAGGGAAGTATTCTCACTGCTGCCAAAACAGAGTGGGAATAAGATCCTAAAAATGTAGAGGTTTAAAGCGCAAGGAGGGAACGAGAGGTGGCAGGTATGTGGCAGAGCTGCATTGCAGCCAGCGCTCCAGCGAAGGTATGACTTACTCCTCCAGAATTTCTCTTGCGACACTGGAGAGGACACTCAGGAGTGAAAACCCTGTCGTGCTTTCAAAGTATGTGCCGTGTGCTCATCTGCATTTTGGCTCAGCTCCCCTGTCTGAGTGTTTCTGGCGCACGTGTGTGCCTCCTCCTCCTCCTCCTGCCCAGCTGCGTGGGCTGAAGCATCTCCGGGTGCCCTGGAGCATGGGTGCCCAATACAGGGCTATGTTTGGTGCCTGGCCATCGTGTCCCACTGCAGCCAGTAAGGTGAACAACACCTTCCCCCTGCACTGGGAAGGGGGAGCTGCCTGTGTGTGCCTCCCCCAAAAACCAATGGAATGCCAGCAGGGAGCATATGTAAGATCACAGCCTCAAGGGTCTCGGGAAGTGACGGCTTTGGAAAGCAGAGACCTGGTTATCTCAGTTTGAAAGAGTGACTTCAAACAACACACTGTTATGGTTGAAACAAAGGATGAAACTCCTTGGCTCTGTGATTCAAATGGAGCTAAACCAAAATATTTATACAGGGCTGGGGGAAGGGCAGTTTCGAGCAGTCTTTATATAGGTAGTGTATTCTTCACCTGATGAGGGAGAAGCTGATAAAATAAAACACCACTAACCATCCCCACTGAAAAGCTCTCCACGCAGTGCCTGGCAAACACACTGTGACCAAGATCATTTCTGCGAAGGCATCTCCGTGAGTCATAAAGTGTAGCAAGTTATTCATGTGTGTCATTATTCTTAGCACATGCAAACCAACACTAGTAATTACCACGGAGAAAAAAAAATACTATGTCAAAGTTCTGTCAGCATGTTTGAGCGGTAACAAAAATTGCTGCATTTCATGTTGCATAAAACTGAAGGAAATTAAATAAACTGCCAGCTTCGCAAGTGTTTCTCCTGCTTCTCATTTCTTAACTGAGTGAAAATGTTACAAGCATGCTTCAAGTGATGTTGCCAGTGGACAGAGAGAGATTCCTAACACATGAACTGTATGATGATGGATCATATGACAGAAAAAAATAAACCTTTACCCTTCATACTAAAGCAGAAGATCAGTCACTGAACTAGCTAGTGCTTAAGAGATTGCTCATACCATTTGGTGTGTATTTAATTCATTTCATGCAATTTGAGGCATAAAATAAAAAGCACATGTTAATACTTTAAGGCCAAGTGTATTCAGAAACTGAAGAGCTAATAATTACTTTTGGATGACTGTACTTAAAAAAATACACTTTAGCATCCTTTGGCATCAGAGCTTTTCTTTTTTCCCTGCACTATGCATACTGCTGGTTTCATTTAAAAACTACCTTGCTTGTGTCTAGGCTTACAGTCCTCTTGTTCAGCTCACGAATAACTGTGAGGTGACCTGCATCACCACATTTTCTCTCCCATCTGGGTAGACAGAAGTACTTCTCTAGGGCAGTACTTTGTGTTGTGGTTGACATGATTCCTCTTCTCCTTCCCCATCTCCAAAAATATCAGTTTTGCATTGTTTGTCAGTGGCTGTAAAGCTGCGTGCTGGTAGCAGTAAGATGCCACAAGCATTTTACAAACTTAAGTTTGTTCCACGTTAATTGGTAATGACGTTTGTGCTACAGAATATGAAGGACCATTACTAGGTTTTATGTTATCTATTACCTGCTTCTTTCCCATCTCCTATATTCCAGAGCAAATCCTAACAGTTTGCTTTTTTATTTCATCGACTTACTGTTATATAGCGACAATACAAGTGAAGAGCTAGGTGCTGGCAGAATTTGTGGAACAGAAAGGGAGCATGGGATCATGTCTAACTGATTGCTTCTTTCTGACAAGAAAATGCAATGATTGCATCCATATGTCCTCTTGCTGCATGCTTAATGTCTGCACACATTCTTACAGAAAGAGCAGCGGTGTGTCTTATTGTGATTAGCGAATAAGAGAGAGAGCTTGTTTTACACAATATTTTAAAATTATGGATCTGAGCCTGGCTGATACCACATGCTGGGACCTATAGAAGAAGATGCTATCCTCTTTCTTGACCTCTGCAAAAATTTAGACACAGAACACTGTAGTTGAGGTCATCCACCCTGCTCAGTGCTGAGGATCTCATCTTGATGGGAAGATACCTGTTGTGTGGCCTTAACTAGCACCTATGCAAAACCTATATCCCGTTTTAATACTCTCCTGTTAAAAGATTGTTTGGCCTTCTATCTCAAGTAATTTAACCTAAATCTCAAAGAAGCAGGAAGAGAAAGGGAGTACCAGCTTTAGCCATAAGGGAGTATATATGTTATTGTGTCCGTCACTGTGTACATGGGTAGTCTTGGAAGCCACCCACCTTTGACAAGCAGACATCTTCACTGTGAAGCACTACTTAGTCCTAGCCAAGCTGGCTAACTTTTGCTTTTTCTTCCCCAGGGGCACAATGTCAAATTAGTCATTTTTAAAAGAGAAGAAAGGCTCATAATAGCCACAACATACGTTCTCTGGAACTCTGACAAGACAAATTTGCTTTATACAAATAGAAGCAGCAGTTGCTGTATCTGTCCTGTGGTGTCATTTTATTTTGTTTTGTGCTTTGTACAGTGGAGCAGGTGCAATGCCTATGTCTGTTATCAGTGTCTAATATGGCTTAAGCAAACGCTGAATTGCTCATGCTGTCTAGGTGTTGCATATAGTATTATATTCGTCATCCCGCCCTGTGCTATCAGAATGCAAAAAAACAACATTTGAGGTGAGTCATTAAGATTCATTAAAGAATATCTGTGTCATAACAGTAAATGAAGTAGAAATATGGAAGGGATGGGTGGGAGTATGTTTAATGTTTGTGGAGGACATACGGCATATGCCTTATACCAGGAATCTTGAAAATCATACTGGTTGGTTATTACTAGCAGAACAAAAAATGAGCTTAGTTGCACTGATTAACCCTAGTTAGAAAATTCCCCACTTGGAGTTCAAAATACTTAGCTTCTAGGGGAAACTGATTATAGGGTGTGGGGGAAGCTGATATCCTGCAGCAGTGTCAGGCTGGGGCCAGGCTACTCATCCCATGTGCAGTTCTGTTCATGGCAGAAGCTTGGGCATGGTGGTCCCCTAGCTCTTTGAGCAGCATCCCAGTGAAACAGATGTTCTCACATGGAGTGGCCGTGTCCCACGTGGCTGTGGCTGTCTGGTCACATATGAAGCCCAGGTGCTGGGAGTTCTCTGCAGGCACTTCATGGCATACAGCATAAAACCCATTTCCTCTGTGCCAGGCTGAGAGCTAGGCTGAAATCCATGAGATTCTGTTGGAGCTTGGGCAGTTTTCCCACAGGAACAACAAAAATTGGTCTCAAAACTACTCAATGAATTGCATTTTGGAAAAAAAACAAAAAACAACCAAACCCCCCCCCCAACTTTAAAAACAAAGCAAAGCTAGCTGTGATTGATCAAACCTTTGCATTCTTTTTGCTTCTGCTTTTATTTTTTAATTTTTTAAAATGTATTTATTTTAAATTGTCTTTTTATAAAAGTGGATTTTGGTGGAGCTCTGGACATACCAAGCAAAGGAATCATCTTGTGAGAGTGTACTGTAGACAGTTTCTCTATGCACAAATCTCTGTGCAGCTTTTCCCCCACTCTGGGCCAGATGCCCTATTCTCCTCCTACAGCTGAGTGTTCCCATCATTAAGGGGTTGGTCCTGCTGACAGCACTGAGATTTCTGGATTGATGCAGGTGTGAAGTGAATTGCCCAGAGAAGCAACCATAGGAATTTGTTATTTCACTGCCTTTCCCCAGCATTAGAAATCTTTTAATTGGAAGAGAAATAAATCATCCGCTTGATTACAAATTTTCTCTCTATTTTTTTTTTTTTGTAGTATTTTGTAGTATCTTTCCTTCATCCCTGTACAAAGCACTTGTTTCTTTTTTTTGTTTGTTTTGTTTTTAACAGGGCTGATGATTGCACAAAGGACTTTAAATAAGTGTATATATTCTACTGTGACCTCTATGGTAATTATTCATTTGCTTTCTCGTCTCTGTCATCCAAGGGATTGTTATCCACAATATAGCTATAACTTTGTGCTTGTATGGAGACTGAGCTCTTGGTATGGAAGCTGTGCTCTTGGGTCCCATCTGGGTGGTGAACTCCGTTGATTTCCATTGGGTTTCTGTGAGCATAATCTGTATTGCTTTTAATGTTCCTAAGTCAACCAAGGAAAAGCTAACTGCGGTGTGGAGCTCTTATCTCAGGGGAACACATGCTTTGGTCGTGCAGGAAGCAAACTAAACGGGTTTTAGAAGACAAAGATTGTGGACCCACCTTCTTTAAATTCCTCCTGGGCTCCCTCAGGAACCCAGAGTTTCTGGGAAATCACACTCAGCCTGTACCAGGGTTGGAGGTCAGCAATCATCTTTAAATGCCCTTTCCCTTCTATTGGGCTCTTCGTGCCTTCCCAGCGCTTGTGCAGCTTGCAGCCCTGCCTTGTTCTGGTCAAGCTGCTGCTGCTGGCAGCCTCCAAGTACAGGCAAATCTGCACTGTGAGGATGCTTCCCAAAAGGACCTTGCTGGACTCACAACTGCAAAGGCCAGCATTTGTGCAGTATGGGCCTCCTATGTGCCTCCAATTGTATATATGTATATACATATATACATATATACATATATACATATATACATATATACATATATACATATATACATATATACATATATACATATATACATATATACATATATACATATATATATAAAAGAGTTGAGAATTATGTATAAATTGCCCCATAAGTGCTATGCCTGCTTCCCATATCAGACACTTAACAATTAAAGTTTCCCTCACTTTCTTTGGCCCTCTGTATCCTGTTTTGTTTTGTGCTCCAGTGGAAAGTTTAGTTATTGATAAGGGGATAAAGAGATTCTCAATGAGCCTACTTCACTCCTTTTGCTGTTTTCAGGGATTCTGAGAATACCAATATGAATTTAGTTTTTCTAGTTTATCTATTTCATGTTTCTACATGTATACCTTTATTTTCCCTTGTAAGGAATATGTCCTCATAGTTTGTTTATCAAATATTTTTTATTTAGTTTCGTTCTTTCTTTGCAATGATATATAGTAGCTTGAGATTTGCTCAAGGAAATGAGAGTCACGCAGTCACTCAGCCATTTTTTTGTTCTGGCTTCCTGTTTCCCCCCAACAACTTTTGAACCCTTTGGTCAGCTTTAATCAACCCTGGAAGGGAGCTCGTGTTCCTACGGGAAATAAAGTGCATATACTTCTCAGAAATAAAAGGCAGCAGAGTAGATAAAAGACACCAGAGCTAGTGCCCCTGTGGAGATAAAGGCAGAAACATGGGCTCAACTGTGTTTGTTTCCAGAGAATCACACAAGAAAGAAATGCTATTAAGGAGGACCTTTGATCAGAGCTCACACCTTATGAGGCTTAAGATAAGAGCTTGTAGCTTATTAGATGTGAGATAAGTCAACCTACAACACGAATCACAGCAGCAGGGCATCATTTGTTCTCCTCTTTGCAGAACTACTTGTTGCTTTGGTAAAGTATAGTATTTTATTTCTACTTAGTGGCTTCTCATCACTACTGAAGCTCTGTCTGAGCCAGCTTATTCTCTTATGGGAATATTTGATGACATGTGAAAGGAGACTTGGGCTTTTGTTGCTGTTTCATTGTTGACTGAAGAGCTGAATTGCAAGGATCAACCTTAAATCGTTTGCCAGACCTACAGGTCGTGGGGTTGGGTGCCTCCCAGACCTCATGGGAAGATGGCAAATGGACACGCTCCTGTCCAAACAAGATCAACGGTGGCTGAATGTCATTACTGGCTGAAGACTATTCAAGTGCTAATAATTAGTGAGTTGGCAGTTTCATTTGGGAACCTATTTGGCAAATGGCCACTGCCATTGATACTTGGGTTTGCCAAATCTGAGCAGGAATGAGTGAGCAAGAATAGTAAATGGGCACCTATCCATCCCTAGAGAGTGAATTGCATATCTTGTTTCAATTCAGGGAGTTAAATACCTACATTCACTGGTTTTTTGGTTGTTTTTTTTTTTTATTATTATTTTTTTTATTGTGTGCAATTTCTTTGAGTAGTTTGGGAACCTCATGGTGGAAGTGAGGAAAGTGGCAGAGTTCTTTCTGCACTCCATTCCCTGCTGCGACAGCCTTTCTTTCAGGTTTCAGTGCTCCCTAACTTTCATCTCAACTTCTTCCCATGTTTTCAATATTTCAGTAAGAAGAATTTATCATATACATGTTTGTTACAAAGAGTATACTCCTTAACCAGAAGTGGTAGGATAGAAGATGCATTCTGATTTCTGATATTTGGAAGACTGATCATCAGATAATGATTCTAATTCCATTATGTGTGCTTATCAATATGAAACTTGGAATCTATACATCTTTTGTCTTTGGACTTCCAAATTTGTTTTTTCATTTTTCTCAGATTTCTGACATCTTTTGTAAACAGTAAATTTAAGAGCAAACTTTGTAGAGCTCTTAATCCTAATCTTCCTTATCAACCTCAAAGTTACACTCTGTGTTTGTTTGCATCCTCTGGGTCTCAGTTTTCATTTCACTGGCTTGCTTTTGCTCCTAGGGATTCCGTGAAGCTGTTATCTGTGTCACATTTTGTACAAACAAAGGAATTGATTCCTTTTCCAAAGACCTGATGTCCAGCTTAAAGATGGCAGTGGACTACAAGCATGGCTAGAACTTTGTAGTGTTTAAATTCAAGATTTGTAGGTTTCAATTCAAGATTTTTGAAGGAGAACTGAATTAATGTATAGAGGATAACAACTAGTGGTCTAACTCCATTATTTAATGTTTGCTTGTTTCTTTTTTTTTTTTTTTTACTGTGTGTGTGTGTGTTCACCCTCAGGAAGAAGCCCAGTGGATAGCCAGATGCTTTGTATTTTTCATGTGGAAAAAGAAACAAAGTCATTTTGGTCTGGAATACAGTGCGGGCTCCAGGAGTAGGTGAGAAGGTGCAAAGATTGGTGTGTAGGAAGGACTAAATGCCATGAGTCAAGTCCTTGGTAAGGGCTGGATGCCTGTGGCTGATGTGATATAGAGCCTTGAGGAAAAAAGGTGGTGAAGTGACAAACCACTAGGATGACTTCAGAGGCAGCAGTTTCTGTAGGACTTGAGGTGAAGAATTCAAGAGGAAAGTCAAGAGGAAAAAAGTAGGAAAATATCTGAATCAACTCAATGGTTTTTCAACTTGCCTTAACAAATCACATAGTCTATGTTTTACTTAAAGAAATAAGTGCATTTTACTTTACTCTTTTGAATTAAAACATGTCAGAAATGGCTTTTGGTGAACAAGTAGTTAAGAAATAAGCTCTAAGATGTGCTGTTAATGTGCTGTGCTGTTGGCTAACGCTTCAGTTCCTCTGCAGGGACAGCTCACTGCTTCAGCCCCAGTCATGACGTCCCTGAGAGGCAGGCTTGTGAGGAGCAGGTATGTGAAGGGACAGTTTGAATATTTGATAGCACACTCCAAGGTACCTGGATGAGCATCTAATTTAGAAACCAAAGCAATAGGCATGCATCTCGAGGGAATAGTAAACAAAGTTGGAGTCATTCCTAATTATTGGGATACGCTCTGTCATCAGCTCCTTCTCCAGATACTATTATTTATAGAAATAATTAGTGTGCAGCATTTACATTTGGGATGCACACAGTTCTTTAATTGGGGGCTGAACTTGTGTTTGGCGATCTGGATTCCTATCCTTACTCATCTGCCTATCATTTATAAAGATTATATATCTGGAACGTGACCTGTACATAATTACAATTAATTAACTCACCAGCAGTAATGCTGAAAAACTTGCATTTAAATCAGGGGTTGAATAATTAAAGCAATTAGTTAGAACTGACTATTTGTAATACGGCTTCTTGAAAATATGGAATAATTGCTAATCTTCTAGGCAGAGATGGACAGAACATCAGTTTGGTATTTAATTTTGTAAATATAAATTAAGTGAGGTGGTGCAAGTACAAAATCTGTTTTTTCAAGTTTTCGGATGTTGTGGGCAGCCACTGAGGTGACGGGCATCCCAGCAGTTGTCAGGACATGGTCATTTTAGGATATCCCCATGAATCCTTGAGCTATTGACACATTTCCCTCTCTTAGCATTCATCATCTTGACTTATAATCCTTAATTTGTGTGGTCAGGATGGTGCTGCTGGCAGAGTAACAGTCCTTACCACTCCTGAGCGTGCTGGGGCTGGTGCTCGTGTCTCAGCAGGGCACTTACTCTGTGGTCCCCATGCCTCCTGTAGCCTGCTCCCTGTTCATTACTTACTTCAGGAGGGTGTGAGGGAATCATACACCCACGCCATGCAAACTCACCTCTCTGTCATCATGTGCTCACTGGCCACAGCTGGAGCGATTGTGTCACGTGCAGGAGAAATCAGGGGGAATACATCATCTAGTGCACACAGTGAGGAGAAACTGGAACAAACCTCCCCTCCTGCCTCTCCTACATCATCTTGGACTTACAAAAGAGGCACACTTCTTCCAAGCCAGGGCTGCCAGCACTTTGCTTTGAGGTAGATGAACTAGATAGCGCAGCCCTCCTGCCTGGTGTCAGCCTCTGATCCCTACTTCGGGAAACATCCATGACTCAGAGGATGCAAATAGGAGCTGCCTAAGCAAGCCAGCCTCAGGGAGAAGAGCCAGCCCCAAGCCTCCTTGGACAGCGGTCGGGTGTCTTGCTCAATGCCATCGTCGGGTGGTGATGGGTGATGTTATCTGCATCTTTCCCAATATGCCTGCCAAATAAACGTGTCATGATACCATCCAGTATCAATCACAGTGCCTTACAGAGAAAGGGCTTTACTTGGGGGGCATCAGCTCCTCCCCCACCCACTCCCATCCCAGGACTAGGGCATCTGAGGCTCTTTAGGGGTTGCCCAAAGAAGCTATGGATGCCCCATCCCTGGAGGTGTGAAAGTTCTGCACACTTAATGCTAGGCACATGCACAGACATGGGACCTTGACAGAATGCCTCACTCCTATCCCTGCTTCAGCTCTTTATGCAGTTAAAGCAAACAGAATGCGAAAGCTCGCGATTTGGTGTTCTGTGCAAGGGGAACAGCCGCTAGACAGCGTGGAGATATTTTTAGGTGCTGATAAAATTACGCTTTGTAGAATACCAATCACAAAAGAGGAAATAAGTTTGCAAAAGACTTCAGGAAAGCATTGCTGTATTTTTAATTATCAGTCCTTTCAATGTTGTCAGCCCCTACCTTAAGCAATGGGAATAATTGTTGAACTTCCTTCCTATTTGATATGGTCATCTTATTGCTGACAAAACCAGGTTTTTTTTGGCACCACCATTTATGGCCACGGTGGTGACATACAAGGGGTAGCAGGCTGCACAGCCACCCCGCTGCCCGTCCTCCTCCTGCCCATGCTCCCTGTATGCACCCACAAGATTCCCCTACTGGATCTTCCAGGAGGATTGTGAAATGGGGAGAGGGAGGGTGTTCATGCTCCTTGCTTTTGTGGGCACCTTGAAAAATTGTCTCTTTGCACTCCTGTGCAGTGTGTGTTGTTAAGCTCTGCTCAGCTGTGCCTCTGCTGCTTCGCTGTTATTTTTAAAGTCAAATTGGTGCTCATTGGCAATTATTACAGTAGCAAAGACCTTACAGAAACTTACAGACACTTACAGAAACTGAGTGCAGCTTTCTCCAACACCTTTTTTTTTTTTTAAAAACAGAAAACAGAATTGCTGAAATGTAGTAAAAAATGCAAAAGCCTAAGATTAAAGCAAGACTTTATCATCCTTCATACAGTGCAGCTGTGTCAGCTTCTCCTCACTTAATTCGGTTGGACCATACCAGTGGAAGTTCTGGCCCTGCAGACAGAGCCTACATTTATTTCTGAGGTGCTATTTGCAATTTTGATTAGTCCTCATGTAATGTGGCCTAGAGCAGGACTTACTCAGGTCTTCAGGTAAAGTTATCTCATTTTAGTGTGTTTTGACATTGCTTTCAGAATCACAAAGAAATGAAAGAATATTCCTTCAGTGGAAACACTTGTCTTTTCAAGAGTTAAACATGCTGAGAAAACAAGCAAAATGTGATGATATCCACAACATGCTCACTGTTCAGTGTGACGGCCCATGGTCAGCATAGAGAGAGATCATCATACTGAGTAGACTCCCAGTGTGCCATGGAGCTTGTCCTCAGGGCATGTACTTCTCCTGTACATTATGGAAAGGAGCTTGGCTAAAATAAACAGTCCAATTTCCCTAGCCACTGACCCCAAAAAGGGACCTCTGGGATTCTGACTCCATTTGATGTGAACAGTTCAGTCAAAGAGAGCCACATTATTCCCCAGAACTCCATGGATCCTCATCAGAAAGCATAATACCAAGAGACGATATTCCCATGTCTGCATCTTGCTCAATGAGAGGATTTGACTCCTTGAACAATGCTGAGGAGTAGTGGTCTGCACGGAGGCTCTGCGAAGATGCCTACATATGTTCCCTCATCCACAAATCCTCTCCTTAGGAAACAGGTCTACGCTGGGTCTGCAAAACCAATGGCACAGGTATGCCTTGCATGTAAACACATGCACTGTGCAAAGTTTCCCTATGTGGCCAAAGAATGTCCAGGTAGCAAAGTAGCCCCTTTATGTTCTTCAGTAGTATGAAGGGGCTGCAGTAGCTGCAGAAGACAGGCTCTTTGCCTTAATTTGAAGGAATCATCCTTAAACGAGGAGGGTCCCACCACTCTAGTAGAGCAATGTATCTGCTTTTGTGCCCCATCATTAATAATAGTGAAAATCTAGTGATGGTGGCACAGTACAGAGTGGGAAAGATATGTAATGGAGAAAATGAACAACTCTGAGAGACTTTCACATTTCTTGAGTTCAGAAGCATTCCTGGTCGTGTAGTGAAGAACATCTGTTGCAGAAAAGCTCTAACCCTGGAGAATTCCTCCTCATCTAATAAACTTTTAACTAAGCATTCACTTTTCTACCTTGTAAACATTCTTAATACATCTTTTCTTTGGGATATATACAAGCTGTACTGTACTGAAAGGCTGTTATATTTCTGCTGACTGATTCAGTTCATTGCATTTTTATTTCACGTTTCACTTGCTTTGATTGTCATCAAGAAACTTTCAACATGACATTTTTTGTCGTTGTAGGTGGTGGATGTTTTGCATGGGTAAGGTAGAAGTTAAAGTTGGAATTTTCTAATCAGACACTGTTCTTCGTTGGTTGTAACCTGTGAGAAGACAAAGCCCAAGTGAAAAAGCCTGGTAGATTGATGAATCAGTGTAAGCAGTATCAGATGCTTTTGAATGAAAGACTCACAGAAGCACCTGGATTATCTGATGGCATTTACTAATTGTACTTGTGATACGTTGATTTGTTAAAGAATATTTAAGAGTTTGATCAGACTTTGGAGACCTTCATCTCATACCCTACTACAGTAGATCTTTGAGATCTTCCATGTGAACTGAGTTTTCCAACGGAAACTATTTTAAAGCTGTGTGTAAATGCTCATTCATGCTTAGCAATGTGTAACTGGATTTAGAACAGTAATCCTGGCAGTGTTTTTCTTTTCCTCTAGAATGCATATTTTCCATTAAGTAGTGTAGCTAATGAGTGTTGCTCCTTGTATGAAGGTTTTTTCCAAGTTAGCAGTGAATCACTTTGAGCTGTGACCTTATCTGATCTTGCATGCCTAGTAGGGCTGGGACTAATCAATACTTGGTGCAGTTTCATCACACAGCCTGTGGGTGCTGCAGGAAGCATTTTGGTGATTAAGCAGTTGACAGTCTTTCTCTCAGCTATTAATGAACCTCTGTCCCATCAAAGCACTAATAAGACTCTGCAGTCTTCTGCAGAAAATTGAGATCTTCGCCACTCATCATTCATAACTATCCGATGGCATTTTTTATGTGTGAGTGCAAGGCTAAGATTGTTCAGCCAGGCAGTTCTGGCTAAGTTCCAGTTTCAGTCATTGTTTTCTGCCTAGCTTCCTTGGTTTTCAATTCAGACTGTTATTCTTCTTTGTTTTTTTTCTAACCCACGGCGTTAAGTGCTGTCTTGAACACTTCCCAGGCCAGAGCTGGGAGTGCTGCATGGAAAAGGGTGATGTGATCCTGCTGCCTCTAAACTTTACTGAGTATTTGAAATCCTCTCAAAGGTGTCTCTCAGTGAATGTCTGATACAGCTAGCATGGTGTGGAAACATCTGGACAGGGCTAGCTTTTCAGCTTCCTGGGCCGGAAAGACTTCAGCTATTGAGTTGAACAGATGTACTCTGATCTTCAGTTTGATGTTTAGCTCATAGACAAAAGTAGTCTTTTTTCTTTTTTTCCCCTGTGGCAGCCTCTGAGAATTATTAGTGTTGTTGTTAGAGTATTCTGTAAAATGTAGGGGACATGTCTGAACTTCTTGTTCGTTTGTCAGTGATACTTGTGAAGGCAGCCTGGAAAGCTCCTAGTGTTTGCTGCCCCTGAGTGTAGAAACTGGAGGGATTTAGCAGCTCATCTTTTTTTCTCCCGTTTCTGTCTCTCCAGGGATATTTCTAGTTCAGGCCATTCCTCTGGGCTAACAGGGAATTGGAAGTTGGAGAAGGGGCACAAACTCCTTATTTCTGGGAATCACAGATTTGGTACCTAACGAGGTATGTGCTACTGAATGTGCTACTGAAAATGTGCTACTGAAATAGCACTAGGTTTTAGAAGAATCTGTTTCCTCCCACCTATGTAAAACATTCAGGTTATGAAAATCATGGAGATTATTCCTGTGCATTACAGAGGAGGCCATTCCAGTCCCCTCACTCTCTCCTTCCCAGTCCAGCCGCTGGTTTTGCATGGTTTATTTCGTTGTGGCAAGAAAATTCAGAGTAGGAAGAGAAACTGACTTTTGTGGCCTGGAGCTGGTCAAAACCAGGTAAACAGAGAAAATCAGAACAAACTAAACCTGTGAGAATTAGGCTGGCTCATATACGTTGACATTTTTTGTGGGGAAAAATGAAAATCCTAAACCCTCAGCTGAAGTGCGAGCTATGGATGTATGCCTTATCCTGTCTGCAGCTGCACCAAATGGAGCTCATCTCTGCTTCCCCCATCCAAAAATTATTACTTGTCACATCTGGTGGATCTGTTTCTTTGGCAGGACTGTGAAGGCTAAAAATGAGTAGGTTACCTCACACAGTACACACAAAGTTCTTGCTAACTGGATCTATGCAATCCTGAAGGAAGCCTCTGAGGTCTTTAGCTCTTCAGGATCTGGAACATATTTCATCCTGAGCTCAGTGCCTTGACACTTTTATGCCTTAACTTTCCTTAGCGCTACCTGGCAGATAAGTTCTGACAGACAGGCTGCATTTGGGTCTGTGTCAGCTTGGAGAAGGGCTTGCATCATGTCACATACATGGTTGCAGGTGCTGCTGCAGCCAGCCCCTTGCGTGCTGTGCTGGGTGAACTTACATGCCAGCCAACCTCGTGCTTCAGCCAAGCAATCCCTCCCCACAGGGTTGGCCTGTTGGGCCTGTTTGGGTACAAGTTGTTTTCACAAGATAATGTCACCTAAAGGGTCCCAATGGAAACTTTTGCCCTTGTGTCTGATAAGCCACATAAGCGCATAAGGATGCCCTCCCCCGAAGAGCTGCCAGGGTGAATAGTGTAGGCTGAGAAAGGAGCTGGAAGCCTGGGCTTCCTTCCTGTTGCACTGCACTCACTCAAGGAAGGCCTGAACACCACTGGCTATGTAAACTGATGCCCGGCGTTCAGGACTTGCTTTTTCCTGGTATGAACTCTCCTATCGTTTTTAGGCACAGCTTTATTTTTAGATTGGCTTTACCTCAGCTGTAATTACATTTGTACCAATCAAAGTATGTGGTAATGTTTGTAGGTCTCAGACTCGTCATTTGGTGTACAGATTAACTGGAGGAGTTGGAAAAGGCAGAATGGCAGGTGTTTCGTGGTAGCATGTCATTGAGGTTTCACCTTCTCTGTAAGGCTACTAAAAGGTTAGGTCCCAAGAGAAGATAAGAACGGTAATGGGCACTTCAGTTACAAAATGGGTGTTGAGGGTCCTTCTGCACCTTCTTGTTTGAGAAGGGGTGCTCTGCTGCCGGACAGGTCTTGGCCCTCTAACAGAAAGCAAGTTTTGAATGCTCGTTTATTAGAGAGTCAGATGCATTTGTGTAATCAGTGTGGGAGTACAAAATTGTTTTCTGATGAGGAATTGAGTCAAAGTTTGCTGGCATTTCATGTAGTGGCTGTTTATGTGTAAACTTGAAACCCAACCAAGCGAATAGAGTGAAACCATCCAAGGCCTTAAATGTCATCTGGCAGAAAGGAGCTCTGCAAATATCAGATTGAGAGAGCACAGAACCAGCTGGCTGCTGCTCGTGCTGAAATGAGTGCTCGATAGACACTTGAAAGCTGCCCATAAAGCCTTCTTAAGTTCACTGGTTTTAGCTCCTACAGTCACTATTGCTCAATTGGGGATCATAAGCAAGCATGAAGGATGCTTCTGCTGAGGTGTGGGAAAGAAGTCAGGGAAAACAGCAAGAAGTCAACATTTTTAGTGTTCTTTTTCCTATGCTTCACAGCAAAGACCTGACTTCTGCTCCCTCTGAAATCAGTTTCAAAGTTTTTGCTGATTTTCAGTAGGAGTAGGGTGAAACCAAAGTATAATGACAAGTCACAAAGGCTATATTAAAGAGTGACGCACACTCCCTAAGAAACCAGCTGCGGTGGTTTAAGAGGTTCTTGCCTGCTCTAGCTGTTTTGCTCCTACCCTTCTGACGGATGTTACTGCTCCCAAAACAATGCCAAAAGTGGAATATGAACCCATGTCTATTCTGCTTCACAATACTGGTGCAACCCCACGTTCCCGGGAAAGAAACCTGTTGGCAGTTGCAGGCAGTGGACCAGAGCAAAGCTGTTGGGATGCACACATGGCTTCTTGCATCTCTGCCGTGGGGTGGCTATCTTCAGCAGAAGGGCGGGACAGCCAGATGAGAATGATAAGAAACCCGCAGAAGCAAGATCTGTCAGATTCTATTGTGAGAGCCTGTCATTATTCATTGTTTCCTTTATTGAATGCAGTTGTGCCCATTCCATGTCTCTATACTTCATCTGACTTAAGAATTAGACCTGAAACACAATGGATTGAGCTTGCTGGTCAGGAAATGTTTATTTTTATACATTAAAAAACAGGAGGCTTTGTTGTTGTAGCAGCAATATCCTGATATGTTTGTTGTGATGAAGGATGAAGGAAGTTTCATTCTGAATTTAGCAAGTCTTACATTAGAAACATATTGCTTTGAGACCATTATGTCTGTAAGTAATGTGTTGAATTTCAGCTGTCACTGGAAAGGATGAGTTTTAAAAGTCACTTTTGAAAGATTATGTTTAAACCAAATCTTACACAAGTCTTTGGACTCAGAAACCTCTATCTTTATTTGTACGTATGTATGCATATATACTTCAGTCCTCCTGATGGAGTTGAATCCCATGTAGCTGTGTAAGTTAAGCCTGAATCGCAACTTGTAGCTACAAGAAAATGTACATTTGTATTGTGCTTTGGACAGTTTTTTAATAGCTCTTGTAGTGTAGCTTTGTCTCCTTTCATTCTTTTTTTTTTTTCTTTTTTTTTTCTTCTTTTTTTTCTTTTTTTTTCCTGATGCTAATGTAGCTTATAGTTTCTTCAGATGAAACACTCACAGCATTTGGCAACCTGCCCTATGACATGTACCTGGAGCTCTTGCAATCTTCAGTGTCTTTAGTTTTACTGATGAGTGTGTAATTGATCTTACCCAGTCTTAAATGTTTTTATTATATTTTTCATAATGGCTTTTTGGTACTTTGCTATTTGTTTACCTCAGGACATCTATGCAATATATAACTCCACATGCTTTCCATATGAAACAACATTAGGGGTTATGGTTATTTGGTCCTCATAAGGTGTGAGGATGAGAACACCCCAGGCCAAAGAGGGAAAAAAGTATTGGAAAAAAAATATTATAAAAGAATTTAGCAAACTGCAAAGGGTTCTGTAAATGACTCTTCTTTCAGTGATATGATTAGTTAATTTATGAAAGCATCCAGTTGTTCAGCCTTTCTCTACAAGAGGCATTCATGGATTATGTTAGTGTAGCCTAAGGAAATTCACTTCAGAAAAAGAGTATGGGGGAGAGGGACTGAGAGATCTCTCTTGGTATTCATGTATTAGCTCTGCTGTGGGACCCATCTCAGTGGCAGGCACACCAGTATAAAATGGAAAATCTTAACTTCACATGAAGAGGGTCAAACTCATGCCAGATTATGACTGGAAAGATACAGTCTACGTTTTACACTGCTCCAGTTTCATCATGGATCCATTTACAGGTACAGGGGAATTTCCTCCAGTTCTCCCCAGGATTTTGAAATGATTTAATTATTGTAGTAATCAAGAATATTCAGTAAAAATATAAATACCATGACTGAATAGCTCATCAAATACTATGAAAAACATGAAGATATTCAGATGATGCCTACATTTAATGAGTTTTCAGCCACGTTATTCACTGAACTATTTTCAGTGGAAAATCAAAGATATCAATGCAATTCATTTAGTATTCCCATTTTAACATTTCCTCAAAGTCAATTGCAGCAGAAAACATGAGGCTTGATGTGCTTCAGAGCAGAGTATAAAACAATTGAGATCTGAAGCACAGTCCAAAAATTCTGAAATGCAACCTTTTAGTACTAAGACCAGTGACATGGCATAAGGGCCTACTATTTCAGTTTGCTGTCAAAGAAAAGATATGTCTTCATTGCTGACTTAACTTCAGTGTTATTAACTAAAGTTCAATTTGTTTCGTTTTGGTTTAATTTGGTTTTGCTTGTCTTGGTTTGGTCTCATGTTGGTCTCATGTTACTTCATTGTAGATAAAAGCAGCACCTCCATTAAATGAATTTTGGGCTGTTGATTACCTGCTGGTTTTCTACTCAAGCATGTATTGTGCAAAGACTGCTATAGGACTTAGCCTGGGCATCTCTACATTAATTTGAACAACACCATGAATTTTTAATTTTAATTTAATTTAATTTTAATTTTAATACAATATTATCTCAGCACCCAGGTTAGAGGAGTACCCAGAAAAAAAAAAAAAAGTTGCCCAAATTGTTCTGTTAGCAAGCGAAACTGTGTGCTAGCTGAAAATTTAACCTATTTTTCCTGTAAAGCAACTGAGATTGGTTTAAAAGTTACTCATATGCAAGCAAAGTAGGCCTCCACTGAAAGACAGCATTTTGGCTATAGGTTTTGCAATGAAGGACAGTCCATGAGCTTTTCTTTCAGAACTACTTATTATTGCTTCACTTATTAATGGCTTCACTGAAATTCCCTTTATAGTCAGATTTTGGGGGAATAATAGTATCAAGAAAGAGTCAACATAAGTGACTTCCCATCCTGCCCTTTAAAAATAAAAGTTAAAAGTAAAGTCCACCAATAACAGTTTGTTCTTTGGTAATGAAGGGGCTAATGGGACACAGAACTTGGCATGCTGGAATGAAGATATTATCATAAAAATCACCTAAATCTTGACTTCATTAAAACATATTTAATAGGATCAACAATTTCTCCTGGCCAAAATTTCTTTGTTTATGTAATAAACTCTGTGTGCTTTATCCTCCAGGGTTATTTCCACACTCCATTAACAGGCTATAGCAGGTTTTTAAATATCCAACATGATATGGTGTGTACCTGGGAACAAGGAACAGAAAGTTCTGTTAAGGATTGTATGTACATATGTCTGTAGGCTGCATGAGCTTGCCTAAACAATTCACACCATTATCAAGCAGATCTTGGCAGAAAGAAGAGAAAAAGAGATTCAAATAAGTTACATAACAAGCACATATCTCTTTCTTTTTTAAGCATATCTCTGTCTTTTTTAAGCTGTTTCCACTTAACAAACAGTTTTTGTAAAAACTCTCAATAAAGTCAATTCCCATGGTCTGGTTTGGAAAGATACTGTTTACACATAGGATGGTAAAACACTGGCTTCAGTTGCCTTATTTTCTGGGAATTTTCTGATATTTATATCTCTGATTATTTAAAAATTTATACTAAAAATGTTTGTTGACAAGAGATAGATAGAACAAGTGTTAAGCTAGAAAGAAAAGTAGAAGAGCAAATAGTGTCTCCTTTCCCAAGCTGCAACAGACCTAACAGCACTGGACTTGAGCAAGAAATCCACCTGTACATTCCTCCAAACAGCTAATGAACATGTATAGATGATGTATTTCTGATTGTACCTAGATTTTTCAGACTTTTTAAGATGGTCAGATGACCCCACTTATTCACTGTGGTTGTGTTTGTATGCCCAAGTTCCAGTCTGGCTACCTTCCCCTGAGAACTGCACTCACTTTCACTGCTTATTTTTTCACCCTTGCTGCAAACATGAGATTTTTGAAAACAGTTATAGAAATTGAAGGAAACTGCCTCAGCATTTGCACAAATTTTTCACTCGGAGCTTGACAAGTGTTGAATACGACTCAGATTCCTGGGTAACTGGTAGTTTTAATCTAAGTATTTTTCCTCTGGCAGAAGAAAATTTGTGCTGCCAGAGACCTGCTCTGCCCTGGAGCCATCCAACACTAGATGCTGGAGCAGGCACATGCTCCCCTTTCTTCCAGTGCATCCTTCCCGCTCCCGGAAGCCAGCTGCACTGGGATTTCCTTATCCAGAGACCATGTTTGTGTTTTTGTGTTTAACAGCTTGCGGCGGACTTCTCTTCCATGAATTGGACTAATCTTTCCATGTGTATTTTTGGCTGCCATTACATCCGATGGTAATAAATTGCACAGTGTAGCAAGGCAGTTTGTGAAAGAATATATATATATCTTTCCCCTCCTATCCACATCTTGTACTGTGGAAACAATGAAAGAATGTTCTGTTTGCCATCTCCCAGTAATTCAGGCTGTCACACTCTCACTGGAATTAGTGGCATCATCTCTTGTACAAGCTTTTTTTCTTTTTCCTTTTTGCATGGAAGTGAAACTTCTTTATTTCTGCCTGATATCAATTAAAAAAAATAATAATCATCAAAGGTGTGGGTTCCACTCTGACATTAACATATCCTGTTTTGGACTACCATTGCTGATAGGACTATCTTGTGCTTAACCCACAGTGGTGCCATAATTTGATGAGGTCAGTGCCATTATTTTCCCGTGACAATGTAAATTCTCTCTGTTCCCTTAAATGACATTTCAGAATAACAGCTTTGAAAAATGAAAGGCAAACTTGATGGGAGTCTATCTTTGATGTGCTGAGTTAGCTCTTCAGCCAGCCAAGACAAGAAGGCTCTGGGAGTGAATTGCTTTGTCCAGAGGGGAAGAAGATTTTTCCACTCCTTTCCCACAGTTAAGAAACAACTTTTGTTTAGTTACATACTCTATGGCAGAAAGTTGGGCCAGCAAGATTTTGGGTGACTGGAAGTAGAACAAAGGGGAAAAAATGACATTTCCTTGCTGACTCAAAGTGAAAACCTCCCATTATGTTGGCACTTACTGCCTGACCACCATGTAATCTGTTTTTATACTAACTTAAATTGAGATTATCTTTGTGGATTTGTCACTCACTTACGTATGGGTTTCTGTGTTGAAAATGCATCAGTGTCACAGCTCTCAAACATCAGGAAATAACGTCTCCTCATGCTTTTACCCATACTCCTTTGGGACCTGTTCTGCTTCCCCCATGGCATCATTTTCTGTTCCATCTGTATTTTAGGGGGAGCAATTTTGGTTCCTCCACCTTGCCCTGCAGATGGTGGCTTTCCATCCTCAACTGTTGGCTCTGGGTGGGAGAGGATGGCAGAGACAGTTTGGTGAGACAAGCTTGCATGTGGGTGAAAGGAGGCTTCAGCTGGGACATCTCTCCACATGTTCCTGTGCCACTTCATCTTGGGAGTAGGACTGGAAACCTCACTGAGCCAAATGCAGGTCCTCCTCCTATGACTGCTACAAAATCTACTCTCTCCCTGTAGAAACCAGGAAGAAATGATACTCTAGGGCCAGTGAATTCCTTTTAGCCTAGATGTGTCAACGTTGGCAGCTTCAGAACTAGGGGACATCTAACAAACAGACTTGCTCTGAGCATGGCTGTATGGGGGCATTTCCAGGTGTGCAGAGCACAGGGTTGACTTTACTGGGTGTAACTAGCATTTATTTATTTACTTATTGTTTGAATTTTTGTTTGATGTCTGACAGTCTTGAAGAACTTTCCAGAATGCACATTGTAAACCATAGTTTTGATCATCTAGGCAGTCAGTTACCTATGTGCCATCATAGAAACTTTTGATCATGTCTGGAAATGATTCCTGACTCAGTGAACATGTGTGTTTGTCTGAGAGAAATCCGTGTAAAGATTACCCAACTTTTCTGCTGGAACATCTTCCAAAATGGATTGGATCCAGGAGTCATCTTCCTATTTATGAGTAGTTTGTGACAGCACTTCAGTGAGTTCCCCTGAAGGCACCTCTAACATAACACACAAACCATGCAGGGCAATCTGAAAAACCAGTGGGCTGGCAGACTCCTCCTGAACTGCCCAAATCTTCAGGGCAACACTGAGAATCTTTCCACCACCTCCTTTCAGGGAGAAAGGCAGGCTACTGAAACATGCATCATCATGCCAGAAGATTTACCTAAACAGTGACATACTCTCCAAGAAATAGAATGTTTCTGAGGGGAATCCTAGCCCCTGGCTATGTGGATGAGACACCAAGGTTTAAGTTGTAAGCATTTTTTTTTGTACAGACATGCTAATGTTTTTACTATAAAACAGAACTGTGTCAAACAAGTACAGGAAAAAACATATGTGATAGAAGCTGTGAGAGCAATTCCTCTGATTGTTTCAGAAACCTGAGTGGGACTATTTCCAGGTTGTGAGTCGTAGGGCTGCCTGTCGCTTGGGAACATTGTCTTCAATAAAGTGTCCAGGTGCAAATTCTGTAGTCTATTGTTGTGCATTTTAGCACACTGATGACATGATTGTTTGTGTCTTATGTACTAGCCTGACAAAAAGATGCAAAATTTCTTTATAGGTTGATATTTGGAAAGCAGCAAGCAATTTTAATAATGACTTTTTTTTTCTGTTATGTGTAAACATAAAATAATTGAGTATAGATAGCATAGACAAATACAACCTTAGGTTTAGGATGCGTAAATTTGCTTTACTGTAACTGTACACTAATATATAAAAATACATGTGTTAATATGCATATACTTACACACATGTAAGCATGAATTCGTTAGGTGCATTTATATACTAAAGCATTTGGTATCTGTAAACATTAGACTTTATTACATTCGGTAATGCTTAATTCATCTACAAGACTTAAAGAAATCCGTACACAGCAATATTATAAACAGCAAAGATTGATTTCTGTTTCCTGAGAAGGAAACCTGAGAGAACCAGAGGAGAGATTTTCTGAGTTTCCTTAGATTGTATTTAATTGTTCTGCTGAAGAAGGAAGAGAAACCATCCCTTATGAGTGCAGCAGAATATATAATGTGTCCCTGCATTCTCCAATTCACAACTGCAAGTTGCTAATGCAAACTCCCCGAACCAGTAGTGCTGATGGTTCTTCACTGCCTTCTCCCACTCTCACCACACTTGAAGCGCCTTGTGGCAGAGCCATACACATGGAAGTGGCCCACTGTCTGGCATAGTTGTGGAAGGCAAGCTTTTTGCTCCTTTGGACCTCAGCTGTGTTTTTGAGCATTGCTTAATTTCATGCATTAGCCTCCACAAGCACATTGTGAATCTTTGCCACTGTTCTTTCTCTTCTCTATCCTTGCTCTTCCCCCTCCCGCCTCCAAAATCCCTTATTTGCAATTATAGTCATCTTTAGTGAGAAGCAATGGCTTTTTAATTTTCCACAAGAAATGGAAGTGTGCAATTATGCAAAAGCAGCTTTCTTTTAATTCCCCAAAATTTCCGGTATACACTGTAATCAGTCATTTTCTACTGTATTTTTTACTGTCTGAAGCTGTAAGCCCAGCACATTAGAAAACCATAATAAATAATTCAGTGATTTCCTTTCAGCTTCATATTCTATTTTGCTGAACATATTTGGAGGTGTAAATGTCTCTCTGGAGGAGGATAATTTTAAGTTTAGTTTTCTAATTAGATTAAGGAAGTGGAGCCTGCCTGTTTCATCTGCAGGCATGAATTCTCGTGCACCGGGGAGATGCTCAGATATCTGTGTAGGTATGTTTAATGTGTTCCACCTAATTGTATTTCCTTTTCACTAAATAAAAAAGAAGTTGCAGTGCAATGGGATTAATCTTTCCGTTTCCCATCACCTCCTTGTTTCTGCTTCTAATTGTGTTGCTGCTCCTCACAGTCACAGCAGCGTGTGCTCATACTGCATTTCCATGGAGCAAGCTCCATGCATGCCAGCAGCAGCCCAACATTGGAAGCTGATGTCTGAGAATCATAGAATCATAGAATCCTTAGAGTTGGAAGGGACCTCTGAAGGCCATCTAGTCCAACTCCCCTGCAACAAACAGGGACACCACAGATAGATCAGCTTGCCCAAAGCCTTATCCAGCCTCGCCTTAAAAGTCTCTAGCGATGAAGCATCAACCACAGCACTAGGTAATCTGTTCCAGTGCCTCACCACCTTCACTGTAAGATCTTCTCCGTATAACCTAAATCTACTCTCTTTGAGCTTGAATCACAGAATCATTAATGTTGGAAAGACTGCTCAGATTATGTAGACGAAATGTCGGCCCATACCTGTGACTGCTCTAAACAGTGTCATTCAGTGTGACATCTACCCTTTTCTGAAAAACCTCTAGAGATAATGACTCCACGACCTCACTGGACAAACTGTTCCAAAGGTTGCTATGGTTAACATGGTGCTTCAGCACCATGGCTTCATCCATGTCACCACTGGTGGGTTGCTTGACATGGAATGAATCCACAGGTTGCCCATGCAGTTACAATGCAAGACACACTCTTGATTTGTCTTGCTCTGGTTTCTTTGCCTCAGAGAGGGAAAGAAATGATATCTGCATGAAAGCAAATGTTCTATTCTCTCTATCTTAGGAGTAAAATAGAGGTCACATGAGATAGGTCAGTCTTTCAAGAAAGCAGCTTTTTTCTTCCTCCTTAAGGAGTTGTGGCTTGCAATTCACTGTGACAAGATAATGCATTCTGTTTAGCATTTTTTCAGAGGCTTTTTAATATATTTGAAGAGATGGATGTGATAAATCATTAGAACAAACATGGCCATGTTTTATACAAAAAAAAAAAAAAAAGAGAGAGAGAAAAACATGGTATTTCCTTGGAAGTACAGTTGAGCTTAAGATTGTATTTTATTTCTTACATAGGCTGAGGCTTTTGAATTTGTTTTCAGAGCCTGTATGATGAATTTGTCTTATCCTTTTGAGCTACTTTTTGAAGCCTTAAAAGCTCTAAACCCCACGTCTTTAAAACAATATGAAAATGAAAACCTTCACACAATTTCTCAATTTCTGAAACTGAAATTTGAAGGGGAGTGGAGAAGCGAGCAAACACTGGCGTGGTTGTAATAAGATTACAAATGTTGGCGGTGATCTCCTGTGCATGGCAGGAGGGGATGTTAGTGTGGGTAGGCATCTTCCACAAGGCAATGCATGTTTATCCCATCCATGCTACTGCAGAAATGGAATGGGCAAGCATGCCTAGCCCTAGTGCCTACTTCTGCAATTTGTGTTTATATATGTATTCCTTCAGGGAAAATCTGTTCCCACCAAAATGTGCCAAGGTTTATTGGGTTGCTCTTTTCTCTCACAGATGTCATGACACCAACTAGTTTTTTCAGGTTTTGAAACTTAAAGGAGAAAACTGAACTGGCTAGTGATATTAATCATACCTGTGCACACAGATTACTAATACATGCAAAGCAATTTTGACCAATTCCTTATTTAATTCCATAGTTCCTTTTAGAAACAATTGTAATGCACATCAGGTCTGCTTTGTGTTGCCTCTCCCCAGGCCTTCCTGAGCTTTTCTGAGACAAATTAGAACAGTCATTCACAGTAGGTGAAGTAGTGAGATCACAGATAGCAGTCAATCTGCATACTGTACTCATGGGTGAGACTGTGTAGGGCTGAGTAATTCAGCTTTCCTTACGTTTTCAAGCCTGCACTGTGGCCACTTGAATGACTTCCATCAAAACACAGTAAGCTTATCACTTCTGAGGCTGAATAAACTGCTTTTTGAGGACTAATAAAACCAGAGAAATATAGAATCATATTATTACGGAAACATAGGATCATAGAATGGGTTGGATTGGAAAAGACCTTAAAGATCATCTAGTTCCAACCCCCTCATCTGGGCAGGGTTGCCATGCACTAGATCCCAGGACCCCATGCAACCTGGCCACGAACATCTTCAGGGACAAGGCAAGACCTCATACAAACAAACTGTAAAAAAAACTAAGCAAGAGCATTTTGGAAATTGTCTCGATACTACTGCAGATAGATCTTTCTTTTCTTCGTAGTATCATGAGGTTATATGAGGGTTTGAGAATTCAGAAGCAGTTATGAACCCTGGTCTCATAAATCGTTCTGCCCCTCAGTGCTGTTCCACCGCTTGCTTGCATGTCTTAGCCCTGACAGCACACGCCTTCCTGGATTCACACAGACGCAGCATTAACAGGAGGGCATGGCGTTCCTCAGTCAACCTGGAGATTAATGTGCTCTTTTGGAAAGCACATTCGACTCCCCACAGGCTGCAGAGTGTGTTGTTTCCAGCCCTTTCATTTCCTTGGAAGGCATGGTTGAACACTAACAAGCTGTGCACCTCCACCTGCTATAGTGCTATTTAAAAGAAATGTTTTTAAATTCCTTTGATGAGGAAACTGAATCCGTGTTAGCTGTACTCTGAGCATGGTTGGCTGGTGTCGCGCTCCAGAGGATTAAGCTCAATTTCTGACACCTGTGGAATTACAGTGAAAGCTGATGACACCAGAGAAGAGACGTGCAAAGAGCAGAGGGGTACCTAGACATTCCAGATCAGTACAAGAGATGGGCATCCTATCTGGGGATTGTTTTGGAGGAAGGTTTTGTGTGGCCATAAGCTGTATGGCCATTTCTTAAGATGGCCCTTTGTCTTGGGATAGTTTGTGCTGCCCGGAGAGGTGGTGGATGCCCCATCCCTGGAGGCATTAAAGACCAGGCTGCATGGGGTTCTGAGCAACTTGGGCTAGCTGTAGGTGTCCCTGTTCACTGCTGTGGGGTTGGACCATATGACTCTTAAGGGTCCCTTCCAACTCAAATGATCATATGATTCTACAATTCTATGGTACAGCTGGTTCTTGAAAGCACTCTGGTTTCTGAGGAACAGGACTGCCTTTTGGGCCTCACCTTCCCTGTCATGAACCTTTGTATTTCTTAGCTCAGTTCAGGACCAAAACCAGGCATGCAGAAGCACTACCCAAAAAAAAAAAAAAAAAAAAAATGCAGCTGGAACATTCTTGGCATGACTTGACATGTGGGAGCATAGAGATGGGAAACCTGATAGGTTTCCAGACTTGCCCTGCTGATTCAAGAAGTGCAAGCAATTGGATAAGCATCTGAACTTTTGTGTGTTTATCTGAACTGAACTCGAACTCCAAGCCACTTCAGAGTTTCCCTAGTGGTGGCTAATAATTACTATGTAGAATGCTTGTTAAAATTAGAAAGTAATATTAATCATGAATTAATTCATAAACAAAACCCTTCTGGGAATTGTGCTGTACTGGGAGTTTCGAAGATATTCCTCTCAGCACAGAGTCAAGAAAAACTTCGGATGAGAAAAAAAATAAAAAAAATTGTTAATTCTCTTCATCTTTAAAGATTGTTGGGACACTACAAAGCTGAAAAGACTGTTGGGGAACTGTGAAGCTGGAAAGAAAGCATACTGTACATAGGTGGCAGCTCTGATTCCAGTTCTTGTATGTCTTTGTGTGTCAGCATCAACACTACAAAGTTACCTGTCGCAGTGGTGTGAAAGTTAGCGTAAGACCAGCTCACATCCAATCATGCTTAAGGTAGAGATATGTTATTAAAACGAGGGTAGCTATTAAAGGCTCATTACTGTGAAAAATGTGTTTAGGATCCCGCCTAGGAACAGTATGGTTGGCTTTCTTAGTAAAGTACATTATTTGATTAAATAAATAAAGCCTGTTTGGTGATGTAGGCTTAGTTGTCATTTACTGCCTCCTTAGTGACGTTAAACTTTAACACAATAACAGCTTGCTGAACAGAGAGAACTGTTTCCTCCCACATGGATAAATATTGATCTCAGTGATAAAGAAGAATAAACATTCTGATGGAGTGGTATGAAAGAAATTGAATCTGATACAGGTTTATTTTTACTGAGTTGTAAAAGAGAGTTAGTCTTTCAACTAAGAACAGGGAAGGGCAAGGGAATGGCTTTATCAAAATGGCGTTTACAGGATAATAAATATTCTGACTTCAAACTTTAATATTTGCCAATTGGCTGTTCACAAAAACAACGAGATGGCTGAGGTGAAGTTCTGGTCACAGTCAAATAAGTGGCAGATTTCAGAATAGCCAGGTATTTTAGTATTTGTAGCTGAAGTGTTGTACAGGGGACACTGTGGAGGTCTCATTTGAGCAATCTGTTTTCTTCAGTCTTTTCTTTGACAATATCTTCTCAAAACTAAGTATTCACTTCTCTACTGTGCTAAACCAGGCACTGAAATTGATGATGAGTCTGACAATTCAGAGAGGTTTGAATTGCTAAGATACAATGGACTTTTGTTTATCTGAGCTTGTCTGTATGATTTCTTGGTCCATTTGGATGCCCATTCCATCACCTAGAAGAGACAACTTTCTGCAGAGCCCCTTTGCTTCACTGAGCTCAACGTGAGAAAGCATGGCCAGTGCTCAGCAGCCATGCTAGGAGCAGGGAGAGTGACATGATGGACATGATGGAGTGATGTCCTCTTGTCACATGCCACCTTAGGGTGGTGAAGGAAGATGCAAATGAAAGCCTTGATGTCTTCAGGTTGGAAGAGCAGGTGTGATTTGAATTCTAAAAAAGAGTTAAAGTACCAACCATACCTTCAAGAATGAGGCACATGGACTCTTAAGGGGAGGGAAGTATTTTGGGATGTGGGAGATAGGAGGTATCCATCTGATTGAAAATTAGTGTTCACAGTAACTATGTCAGAGTTAGTCATCTAGGCTCCATCTGCAGTCAATGGGGAGGTTCAGACACCTGTAGAGCATGACTCATCTATTGCACATATCAGATCAGATGAATTGCCTCCTGCTAGTTTCTCTCCACCAGCTGTGAAAGGAGCCCTGTGTGACTTGCAGGTATCTTACCTGTTGTCATATAAAGGTAGGACACATGGAAGCCCTGCCTTTGTTTTGGAAGCTAGCCATTGAAGAAATGTTTTGCACACTTGTAGAACCAAATCAACAAAGCTCTGATGTGGTATTCAAACTGTAACTTCCCTGCTCTTCTCATGTCTTTCTGTGTGATCTTCCAGACAAATCATATCTATCACTTTTCCTAATAGCTCATTTGAATGATGCCTAGTCATACTCATCAAATCTGACTTTCAACACAGAGTTTGCGCTACTCAGTACAGAGTGTGTGACAGCAGCACACTGCCACACACAATGATGTGATGCAGACATCTTTTTTTTTAATAGGTCACTCTAGAGCAGGCATGCCCAACCCTTGACCCATGGGTTGTACACTGCCCAGCCCAGCCTATTCTGCAGCTGCCAACTATTCCACACCGTCATGGTGGTTGTTCTGCCCCACTGTGGGGCCCAGCCTGGCCCCAATTCCTCTTCACTCAATGTGGTCCAGACAAGTGAAAAGTTTGGACACCCATGCCTTAGAGGAGGGTGCATGGTCGCAGTCCCTTAATATCTTAGCACCTTGTGAGCCTTAATACATTTTTCTTTAATATAAATATGTTACCTTCCCCTTCTCTACCTCCTGCCTGACTATTCCTCTTGGCTTATGAATGAACTAAGGGCAGTTAAGCTTACTGAGGAGCTCCCTTGGCTTTTGGACTATACCAGCAGCTCCGTTTGTCTGCCTTTCTCTCTCTTTACAATTGCGCAGTTGAGAGTCTACAAACTCCAGGTACCTCTGAACTTCTTTGCCTGCTGACTTGTGCCTCCTCCTCACGATGCAGAGAGGTTTTCCAGCCCAGTTACTCTTGGCTCATCAAGAGCTTTCTGACAGTCAGTAAGTCACATCACATCCTCTAGTCTTGATTGGAGCTTCTGCTGCCTAATGTCAGATACTTAGTGCAAATATTCCATTTCATTATGACATGTTAAATCAGGTTTTAATCATTGCCATAGGTAACTATAGGGCAAGGCTGGAGGGGGCTTTTATGCCTTAGACATGGATCTGTGTGGTAGTAATAATACATGTGCACTCCAGAAGTTGCAGAGGTGATGAACTGAAGAGGGAAACAGTGGCTTGGAATCAGCGGGTCTCTGTATAGCAAACAAGCTCAATGGGATTTGGCTTTGATGGGATTACCTGCCTGCATTTATCTGTGACAGAAGGTGTGGCTCCTGCCTCAGGAAGTTTTGAAATGAAGATTTTTTTTTTCATAGCTATTCAAAAGTCAGGCAGAAGTGTGCAGAATAAAATAATCACTTCTCTTTCCAGCTTCTGCCTAGCTGAGTTTCTTTCTTAATCCTTCAGATTTCTGTCCCTGGGGTTAGGTTCCTTACAAGTGCAGTTAAGAATAAGCCATATTTCTGTTCACATTTTCAGAAGAAAACACCTTTGAATTTTCCTCTGAGCTCCTCTGTCTACATTATCCATCTCCAGTAAGTCTTTTCTCCTGGATTTCTTGGGATGTACTTAGTTTTCAGAAAAGTGGCACGTTGAACCCCCCATCACGTCTGGCTCCATCCCTGGTGTGAGATTGGTGTGAGCCCTGAATGCCCTTTCCAATAGTCGAGTGCAGTTTGCCTCTTCTGTAGAGTCATTAAGGCCACTAGGGCAGCGTGGAAATTCTTCACCTATGTCCTCATTGTCAGCAGGAACATCAGGAATGCACATGCAAGTGAAAACAAGATTATAAAACCTAGGGTTGCTTATCAACTCTACTGTACCATTACTGACCTGTATCTGAAATGAAAAAGGAGCTTCCTGTAGAGATCATGGATCCTCTCAGTTTCTGGAGCTGTGGTGCAGCACATGGCCTCATCTCCATGTGCACTCAAGAGGAGTCCAGTTCAGCTTAGTGCTACACAGTGCCACACATGATGTCAAAGGGGGAAAAGCAGAAGGCCACAGGAGGTGCCAGATGTAGCTGCCAGGACACCAAGCCTTCATGCTGGCCTTTTTTTCCCCATGCCTGTTTGCCATTTCCTGAGCCTTCATTTGGCGCGAGGCAGCACACCTAGCAAGAAGTTTCCCACTTTCTAGGGCCATATATATCTTTCCTAGGCTCTTACTTGAGTATTTTGTTCAGTTTGGGGCCCCTCATTACAAAAAAGACATTGAGGTCCTAGAGAGTGTTCAGAGAAGGGCAGCAGAGCCGTGAGGGATCTGGAGCACAAGTCTATTGGGGTGCTGCTGAGGGAACTGGTGTTGTTCAGTCTGGAGAAGAGGAGGCTCAGGGGAGACCTCATTGCTCTCTACAGCCACCTGAAAGGAGGTTGTGGCAAGGTAGGAGTCGGTCTCTTATCCCAGGTAACAGTGATAGGGTGAGAAGGAATGGCCTCAAGTTGTGCCAGGGAGGTTCAGGTTAGAAGTTATGAAGAGTTCCTTCTCATAAGGATTGGTGAGGCAGTGGCACAGGCTGCCCGGGGAGGTGGTGAAGTCACTGTCCCTGGTTGTGTTCAAGAACTGTGTGGATGTGGCACTGAGGTTAGTGGGCATGGTGTTGGATGCGTTGCTGGTTGAGCTAGGTGATCTTAGTGAGCTTTCCAACCATAATGGTTCTGTAATTCTGTGATTCCGATACACAAATACTTTAATTAAAATTCTGTCATTTTTCCCAGGTGTCTTGAAAAGATTCTGTCTTGTCTTCCTTCATATTTTCAACACTCAGACAGAAAACAGCTCTCCTGAACAGCCTCTCCTCTGTCACTGCTGTCACATGCTTGTTTCCCTTTGCCTCTATTGCAGGCTTCATCTTTCCCTTTCTGCCTCTTATTTAAGACACAGAGACCCTGCTTGGGTTTCACATGTCCTGTCTACAATCAGCCTGCTGCTGAAGGGCTGTGTGACAGCCTAGGTTTCTCTTGTCAGGGGCTTTTATATTCTTTCTTCAGTCACTTCTCTGCTGCTAGGTTGCATTCAGTTATTTTAGCTAGTTTAGCTGAGGTTGCTTTCTGTGTTACAGAAAGATGATTTAGTTCTGCTGAAGCCTGGCAGTGAAACTACGCAATAACAGCCTATATTTTTCATCTAGATTCACTTTCTGTGATTTATGGCACCAGGGAGAGCTGGATTTTGTGTCTTGAGGTGCCACTAGAAGATATGTATTATTTCCTGAGTGTTGATGATTGTGGTGAATTATCCCAGTTCTGTTTTAGAGCTGTTGTTTAGAGAGTTTTTAGTATTTATGTGCAAACCTAGCAAAACCAAACCAAACAAACAAAAAAAACAGTATTTTTTTTTCTGAGTTCATGGATCGTTCCAAAGTTAGGTTTGCATCCATAGTGGACAGAATCAATTCTTCATTCTCTTTGAAATCTCTGCTAGATTTGACTTTCTTCCTGAGATATAGGTACCCTGTGCAGCATTGCTTCTGCCCCTTCTCAAGTTTGATCATCAATTTGGCACAGCTGCCTGGCATTTCCAGGGCTTCAGGGGGCCATCTATTCCCAAGGAGTTTGTGTTCTCCAGTAGAGGAGATCTGTAGGGTTCCTGGCCCTAAGGAGGACAGGGCAGGAATCACAATGCTGCTGAAAACAGTGAATCAAAGGTTGAGTGCACATAACACTGCAAGTTGAACAAACCAGCACTCTTCTGAGAGCCTATACTGCAGCATTTACTTGAAGATAAGAGTGAAGTTAGTCCTGCCTAGTGATATAATCTAGTGTTAAGACTTAACTCCAGACAAGACAAATGTTGTGAAATAAGGTCTGGAGCAATCCATGCCTTTCTTATCTGCAGGGTCTTCATGAGTTTCTGAAACCTCCAGCTCACCTGATTTTGAGGTGCTTTTCTGCTGGATGTGCTCTACTTCACTGCTTTATCATGAAACACCAGGATTTTGGGGGCTGTCTCTGGGCAGTTTCCAAGGCTTTAGAGTCCCTGTGTTTTACCCATGCAGGCAACCCATAGGGCTTGTGTGGTTCCCCAGTTTTGATGGAGAAGGATGACCCTTACACGCTGCCTGCAGTTCAGGGAAGGATGGTCAGGTAGTCCCCCTGAGCTTTCCAGTACCCAATGCTTGAAGAGTGCTGCTCCCTACCCAGTGGACGTGCCTTGCAGAGGCACACTTGTTGCTAATCTGAATCAAGCATCACAAAGTGACAGAAGACACAAAAATGATGTTTCCTACAGCTGTTCTTGTCTGAGCTCTGTGTAGGAGGGGACTTGGCCTGACAAGAGTTGAGTACTCGGAGAAAATGTTATTGAAGCATTTCAGACTGGAGCTCTGTTGAGTTTGCATCACTGGCTAGCATGAACTGTAAAAGTGCTGTAAAATGAGGAAGGTAATGACTAAATCTGGGGAAAGAAATGACTTTCCTGGGTTTCTAGAAGAGACAAGATTAGCACATGAGATAGATCTCAAAAGCGTGATTTGGTGCTCTTCCTGATAGTGCTCCTGCTCACAGTCCTCTTGTGAAAAGGTGACCTCACTGGGGCCAAATCCTGCTCCTGCTTGCAGCACTGGTGGTCTTGCTCCTGATTCTCATGGTGAGCCCTCAGTAGAGCATGCACAGATGACCAGGCAAGGCTTGCAGAGCACAGCATCCTTTAATTCCGCTACTGGGTGATCCTCGTTACATTACTAGCAAATTGTGCAATTCTTCCTAATTCTTCCTTTTCATCTGACCACTGCTGGAAAAGATGAAACATCCGGAGGAGAAAGAAGAGAGCTGGAGAAATAAGTCTGACATAAAGACAGCTGCTTAAAGTCTACGTTAAATCAAAGCACGTTAATTCCTTGTGACTTGTCCACAGTGTGGCGATCGAGGAACTTCTGTAAGACTGTCCATGAGTATCTGTTGGGTGGATTGGCTACAACAAGTAGAGTGGCACAATGTCAAAGAGAAACATGAACTATTTCTCTACTGGAAACCCCTATCTGGTAGGTGATAAAGTCTAATTCAACTAATTTTTCCTAAGTTGGGCAAGGATTAGCTACTGAACAAGAGGAACCAAGTGGGAATGACTAACATGTCAAAGTGTGCAGAAGTGAGATCATTTTCCCTGTGCGGATATCTTTTTTTGTGTGTGATTCCTCATCAGGAAACTAGAAGTAAAAATATTTTTTTTTGAACAAACCAAGAAGCAAATTGTGATGACATTTCCTCATTTTCAAGAAAACTCATAGTCAGTCTGATTATTCACTTGGAGACATTCATAGCTTTCTTTGCATTCTAGGAAGAAAAAAACAAAAGATAAATAAATAGAATTTTTATTTATACACATATTTTAATATTTATTCACAAACACACACATACTTGTTGACTGACACCACCAGCGTTGTACCGTCACCTTCATTCAGAACACTTCTGCTTTAGTGAGGGAATTAGTCACAGCAGTAATTACCTCTTGTAAATCTAAGGCAGGGTAACCCTCCAAGTTTTCAGTAGTCTAGGATTGAAAAAATACTTAAAAAACCCCACATATATTTTGTAGAAGGGTATGTTGTTTGGAAGTGATTTCAACTTTATAGAGAAATTCAGCTCTAATTTCAGAATTTGTCAAGATGATCTTTGTTAGAAGATACGAAGACTATGCTCCCAATCATTTTCGTTCTGTAGAATGCTAGATCTCCGTTTCATTTGCTTTTACCTCTTATTTAACCCAAAGAGGAAAAAAAAAAAGTGTTCTATCAGTACGTATAGGAATGTCAGTTCTTCTTTCTAAGATGGCAATTATTATTTCCTTCTGTAGCTGGGAAGAGTTATTTGCTACACTCCTGAAAGTCCAGGAGGGAGAGAAGCAGCATTTTTCTTATTCACCAGGCTTTGGCAAGCTTCTGCCTTCCCTGTGTTGTTTATAACCTAAACCTACATTTATTTCATATAAGTCTAGGTAAAAAAAACTTCCTTCAGGAGAATTGGGATAAGAAGCCAGTTACTCAGGTTTTTCCTATGTGTGCTATGTATCTAAAAAATATGTTTGATTTGGGAGTATGTCTGTTGGCCTTCCAAAGGTCAGTTATATTTCTCATTTGTAATGTAGTGAATATTTTTGAATTTGCTATGAGCAAAACATCCAGTCAAGGCAAATCTTTGACATTAGACACATCTCTCAACATTTGAAACATCATGCAGTGAAACCTCACGTGTAATCTTGAATGCGTTGCTGCTACCAAATTTCAGAAGATTTGACTTTTCAGTGTGAAAAAGATATGGAATCTTTTTTTTTAATTGATTTTTAAAAAATGATTAAATGGAAAAAAAAAAAAAGTATAGCCTGAAATTTTACAAATGAGTAAAAATATTTTTATCGTAGTTTTGGATTATACTGCTTTTCTCCCTCTTCTTCTTTTGATGAATTATTTATAAAGATGGTGTACTCCCCACAATAGACCTTTTTTTTTTTTCAAGGAAGACGAAGAAGAAGCAGTTGCAGCTGCTATAGGTGATAAACATCTACTCCTCAAACACTTTTGCACGTATCTACATAGCTGCACCTAATGTTATCATAAAATTATTCATATAAACAGAAGGTTGCATTACAGATATCTAAATTGTACTGTTTCTGAGTTCTCTCATCTATAAATCAGTATAAATCATCTATAAACCCCATCTATAAATCAGTGATATTGCAGGTACTGTTTGGTCAGTCCTTTGAAAGCAATGAATTTAAAGCAGTATATATAAACATTTTCACTCAGAGGGTGGTGACACACTGGAACAGGTTGCCCAAGGAGGCTGTGGATGCCCCATCCCTGGAGGCATTCAAGGCCAGGCTGGATGTGGCTCTGGTCAGCCTGGTCTGGTGGTTGGTGACCCTACATACAGCAGGAGGGTTGAAACTCGATGATCTTTGTCATCCTTTTCAACCCAGGCCAGGTTTGTATGTTTTAATGTTTTAATGTATTGATGTCAGAGGAGAAATTCTGACCAACAAAATGGATATTTTCAATTTTCCACAAGAAAATAAGAAGGAATAATAAAGTAGAAAAGTTGAGAGATTAACTTGGGAAAACAGTAAATGGTTCTTAAAAGGGAGTAATCACACAAAATGATGAGAGGAGAGGAGAGGAGAGGAGAGGAGAGGAGAGGAGAGGAGAGGAGAGGAGAGGAGAGGAGAGGAGAGGAGAGGAGAGGAGAGGAGAGGAGAGGAGAGGAGAGGAGAGGAGAGGAGAGGAGAGGAGAGGAGAGGAGAGGAGAGGAGAGGAGAGGAGAGGAGAGGAGAGGAGAGGAGAGGAGAGGAGAGGAGAGGAGAGGAGGGGAGAGGAGGGGAGAGGAGGGGAGAGGAGGGGAGAGGAGGGGAGAGGAGGGGAGAGGAGGGGAGGGGAGGGGAGGGGAGGGGAGGGGAGGGGAGGGGAGGGGAGGGGAGGGGAGGGGAGGGGAGGGGAGGGGAGGGGAGGGGAGGGGAGGGGAGGGGAGGGGAGGGGAGGGGAGGGGAGGGGAGGGGAGGGGAGGGGAGGGGAGGGGAGGGGAGGGGAGGGGAGGGGAGGGGAGGGGAGGGGAGGGGAGGGGAGGGGAGGAGGAAAAAGGAAAAAGGAAAAAAGGGGGAAAAAAAACGTTCTGGAGTAACAGTGGCAAACACAATTAAAATAGGATTAACTTCACATTTAATTTGATATAAAAATGTTAAATAAGTTCACTATTAGCCTGAGAATTTTGTTAATATGATGTCTGAATGGCTGCATACTTCTTTTCTTTCCCTTCAATATATCGTATGTTTGTTGTACTTTTAGACATCTTTTCTGGTTGATTCTCCTTCCAGATTCTCACTTTTCCTCCTGTAAACCAGGAACACTTCTGCTGATGCAAACAGATTCACGCTTCTGAAGTCCTATGTATTTTGCTTTGACTCAGCCACACAGAAGTCAACAGGAAAAAGTCACTATCATTAAAAGAGCCAGGAATTCATTCCGTATTTTTTGTCTCCTTTAAATTTCTGCTTTATATTCTGTAGCAAACATGTAATCTGTAAGTTTTACAAATTGCTGCTGATTGTATATTGTGTACCAGGTTGTTATCCAGTATGTCCCACCACTTAATCTGCTCAAGAAACAGTTTTGAGTTCAGTGCCCTGTACTTTCTGTGTTCAATATGTTTTGCTATCAATGGCCTTATGTTAGTGGTGTGGTAAGAGAGGTCATTTGGCAGCCCACTGGGATTCCTCTCTGCTATTTGAGAATGGAGTGAGGAAAGAAAGGTTTTTGTTTTCCTTTTGAAGGCATTTTTGGAAACGTCACGACACACTCTTACACTATTCCTTTTTAGTATGCTGTTTGTTAACCTAATGGTTTGGGCTCATAACACAGCCAGCTCATGTATGTTTAGTCATCTGTGAAGGTCTCTCATAAATTAAAAGATTCAGGGCTGTAAAATGATACTGCAGCGATTACCCTGGTTTAATTTCTTTCTTCCCCCCCTTTTCTATTTATAATACACTTAGGATAGTAAGTACTTATAGTGCCACCATCTGGCTGAAATAGCAGCTTTCTCCACTTTCAGACTGCCTTTAAATGAACATTTTGTTGTTATTAAAAGAAAACACAAGTCAGCCCTGTGAGATTGCTAACACCCCTTTCTCTTTTTTCTAAGTTGTTGAGAAGCATAACTTGAAGAGAGCAGCCAAAATAACTGGCACTGGAGAGGTATGCATGGCTGATCCATATAGACTATGAATAACCTCATTTATGCACTTTTAAAACTGTGAATATTAACCTATGTTAATATTTTAAAACTAACAGCTAAGCTAGAGTTCTCAGTTTTAAATTTGGTCTGTTTTTATGTTTATTCAATATAAATTTCAGTATGTATTTATACTTTCCAAAAAAGTCTGTTTTTCTCTTTGCTTCACCGATTCAGCCAAGCTGGAAAGTGACATTACATAGTAAAGCTGATTTTTCCTGTCTGATTTTTGTTTTTCTACAGTCTAATGTTGCAGTTGTAAATGCTGTTTTAGTAATTATTATGGGACAGCGTATGCAAAATAAGCATCTCATGACTGCCACACCCTGCCACCCCCAGTCAGCCAGATCCTGTGGAAGCCCTGGGACAAACAGAGAAGAACTGCCCTCATAGGATAAGTGTCCTAAGGTCTGGGCTGCTTGTTAATTCCCATTTCTTCTGCCCATTTGCTGTCCCATGGGTAGTGCAGCTGTTTGTACGCACGGAAGCCCAAATTAGATATTAGGAAATATTTCTTCTCAGCAAGAGCAGTGATGCAGTGGCACAGGCTGCCCAGGGAGGTGGTGCAGTCACCATCCCTGGAGGTGTTCAGGAGCCGTGTGGATGTGGCACTGAGGGACGTGGGCAGTCTTGGTGGTGGGCGGATGATTGGACTAGGTGATTTTGGAGGCTTTTTCTAACCTTTATGATTCTGTGATTCTCTGGTGTCCCACCATTGACAAAAATCAGTCTGTGCTTGCTGCTCTGCCTGGAGTTTCAAAAAGTCTTCTGCTAGTATTACTGTTGCAGTGTTCTGGCCTCAGGTTTCAGCCTCTGTACTGCTTTTCAGGCCTCCTCACTGCCTCTTCCCTGGATGACCACAGGCAGTAACATAATTTGTGTTGGATGTCTGAAGCTGCTTGGAGTCCTTCCATCAGCTGTGGCTGTTTACTTCATGGTGCGTGAGGGCATTGTGGGGTCCAAAATTGAAGTACACCCACCCTGACACTTTTGGTCAAGTAGCAAGCCATTTCCTTCTCCTTTCTTGACTTCTGCCTTCACCATAACCTCCCACACCTCAAGGAGGCAGCAAACCCAGCAGCACAACCCTGCTTAACTGTTAGACTCCGTGCAGCCTGTTATTTTGACCCCTTTCCTGAATGTATGCTTCTGATGCAGGACCCTGCTGGAGAACTCGAGCCCTTGTACACAAAATGTTGGCTACATAGTGGTGAGAAGACCAATTACATGTTGTTTGCTGCTGCTTGAACCTTCAGCCCTTTGCATGGAGCATGGGATCATGTGATGGTCACTGGAGGACACAGTGGTAAAAGTGGGTAAGGAATCTTGTTTATTCTTTTAACGGTTTCTTCTCAACAGCTATGCTGTGCAGGTGCCACAAGCAATTAAACATTTTATAGGACACTTGTGTTGAACATTGTCGGAGGGGGAGATTTGAGTAATCCCCTGGCCCCAAGGAGTTGTTTCAATTTTAATTGTGCATTTTAGGGTCAACTGAGCTCTGATATTTCAAGTTCTGTGGAAACAGCCAGCACACTGCTATCATTGTGCTCTCCTGTTCAGGGCTTGTGGCTGAATTACCTCATGATAGGCCATTTAAGTCTTTTGGCCTCCTTCTTGGCCTCATATTTCAACGCAGCACGTGAAAGAGATGAAGAATGAGCTAAAATTCCCTTCCAACTGTTGCAGAGTTATGAGCTATTTTATTTTTCATTCCATATGGTTTTTAGCAACCTTTGGCTTCACTAAAACGATGCAAGTTAGGTGAGGACGGCACAGGGGGAGGGAGTTTCCCCTCTGATGTCAGAGCTTTGACATATTTACCCTCACCTAAAAGACAGTATTTTGCTTCTGTTTGCTGCAAACAAAGGGAAAGGCTCCTTCTCCAGCATTTCTCTCCTTCATGCAAGCATTAATTTTTAAAGCATGGCCCACACATTTCCTTGAAAAGAAAATGTATTGTGACATTTCCCCAGTTGTACAAAAAGCTTTACACTGCTAAATGTCAGTCAGCTCTTCGTTACAGTAATATTTTCCCAAGGTTTCAGCAGGACTCCGTCAGAACAGGCTGTATGTTGCAATCAGCCTCTGTTTCCCCAGCCCCACCAAGAATCAGTTAAGAGCTTTGAGGGCACTGCTTACAGCACTCAGAATCTGTCAGATGTGGCACCACCAGGGCTTGTGGATGTTCCACTGTGGCCTCTTCAGCTTCTGAGGAGGCCTTGGAGTGCCTGGGATTCCCTGGGAATGGTTCTCCATAGGAAAGTTCCATAAGGCATTCCAGTGCAAAACCAAAACCTGTTCCCATCCAAATATAATCTTTTCCTCAACAAACAGTGATGCCAAACCCATTGGCAGGGAGAGGCGGCCCACAGCAGATGAGTTGCTTGACATTCCTGGTGCACTTCCACAGGCAGGGAGGGGTATTGATGGTGCCAGTACTGGGTGCAGCTGCAGGAGGAAGCAGAAGTGGCTGGACATAGCAAACATCCCACAGATTGATGTACATTCTCTAACACCAACGCAGACCCTGGGTTGGCTGCAGCCTAGGAGTCATGCAAGCTCTCGAAGAAAGCAAATTCTGTTGTTGCTCTTCATTTGGGCAAATCTGATGTTTGCCTGTGGACGACCCAGCTCAGAGCTTCCTGGTGTCATGTGTGATTGCATGAATGACCTGGCACAACCAGATAAACTTTCATTCCTCCCCCTCAAACATGAATATTAAAACTTTATCTAGAATGGAGGAACGTAGTCTTGGTGGCAGCAGTGATAAACATTGCAAAATGGCACACAAGGGGGAGTAAAAATGAATAAATCATTCTTGTGACCATTTTATCAAATTGTATGTGATGTGTGGACACCACAGCACAGATCATGAGGAGGAAAAGGTAGGATGTGGAGCTGGGACCTCTGACAGCCAGAGTGCTGCCAGGCTGGATATGGAAAAGTCAGCTGGTACACAGTGCCAAGCGTGCCAGAAAACAGCAGACTTACATGTGAAATGTGAGAGAATGGGGTTTCACTGCACAGCTAGGGTCTGTAAGGGCAGTGAATTGGCAGAGCCAGTTTAATATGGAGTAAAGAAATATTACCACAAGAAGAACTGGTAGCAGAAGACATGTTTAGTGTGTGGTCAGTACAACCTCTGTAGCCTGCTCTCCATAGAGCAAGTCAGCCTAAATACATGAGAAAAGGTGGCTGAATTTAGCTGGAAAATTTTCTTCCATGCTGTCATCTGGAACTGCTTGAAAGCAAAGTACTTAAAGATGAGGAAAGGATGATAGACTTCACTTCTGTTGGGTAATTAAAGGGGAAAAAATCTCAGTACCATAAAAAAGAATGAGATAAATCATGTCATAAAAAATTTGTTGCTGTGGTAAAGTTTTCCCCTTTCATTAAAAAAAAAAAAAAAAAAAAAAAAAAAAGCTAATATAGCTAGGATCAAGTATGATTAGAGCTAAATTCCACAGAGAAAATACAAATACAAAAACTGTAGCAATCATAGAGGAAGAGTGGAGGAAGAGATAAAGGAGAACACAGGAACAAGATGTGGGTAATTTGTAACTTAGAATCACATTCAAGAAGATTTAGAGAGCCTGTATCCTCCCAGAGGAGCATGTCATGCGTGTTTGTCATTGAAACCTTTAATATTGTCTTGACAACTCTTCAATTATTTGCATGTAGCTGACTGATAAGATAATATTCTTAACTTTAGTGTGACATTTTTGTTCCTCAGAAGTACTGTAGTTGATCCTGTGCTAAGAAAAGAAAAGGGAGGAATAAAAATCTCCTGGATCCCTTGAGATGCTTGTTTTTTTTTTTAAGAGTAAAGCCAGGAAGGTTAACAAAGCAGGAGAAGAGCCTACAGCCTCTCTCTCTGCCTCTCCGCCCCATCCGTGCTTTGCTGTTGGAAAACATTTCTCCAGCTTTGCTATGTACCTTTGCTGCAAAACCTGCCTGCATGTCTGTGGGCTTGTAGATTATCTGCACAGTGACAGTCAGACTGCGAAACCCTTGCTCGTGACTTCAGGTCTGGCAGCCTGCTGGCTTTGGTAGGGCTGCTGCCGTTGGGTGCTGGTTTTCAGCATGAGTAATGGTGTCACGATCTGGCCCATAAATTCTGGGTAATTTGCAAAGTGCCTGTCACAAAGTTATCTAAATAGCAATTGCACATTGAAAACTGCTCTGGACTGTTGCAGTATTCTCAATTTGCATCTCCAAACAGAATACAACTCTGTTCTTATTTAGTTCAGTGTGTTCCTTTCATTTAAGAGCTTCTGAACTCTGTTCATATTAAGGCAAGGCATGTATTAGCAAAACACGACTCCTGTAGGCATTTTGACCCCTAATGTTTGCAGTAGGCACACTTGAGCAGAATAATAGATGTTGGAATAGGTGTTGGGGAGTGCATAAATTACCTCCCATGTTCTTTTGTGGTTTCTGAAATAATTCATTTTGGCACTCTTTGTGCTTTTCTTTGTTTATGCTTGTGTTTTTATTTTTATTTTTTTAAGAAAGAGAGAGTATTTCAAGTGAAGTGATTCTGTGATTCTGTGATTTTCACTGGGATAATTCCATGGAAGTCAGATTTCCAAGCAGCGTGCGTTGTTGTTGTTCCTGGTTGTGCTTATGTTGTCTGTGTTTGAGCAGACTTCATAGAATATATTTAATTCCTCACTTCCCGGTTTTCCATCCACATGAGATTACTGAGGACAGAAATCTTTGTGTGCTCCCCAGGCTGGTGAGCACATGTGGTGAATTACCTGGGCAATTAAATGAATGCACTTGTGTGAATGATGCACACAGAACATTCTTGGAAAACACTTTGTGATCAAAGTAGAGAAAGGAAATAAAAATGAGTAAGTTTGCAGAGTACTGAATAAATTAAATGTGAGAGTATTGCAACTAAAAGGCAGAACATATTCTTTGAAAAGCCGTGTGCACTTAATACTCACAATAAAACATCTTCTGTTGGCCTCTTAATGTTATTATAGTTCCTGGTAAAGGAATTGGAGAATAAATGGAGCCAAGAAACCTGATGTGTATGTTTTCTTCTTCTGCTTCTTCTTCTTCTACTTCTTCTTCTTCTTCCTCTATTTTTTTTTTCCCAACATGTCTTTATGTGTATTTGTGCAGTGTTCCAACACCTAGGCCAATGCCAAATTTGTCTCAGCTCCAGAAGAAGAAGGAGAACCTAGGGGGCTGCCAGGGCATGAAGCTGAACTGTGGACTGGTGATGTAGGACAATGGCACCCCTGGGTACTCAATTCAGTAAGGCAGGTGACAAAGTGCTGTGCAAGTTACTTTTTGAGTGTTCTCTTTTTGAGTGTGGACTGCCAAGGGAGGTGGTGGAGTCACCGACCCTAAGGGTGTTCAAGGAAAGGCTGGATGTTGTGTTGAGGGACATGGTTTAGAGGGAGCTATTGGGAATAGGTGAACGGTTGGACTGGATGATCTTTTAGGTCTTTTCCAACCTTGGTGACTCTATGATTCTATGGTTCCAAAGGTTCAGTTAGGAGACAGAACTACACTGGGAATTAAGACCTAGCTGGACAGTGAACCTTCTCCTTGGCTTTACTCATGATACAATCACCTTCCCAAAGCGATCAAGCTTCAGTTAAGGAGCACATAAACTGTCCTCTCATCATTGTAGACCACTGCAGCCAAAACACAGACCAGCAGACACAACTGAAATTTCTGCATAAGCTTCGCTATAATAAACAGCTCAAGAGGTGATTTCTTTGGGAGATGGCATGCTGCTACTGGAGGTGCCATAGTTCTGCATGCGTAGCAACAATTGTTAAGCATATACCATTTCTCTTCAAGTATCTGGAGTGGCATTAAAATGAAAAATTAAAAATGAAGCTAGACTAGGCTTGAAATTGTTGACAGTTTAACTTTCAACTCACAGAATCAACACCAGTTTGCAACCTAGTGTAAATCCCTTGATAAGCTTTTGAAGGACTGGAAATTGAGCTTTCATCTCTATACAGCAGTTACAGAATTAGAAATAGTTCCAGTATTCAGTTTAGTATTTAGTTCAGTAGATGCTTATTATAAAATAAATATACTGTGGAATAAACATATATGTAGTCCTTATGAAGAAAGTCCCTTTCAGATGCAGGAAAATAATTTTGCCTGGTTGTAACTGGGAATAGAAAGGGACAAAAAATAGTAGAATTCAGATTATGCACTCAGCTTCAGAAAGGGAAATAAAACCTGGTCTCTTGACTCACTTTAGTACTCTGCCTAAGCATGATAAGGCGCTAGTCTTGTTTTAACTACAACTGGGCAGGCATCAATTTTTCACAGGAAGTACAGAATTAATCAGCATTTCTTAAAATATTCAGTATTTCAGTAGTAAGTTAGGTGAAGAATATGATGCTTGACTATGTGTGGATGTGAAATTATAGTCTTGAACAAATATGTGAGTAAAATACAGTAAAAGGAAAAAAAAATGCTTCTCTTTTTTCATAAACTACTTTCTGAGATGGAGGGGCTTCCCACCTTTTGATGTGACCCTGTTCAGTTCTCAATAGATCAAACAATTCCCACAGCACCAGATGGCACATGTTAAGACTTTTTCTGAACATATATTTCAGTTACTACTTCTGACTAATCAGGGAGTTTTCAGGTTTATTTAGTGGATTCTAGTTTAGTTTGCTCCACTGATTTCAACTAAGTTTCCGTTAAGGTTGTATGTTTGGAAATCATTAATTCACAAAATCAGCAACTTCTACTATTTTTATGCTATATGCATAAAATACAATACTTTTCATGGCATTGTCTGTACCTTTCTTATAATACTATGGCACCATTCAACAGGGTTATCAAATCTCGTGATTTATGTACTGATACTTTTTGGCAGTGAAACACTTTAGACAGAGCTTCAACAGGATTTAAAACTGATGTACTTACCTCAAACCACCATGTGGGGCTGCTTTAGTGTGGAAGTAACTGAAGCAAGCAGGATAAGAGAGGGTAGCAGGGTCAGATGAGATGCTTTCATGAAAGATCTCCCATCAGGAGGAAATGTATGATCTTTTGCACTGCTGTTAATCCTTACATGAATTTGGAAGCCAGGATCCTCTGTGCTCGTTCTTCTGAGCTCCCAGGATCTCCATAAGAATGGCTGGTGGCACAGAAACTGGCTGTAGGGCAGAACTGGTAGGGAATTGCTGAGGGAGATCTGCCACTGAATGCCCACTGCCTTTCCACCAAGTCTGCTGATTCGGTTTTTTCGAGCGCTCCAAAAGCTATGCCGTAAATCATAAGAAAAATTTCTTATGATCTGAACATTTTAAAATAAGTTCTTGATTTCTGGGACTCAGTTTTTAATTCTGGATTGCGCAGATCTGAGATTCTAACACACAGGAGATAAGGGAGGGGTTGAAAGAATAATTGGTGACTGAGTCTTTGCTTCCACTTACACTACCCAGCAGCACAGACTCTAACTACATCAATTACATTCAAACTTGTTATGCTACAGTCTCACTAAATACTAGGCGGTGTTTCAAATTATACTATCCAAGGCTCGTTATCCAAAGCTAACATGATTTACAACCCACCTTTTACTTTTAAACTGACAAGGCTTTAATTGCTGTGTCCAGACTACACAAGAATGAGAAATTCATCACCTATTGTTCTCAATAGGTATTTAATGTGTTTCAAAATCTGGTCATTTTGCCCTCTCAAGAACATTACACTTTGAATGTATGAATTTCCTTAATTTGCAAAACCACATAGGAAATGTGACAAATGAAGTCTTTTTCTCCCTTCCTATGCATTCTCACAGATGGCAGAAATCATCATATATTTAATTCACAATACATGAGTATACTTCTTTCTAAAAATACTGCATATTATCTGCAAACCCTGTGATGCTTGCACACTTGCTCTTAGTGCTGTTCAGATGATTTCAAAGAATGAGAGCAATATTTCAGGACAGGCTACATTTATCAGAGATTTGTTAATGTATTAATTGTAGACCCTGGTTTTCTTGGAAAAAAAAAATGTCAGTAGCACAGGTTCACAGAGGAGCAACATACTCTGTAAAATAATAGTTTGAATATAGTGTTCCGTTCTCTTCTGCATCACTCAAATGGCTGTAAGAACATGAATTCTTCCAGTGACGAGCTCATAGAAAGCATTTAATGATTCAAGGTGCAAGTGTAGAGTCTTGCACCTAGAAATAGGAATAACCGCATGTACCAATACAGGTTGAGGGATGACCAGCTGGAGAGGAGCTCTGCAGAGACAGACCTGGGGGTCCTGGTGGACAACATGGTGGCCATGAGCCAACAGTGATCTCTGGTGGTGAAGAAGGCCAATGGAATTCTGGGGTGCATTAATGAGTGTGGCCAGCAGGTCAAGGGAGGTGATCCTTCCCCTCTATTCTGCCCTGGTGAGACCACATCTGGAGTACCATGTCCAGTTCTGGGCTCCCCTGTGCAAAAAAGGCAGGGATCTCCTTGAGAGAGTCCAGTGGAGGGCCGCAAAGATGGTGAAGGGCCTGGAGCATCTCCTGTGAGGAAAGGCTGAGTTATCTGGGTCTGTTCTGCCTGTGGAAAAGAAGACTCAGAGGGGGTGGGAGGCAAAGGGACAAGGCCAGACTCTTTTCAGCAGTGCATGGCAGTAGGATAAGGGGAAACAGCCACATATTGAAGCCTAGGGAATTCTACACAAATGCATAGGAATTTCTTCACAGAAAGGGTGATGGAGCACTGGAACAGGCTGCCCAAAGAGGTTGTGGAGTCTCCTTCTCTGGAGACGTTCAAGACCCTCCTGGATGCCTACTTGTGCAACCTGGTCTAGGGAGCCTACTTTGGCAGGGGGGTTGGACAAGGTGATCTCTAGAAGTCCCTTCAATCCTTACAATTCTGTGATGTGAAAAGTATGTGCTGTCTCTTCAAAGTACAAAAGCTGTTTATAATCTCTGACAATAGATACAATGAATAACAGATATGAAGACACACCATCTCTCCTATTAAATTAGAAGTGGAAAATAAAATATATATTATCACATTTTCAAAGATGCACCAAATAAGTGAACAAAACTATTAATCAGGGTAACTTAGATGGTTAAAGGCTTGGAGTTTCTAGTCTACGAGGAGAAGCTGAGAGAGCTGGGACTGTTCTGCCTGCAGAAGGGAAAACCTGGAGTGATCTTATCCATGTGCATAAATACCTTGTAGAATGTGAGTAGAGGATGAAGAGGACTTACCTCAGTGAGGCCAAGTGGAAGGACACAAGGCAATAGGCACAATGTGACATACTGGAAATTCAACATAAACATAAGAAAAACCCTTTTTAGGTTAGGAAGATTGAGCACTGAGAACATGTTGCCCATAGAGACTGTGGAGTCTCCATCCTTGAAGATGCTCAAAACCAAACTGGACATAACCCATAACAACATGGAATCATAGCATTGTAGAATAATTTAGTTCGAAGGGAACTTTCAAATCATCCAGACTCCCCAGAGCCTTCTATTCTACAAACTGAACTAGTCCAACTGCCCCCACCTTTCTTTGTAGGAGAGGTGCTCCAGCCCTCTGATTATCCCTGTGGCACTCCTCTGGACCCACTCCAACAGCTCCACATCTCTTCTGCACTGGGGCCCTAGTTTTGATTCTGCTTTGACCAGAGCTTTGCGCTAGAAAATCTCCGGAAGTGCTTTCCGAGGTCACACATCTTGTGGCTTCATCTTTTTAATAAAGAACTACTGTACCTGTAGAGAGATCACAGTTGAATTTGTGAGGATGTCAGAGGGTGAACGTAGGCATCTCTTTGAAGATAAAATATGGATCATTTGGTCTTGCTGCAGGGCTGTGGGAGTGAGAGGGGAATACTTACATTGGAACTAACAACTTTAGAAACCTTCAGGTGAAGCAGAGAGGCTGGGTAAAGTGTCTGTTCTGTTCCCTGCCCTCCCCCTAAGGAGAACAGAGCTATTTCCCAAGATGTTTCTGAATGTATAGCTGCTACCTTCACTCTGACACCAGGATTACTTCATCCACCTTTGCAAGGGAAACTCTTCTTCTACCAAGGTTTGTTTAAAAGAGGGAAATGGCTTTGGGGTTTTTACTCCCATTTTTCCTATGCTATTCCTGTAAGTAGATTCCAGCTGGAAACCTGTGCACTGTACCAGGACATGCTCTACACTTTAAGTACTTTGGTCAGACATCAGGCAAATATTCATTAATAAAACTTTACCAATCCTTATTACCTGTCATAGTGAACATACCTGCAGGAAACCATGGCTGACAGGGATCATCACTCTTACTGCATACACAGATGTAGTCTGTTTCTTAATACCCTTTCCCTCAGGATCCAGTTCATGCGTTACATTAGATGCTACATATTAGGAGTTCAGTGACCTTACCTCCTCCCCTTCCCGTGCAGTCTAGTCTTCTGCCACTTGAGATCCCAGCCTTTGCTAGAATGCTAAATGACAGGACATTTACGTGCACTTGGTAATTTCTGGCCCAGAATTTCCAGTCTCAGAGCAACTACATTAAGCAGCTAATTCTCTTTTTCTTATTACTGCCATCTATTAATAATTGCAGTCTCAAAGAATGAGAACATTCAGTATTTTCCCTAATGCAACACTCTCATTCAATCCAGATTAGATTCCACCCCCCTGCACTATTTATTTTAAGGTGCAGTAGAGAAAAAAAATATGCAGAGAATAAGAGACTGTTTGTTTAAGCATATGGCATATTTGGTGCAGAAATCTTAATTCATGCAGGAGAATTCTTAAAGACTTCTTTGTTATTAAGGTAGACCTTGAACTATTACCAGGCCCTAATCAATCTTGTTCCTGTAGCCTGCCTCCTTTCCATAGTTAGGTACTGGGAAGAGAAGATCTCGCTGCAGCAAATCGAAATCTTACTACGCATTCCACTTGTCAATAGACTGCTTTACAGAATCTTGATTCTTCATGCTTTGTTTTGACTTTGGTAAAATACCACATCAAATGCTTTGGGGTCTTCAATCTGCAATATTTTTCTTTTCCTATTTACTTAGTTTAAGGATATATAAAATAGGTCTCTAGTCACCACATGAAACATGAAATTTTTCCTGATGTTGCAGATATTTGCTTTCATAGACATATTGTGTGCCTAGAAGCTGTGTTTCCAGCCTAACTACTCCCTTTGCTTCTGTTTGAAAGCTGCTTAAGCACTCCATTCTTCTGATTGTTAGCAATCTCATTCCCTGTTTAAATTTACTCCTGGCAAGTTTATATTTATTTGCTTTTTTGTCAACTCTATTCTTTGCTTTGACAGCTCCAATACATTCCTAATTTGTTTCTAGAATGCACTTAAGCCTTCTCCCTCCTAGCTCTAACTTTGTTGGACTAAACAAACCAAACTTCCTTGGGCGAAAAGCTGCTCTGTTTGCCATCCTACATTCTACACAGCTGCTCTCATTTGAATGCAGGAAAACACTGCAGTGTATTGCAGTGTTTGCCATAGAGAATATGTGATTTTAATACAAAGATGGGAGAATTAATACCTTACTCTTTTTACTGGCTAGGCATTCTAATTGAATTTGTCTTTTTCTGAGCCATATCACAATGTTGGCTCTTTGAACTTAAGACACCTGGGACTTTGTTCTCTCTCCTCTGCCATTTTCAGCTTAGAGCTGCACGACATGCATGCTATTTCCTATTTCCATGGGTATTTTAGATATCTGAGAAGACTGGGGAAAAGTGGGACTCCTGTTTCCCTCCATTATGATTTTTTTTTTAATAGACGAGTTGAGTTTAGAGCCTCTCTTACATCTAACATAAAGAAAGCCAAGTGGGATGCAGTCTGAAGCCAACTTGCAAATTCTTTGCTCTTCATAATCCTTTGGACACCTGAATTAGGTTAAATACTTCAAAACAGCAAATTAGGTGCATATCTTATATGAAGTACATTAGCATTCAAACACAATCATTCAAGTGACATTGCTCACAAATGTTATTTTAAAAGGCCTCTTGCATATTCTTGGCCACTTTATTTGTCATGATTGTTTTTGGAATGGTTATATTTAACAGAGTGGTCCTTTGGCCTTTAAGTAACACCTAAAAGTTCATGGTTCTTCCCAGAAAGTGCTGCTCTGATCTCCGCACAGCTCTGTTAACTCCACAGCTTGAACAGGTCTTGTTATTTCTGAAGGCTGACATAAATCATGTGGAGTCTGGACTGAGTGTGACATGAGACTGGAGAGTGCAGGAGCAATGGTGGAAAAGAGAAACTTACCTATCCCCGTCATAAACTTAGAAGAAATGTTATCAGAAAGAAATGTAAGCAAAATAAATCATAGCTTTGGTAAAAATAAAGCAAAAATAAAGTGCTTAATATCTTTGCAAATGTGATAGAGAAGCACTTCAGACACAGAGGCAGTACTGTTAATCCTGCATACTACAGCATGTGCTCAGTAAATGATGCAAGATGAAATAATCTGATTGATAAAGAATTTCTTAGCAATTTAATGGTGTAAGAAGTAGTAAAGAAAAAGAATGAACTGAAACAAGAAACAGCATGAGATAGATGGCTAACCTTGGAAGTGTTAGAAGTCTTCCACAGTTGCCAAGATTTCTAGTTAGCCAAGAAGAGATGTAAACTTGATGTCACACAACCCAAGTGAGTGTGGCTGTATAAATGACTGTGTAATGACCCTGTAAAGTAGCACGCAAAGGGCAGATGCTTTATAGCTACTATGCTGTGTGCTTGATCCTGTAGATGCTGTACAGTACAGCTAGTTTTCATGATTTTCTCCTCAATCCATTGGTTGAATCTTCTCTGTGAAAGCTCTGGAATAATCATTCAGAGATTCCCAACACATCTAGAATGGCAAGACATCTGAGAATCCCTAGACATCTAGATTCCCAAGACATCTGAGAAGTGAAGCTGTAGCAGTGATGAGTTATGCAGCTCTTCTGTAGCAGCCAGGAACAGGGAAAAATCCTTTCTGGAAAGCAGAGAGGTAAAAGGGGTAATTTGTGCAGGTTCCTTCAGGTTTTATTCTCTGTGGCCTGAAAAAAATCTACAGAAAGGAACTGGAGATTGGCCTTCTTTATAGAATTCTGTCATGGCAGCTGGTCTGGTATGCAGGGCTGTGGAGGCAACAATTTTATGGGAATAGTTTGCAGCAGGGTAATGTTTTGCCACTCAGCATTTAGAAATACAGTAAAAGACACATACTACTTCTCAGTAAAATTATTGGCACCAACTAGAGAAGATAATTCTACATATGTTATTTGTGTAGGATTTATTTTCATTCATGGATCTGCTATAACAGTTATTCTCAGTTCAGCTTCAAGACTTTGAATAGTGCAATTTAAAGAAATTAGAAAACTTCTTCTGTTTATGCAAGTCTTGACTATTCCAACAGCTGATATCTGTGCTGCTATCCCTGCTGCAGCGGGGATTTAATAAAGCTCCTGGAATGGTGCTAAGGCTGAATCTGTCCATTTTAGTCAGGGAGCCAAAAAATGGCACAAATTCTTCAAGGAATGACAATAAAGTTTTGATTTGTTTTGCCATTACACTACCTATTCTAGCCATTCCCTGTAAGATACGTAAGCTGGGTCTTTCCAAACCAACAACATTCTCAACATAGTGTAAAAAAAACCACACACATGCAGAAGACCACCATACAGGTAACTTGACTATGGATGACTTGCCATTCTGTTTCTCAAGACTTTCAGTCAGCAAAGCCCTTCAGTAGTACATGTTGAAATCCATCCTTGTGGTCTTTAAGCATGTGCTCAAAGGCTGCCCTTTATTTGAGCCAGGGACCGGTGCTGTCTGCACTTTTGGCGTGATCGGATCCTGTGAAACCAGAGAAGAGGAGAGCACAGTCTGAGGGATAGGGATTATTTGCCGGAGGATTTACCTCTGTCACCTCCATGTCTTCGAATCAATAAACACTTGAAGCCAAAAAGAAAGAGGCGGTGCAGGAAAACACAGCGTGTGGCGCTCACCCTTCTCAGAGAAGGGAGCAGCAGCCGGCCGAAGCCATGCGAACAAACGAGCTATTTGTGTGGCCGTGTGATCCAAAATGGGAGACATGTGTCACGCTGCGAATCTGTGGGACTTGGCAGGCACGTGTGAGACGGGAGCTGCGGGGCCTCTTGGGCTTTCCACCACCCTTCAGATCCCTGGCTGTCACATTAATCCTGGTTTAAATCCAACTCCCTTTTCCAGTGATTGACTCCTACATCTTTTTTTCATCTCTCGGAGCAGCCAAGCAGCATCCTGTGCAGCTGAAAGCTATTCCGCTCCAGGATTGGCCTACCAAGCACACACTGCAAGAGAAGCTCATGGCCTTTGGTGGTGGTAATGGCCAAATATGTGTGTAATGTGCTTAGTCTTCACGAGCCCACACAGTGAGAGTCCCTGCTCCTCTCCTGAACTTGGGCGTAACGCTTTCCCTCCGCCATTGGGCAGGCCAGCTCTAGACTAATATTTTCTGCATAGTTAATTATGACAGGACAAGTGCTGTACCCCTGTGGAAATCTGCCATTTGAAAAACTGCCTAAAAATATATCCTACAGTAAATGTTTCCCTGCGTGATTAAGTGTGCATGTGGACCGCACTGCGCAGAGGGTTTCCCAAAAACAAATGTCTTGACTAAATCTTTTGGCAAGGCTTCATTGTTTTTTTAACAGTTTATCAGCTTTTGTGTTATTTACTAACGGAGGGAAATACTCCGTAATTCCTTTTTAAGCTAAAAATCCCCCAAAGCCTGAAAAGACAGGGAACTGTAAAGGTGAAAAGAGAAGAATGAGGAGAGGCAAAGAGTTTTGTTCTCAGGAAAGAAAATGCTTTCAGGTGTGTTCTTTGGACTACAAAACTTGGAGTCAGCTCTTTGTTTTGCTACAGCCTTCATATACTCTACTGGTATCTTGTTTGCTGGACTGTGGGACCTAATGCGCAGACTGGGAATAAGCAAATTCCAGAGCAAAGGGAAGGTGCCCACTATAGGCTACCATTACTAAATGGCAGGACAAGTGTTGCATTGCCTCCTACACTACTAACCCTAACCAGGTCAGGACCAAATAACTGCACGTATACACCAATATGATGAACAGCAAAATGGCGTTTATTACACGTGAAACCTAGCTTATATACCCTATGTGCCTCGTCTACGCCCCTAAAGCATGTGCCACACATCAATCATAGAGCTTGGGAGGTCCTACCATGTCACATCCCATGGGGGGGTCTCGCAGTTGCCTATTACAGACAAGATATTGCACATATGCTGCCATGGAGGCAGCACTGTTGCCCAGACCTACACTGTGTAGTGTTGGCACACAGGATGAATTTGGGGTCAGCTATGGAACCCTCACTGTCACATTCTGGTGGATGACCCAGATGAGACCTTCCTTCTCAGTGGGTCTCAGTTCCCTGCTTTCAAAAGAAAACATGTTAGTACTTAGTGGGAATGGGTTAATGGGAATGCAGAGTCACCTGTGCTGTGATTGCAGGGAAGGGGAGGGGGAAGAAGAAGGAGAAGGAAAAGGGGAAGGAAAAGAAAGAGAAAGGAAAAAGAGAAAGAAGAAGGGAAGGGAAGGGAAGGGAAGGGAAGGGAAGGGAAGGGAAGGGAAGGGAAGGGAAGGGAAGGGAAGGGAAGGGAAGGGAAGGGAAGGGAAGGGAAGGGAAGGGAAGGGAAGGGAAGGGAAGGGAAGGGAAGGGAATGTAGCTGAGGAGCTAGAGCCTCCAGCCTCTAGAGACCTTTCACAAGGTAGCTGAACTGATCTAATGGCCCCTTGCTCTCAGAAGGGACAGTCCCTCCCCAGTTCCTTCTCTACTCTCCACGCCAAGCCACCTTGCTGCTTGTCTGACCCTGGGCAAGTTGGATTGGATTGCTGCATTCTAGAAAAAATTCAAGATGAGTTTGCTGCAGAACAGGAAAGTGCCAGAGCTTTCTGTGAAGAGCGTGGAGGCCCTGGTCCAGAGCAGGACTGGGAGAAGGATTATTCCTTCTGGCAGCCCTGAGCTGCTGGAACAGTCCAAGCAGTGTGCTAACCTGCACTGGGAGGCACAAGATGAGCAGGAGGTTTCTGCATATGCTGCCATGAACTGGGGCCATGCTCCAACCTGGAAAGTGGGCTCCTGCTGAATATTTGGTTCAGTTTCTTGCAAACGCAGCCCATGTTCTTATGTGCTTGATGGCTTGCAGATTTCTCTGGGAGCATATTCTGTACTGGCAAAAAGAAACAGAAGAAAGGAAGGAAGCAGCACTGACTGTGTTTCAACCCTTGTCTGTTTTCCTCTTCTCTTCCCAAATGTGCAAAGACAACTTGCAATGCCAAAGATCCAGTGTGACACAGGGACAAAACGTCACTTGGACCCACAGAGCAAATTTCAGCATAGACCTTTGTCTTTCCACTTCAGATGGACTGGTGAAATTTGACAGGCATAAGATGAGCTGTGTGAATGAGAACCCCCCCCTGGCAAAAGCCTGTTCCAGTAAAAGCTCTCCTGGTGTGCCCTGTCTCAATGTTTCGTGCCGGATTTCTCTGAAGACAAGAAAGGACTATTGCAATTACATCCTCAGAGACAAATTAACACAATTCCACTCTCTGCTCATACAAGACTTACAATTCTGTGATCTGCCAGGGTTGCAGCACAGTTAATCTTAGAAGCAGAGTTTTATAAAGGTGCTAACTGGTGTTTCATGGAGCCCCTGTGGTGTTTCGCTTTCATACGAAGCCTTATTTGGAGAAATGCTGCGTGAGCATTTAAAGCGGTTCCAAGGGTTGTTTGATCAGCCAGAATGGTTCCTTTGGGCAGTATTTTGGAAAAATAATATTTTAAAATGGCACTTTATAAAAATTCCGAGGACATACACTCAGAATTGTTGAATGTCAGCATAATACCGTTTTGAGAAACATTCTTTTCTTTATTTTAAATTGTGACAAGAGAACACAGGAGTTAGAAGGAAACCTAACTGCACAACATAATACAGTGACACTTTTTAACAGGGTTTCCACAGTTCTCTTTACATCACAGTCCTGTGTTTCTGAGGTGGGTTTTTTTTCATTGAACTCGAGGACACCATCTTCCAGAAAGAAATATATTACACTTTCATAAGTAGGTAGTACCAGGAGGAAATTGCATGCTCCTTCAGGTTTTACTCATTTGGAGCTTTTGGAAAGGAGACATGAGAAAGACCTTGTTTGTGTTCATTCCCCAGCCTGCTTCACACTTTGGTCCTGTCTGCTCTCACAGTGGATGCACAAGTGTAATCCTACAGGCGCCTGTATGTTTTAGGAAGCATGGTACAACATTTCAGAGGATCACACTTTTACTTTTTCCCTGGCTGTGGAGTTCTACGGAGAGCTGTGCAGGAAGACAGGGAGAAAAGAGAAGGAAAAGGAAAGGTGGTGGTGGTGCTGGTGGGGGGGGAGGAGGGGGGGCAACAGGATGCTCCTGCTTGTATTCATTAAGTCTCCAATAGCATTTTTTTGCAAGTTGTAAAGGTCTACCTTTGGTATCCTGGCTGTATTCCAACTTCTGAGATCTTTCCTCCTGACCTCCAATCCCTCTTCAGTTTCAACTAAATAAGCTATTCCTAATTTTCTGTCTATTTACCTTTGCTGTATCCTGTCAGAAATCCATCTGTGAAGTGTGGAGCCCTCCTGTGATATTCCAAATAGAAAAAGGTAGTGAAAGTCTTTTAGTTTCACTAAATGTTTTCAAACGATACTTCTTATTCCACTGCTGTAAGAACAGTGGGACAGGAGTTTGCATGAGGTCTGCTCTGCCTACTTGGGTGACCAGGCACCATGTGACACATGCTCCTTTGGGCTGGACTCAGAATTTCTTTCCAAAGTACAGAGCATTTAATAAAGTGGCAGTAATGAAAAAGTATATATTTTCTTATGAGAAACTTGGTGTCAACAGCTTAAAAAGATTTAAATAGGATTTTCTGTCATCCAAAAACACTAGTCACCTCAAGCACTGAAATTTCTTTTGACTTCACTAGCAGCAGGCAGCTTTCAGAGCCAAATGGATTTAGGTCCTTAAACTGCTGCTGCTCTTCCTTTGACTGATGATCTGTGCATTTGTTTCAGTGGGCTGTGTGCCATAAGCAGGAGAGCTTGCTGGTCTGGGTTGTCCATACACATGTATGCTGTCACTCCTTGTGCTTTCCAGAGGGTGGTGTTTTCTTCTTAACCCTCAGTTCCCCTGAACTAACACACTGTTGGAGGTAAATCTGGTTTTCTTGTTAAAATCCTTTCCACCTTTCTGTTTTGCTTCAGTTTTTGAAGCTCTGAATTTTGTCTTTTCTTTTTTTAAATTATTAATGTTATTTTTAAATCAGTGATTGGGTGAGCATCAGTACCCAATTAATTACCAAGAGGCCTCAACTTTGGCTGTTACCAAGCTGGCCTTGGTTGGGAGTCCCACCAATGCACCTTAATGCATCTCACTGACTCCTAGCTTGAGTTATCATGTAGTCTGGTCTCCAGCCCTGCCTCTGTCCCCATCTCCTTTTCCTGATTGGGCTTACTTGATGAACCTTGAACTCATTTGCCTTCACAGAGACTGTTAATGGATCCAGTTATGAGGCTATGCATGCCATATTCAGATGCCATGGGGTGGTACCCCTGTTGGACACAATCTGTAATGGAGTCAGCCTTGGCTCTTGGGTCACCCCTTCACATGGAGGATCCTCACTTTTGCTGCTCCTGGATAGTCAGTAGTGCCATTTCTCCTTCCTACCAAATTATACCAAATTTCATGACAGAGCTCTATTGTTATTAAGTTAGAAAGAGAAAACTGGAATCAAACTCTGAACCTAATATGAGCTTGAGATAATGTGGATTCAAATACTTATCTCCTCGTTCTTCATCTGGGTCTTTCTCTGAAGATGTTGGTGCCTCTTATTGTTAGTACCTAAAAACATCTCAAACTGTGAGAGAGTCTTCATACAGGAGCACTTATTTCAAGACTTATTAGATTTCCTTTAGGATTAATCCAAGGCCTGAGACTGAGGATTTTCCAGTCTGTAGACACTTTTTCAGAGAACAGCAGTGGAGGACCCCTGTCCTACTGATCTTCCAGATCAAAGAGAGAACTTTACCCTTTTCCAAAAAACACCTACCAAAGCTCTTTTCAGTACCCTCAGGACTACAAATGGCTTGCTAGTGAAGCTGGCACATGCCAGTGCACCTAGGTTTTAGCACAAGCAAGCATTTTCTAAAGCTTGACACCCAAAGCACAGTGGTTCCTGTTTCTAGAGAAACAACCTTGTTGCATGGTCACTGCACAGAAACATGTGTCACTGGTACCTGAGGGGACAGGTATAGAACAGCTCAGCTACTCTCGCAAATGTCAGATCAGCCATGTTTTGGTTCATGGAGGAGGAAATCCTCTAAGAAACTGTCCTGAAAACTACAAGGACAGTAATATTCAAACAAAACAAAGCAAAACAATCCTATTTTTCTCTAAAAGTCACTGTAAATTGCGAACAGCTCTGAAGGAGCAAGAGACTATTTCGCCTTCAAATACAGATCTTCTAGAATGACCTATGGCAGTCTGTAGGAAAGAGAATTAATGAAAAAGCATCCTGCAAAACTTTATCATTGAATATTTGTGCTGTCTCCATCCTCTGATCACTAACAAAAAAAGAAATGAGCCCTAACCAGTAAAAGACACAAGACATATGATTCTCCTGGGGAGAGAAATATGGCATCGATTGTACCTGACATTTGTTATGCATGGCTGAAAGATGTTCGGGTATCATGGTGAGATTTCTGGGGGTATATTCTAAATGTTTTGTTTATCAGGAGATACAATGTCTTTTAAGTTTCTTATTAATAATATTTGACTAAAAACTTGAAAAGTCTTTAAAAAAACTGTCTTACAGCATTCATATCTATGTGAGTCATAGACTAAGCAGGGTGAGGACCAGCCATTAGACTGGATTTAGCCATTTGAGGGCTTCTATTGCTGGTGGGTTTTGTTTGTTTGTTTGTTTGGTTGGTTGTTTTTTTTGTTTTGTTTTGTTTTCTGGTGGTTTTACTTCAGTCACAGAATTAGAAGCCAATTGCAATGCACAAATTGAGAGCCAGAGTTCAGACTCTGTCCCCAGCAGAACGCTTGTGAGTCTACAGAGAATACTGGACTAAATAATTATTGCAATGTCTTTAAAAATATTATTAATGATAAAATAATGCTTTTACACAAATGTACATGTGTATTACAACACAGAAGCAACACTGCAGCACATCAAGACCTGTGCACGTGGGTCTCAAGGAATGATAAATGCATACTGAGTCCTTTACTTGTAAAATTATGTCTGATCCAGATCACTAACAGAATCCTAAACAAAATGAATAAGTTCTTCAGTACATAATCCATCATCATACAGAATACTATCTCCTTTATTGGTAGCAGTAACATGTAAGTTAGGCCATATATGTTGTATTTCCTGTCCTCCCCACTCACAGCCCTATAGTGAGATTCCTCCAAGCTAAACTCACATATTGAAATTCCCCTTATTATTCTGTGGATCAGAGCTTGAGGCCATTCTCCTGAGATGTTTTCCTTGAACATCTTACAAGGGTAAGTTCATTCAAGCGTGATTTTATAAATGAAGACAAAATTTTTGTGGCCAGAGAGAGCAACAGTCCAAAGCACATCCCCTTTCATGTGGAGAGTACATCTGTTCATGGGAAATATTAGTACTTTTCCTATCACAGTGGTACCTTTAGTGTTCATTTCTAATGCAGAGAAGGAGCTCAATCAAGGTCAATTTAGGCACCTAGTGTCCTAGAATAATTTAGAGGTAGGTGTCATTTAAATGGTGAGGACGCAAATTGATGTTTTTATGTCTTTGTTTGCAACTCAGACATGTTACCCATTTATACAAAATCCCTCAGTACAAAATTCAGTCTTTGAATGTTTAGGGTCATACTTTGGCCCAAATGAAGTCAGCAGCAGCTGATAAAGAATAATTCTAAGGCATGATGGTGAAAGATACTTCAGTAAACAGCAAGTCATATCAGGCCACCTGATCATCAGCCTCACCTCTTGCCACATAAATGGAAACAGATGCAAGAAGAGAGATTTCTTGCATTTGATCATAAGATTTCCAAATATATTAATTATTTTTAGATAATGAGTATAGTGACAGTAAGTGTGGAGTCCTCAGTACACGAGATATGTGGAGCTGCTGAAGCCCATCCAGTGCAGGTTCACAAAAGCGATTCAAGGGATGGAACACCTCCCCTACAAGTACAGGCTGAGAGAGCTGGGGATGTTCAGCCTGGAGAGGAAAAGGAAATGGGGAGACCTGATAATGGCCTTTCAGTATCTAAGGGGAGTCTGTACGAAAGAAGGGGACACGTTCTTTAGCGGGGTCGGTTGTAATGGGACAAGGAGAAATGATTTCAAACTAAAAGAGGGGACATAAGGAATAAGTTTTGTTTTTTTTTTTTACCAAGAGGCTGGAGAGGCAATGGAATATATTGCCCAAAGAGGTGATGGATGTCCTTGTCCCTGGAAACATTCAAGATCAGGCTGAACAGAGCTCTGAGCAACCTGATCTAGCTGTTGGTGTCCCTGTTTATTGCAGGGGAGATGGACTATATGACCTTTAGAGCTTCCTTCCAACTCATATGATTCTATGACTCTATAATACTAATCACAAGATTTGGGACCTCCTGTTTGCTGCAAAGAATTTCACTCTGTCCAATTCTTGTCCCAGCAAGAATTCCCACCAGGGAAGGGTCTAATATTTCTGGATCTGGCCGGTCAGATTTAGCCCTTTCTGCTGAACACACTCTCAAAGACTTTACAACATTTTGAAAAGGCACTGTTTAAAGCTGTCCACAGAAAGAAATTAAACATGTAACACTGATAATGGGAATAACCTTGTAGAGAGCGTGCTTTTTAGTGACCAGAATGCTTAGAATAATTTACTATTGTATGAAGTGAAGCAGCTGGTTAACTTAATATATTCCTCTCTTCCACACACAAAGGATGACCACAGGAAACAGTTCTAGAAAGTCATTCTCATTCCCCTGTGGCTTATTTTGCTAAATCAGTTGCAGCAAAAGAGCTACTTCAAATGGTGCATTTTTTCCTGTTTTGGTTTATTTTGTACTTGTTCAGTAAAACAGATTCCAGAAAAGACGGCGTTGCATAATTTTTAATCAGATTTGTTAAAAATAGCTTGGCTGTGGTGAGCAGGATGACCAGAGGAAACTATTTGTTTCCTGTGATCATTCCTCCTCCTTCACCAGCAGCCTTTCAGAAGCGAGCAGAAGTGAAAACATTAACGTTACTTAAAATTCATTGCAAACAGCCAGTGAGGAGCAGGGCTACCACAACTCTCATAAATTACACACAGGCCTGACCCTGCTGGAGGATGTGCCAATAGCTCGCTGAAGGGCTTTCAGGGTTCGGTGCCACCACCCCGACCACAATGGCACATGAAATATACAGTGTGGAGATGTCTGGGGGATGCAGGGACATAGCTGCTTGCTCAGTGACCAGCTCTGTCCATCTGTCCCAAACTTCTGCAGAGGCCAACCAAGGGAGGAAGGCCTCACCCACAGTGGTTCCCATCTGCTTCAGTAAGGAACAGTGTGGGTCTTCATGTGGTCATGGCACCCCCTCTTCCTGGGTGAAGAAGGCCTAGGGTGGCTGTTGTGGGATATCAGCTAAGGCTGTGTGAGCAGCAAAACAACTTTTTCTTTTCTTTTCTTTTCTTTTCTTTTCTTTTCTTTTCTTTTCTTTTCTTTTCTTTTCTTTTCTTTCTTTTCTTTTCTTTTCTTTTCTTTTCTTTTCTTTTCTTTTCTTTTCTTTTCTTTTCTTTTCTTTTCTTTTCTTTTCTTTTCTTTTCTTTTCTTTTCTTTTCTTTTCTTTTCTTTTCTTTTCTTTTCTTTTCTCTTTTCTTTCTTTTCTTTTCTTTTCTTTTCTTTTCTTTTCTTTTCTTTTCTTTTCTTTTCTTTTCTTTTCTTTTCTTTTCTTTTCTTTTCTTTTCTTTTCTTTTCTTTTCTTTTCTTTCTTTTCTTTTCTTTTCTTTTCTTTTCTTTTCTTTTCTTTTCTTTTCTTTTCTTTTCTTTTCTTTTCTTTTCTTTTCTTTTCTTTTCTTTTCTTTTCTTTTCTTTTCTTTTCTTTTCTTTTCTTTTCTTTTCTTTTCTTTTCTTTTCTTTTCTTTTCTTTTCTTTTCTTTTCTTTTCTTTTCTTTTTTCATCAATGCCATAAAAGGGAAAAACCAAGGAAGGTGCTGTGGAGAACTGTGGTAAAATAATCAGTGGAGCAAGACATACTGGGGCTGAAAGCAGCCATTCCAGCAAAATTCATCTCTGTGAACTGGGAAGCTTCCTCCTATATCCAGAACTTACCATTTTTGTCTTATAGGACTTCTCCGTGGGTCAGATTTGCCAGATAGCTTGGAGAGCTGCTTCGTGCTCAGTCCGCTTTAATAATAACAACAGCAGCAAAACTTTACAAGATGTTCTTTCCTCTGTGTCTGGCAGGATAAGTGGTTCAGCCAAGGTCTGGCTGTCCAGAGATGGAGCAGCGTAAGGCACGTGGAGGGAGCAGGCCGGGGAGAGCATGGTGGCCATAACAAGACTTGCTCTAAGCATGAGGTTAATTGGGGCCTGGCTGAGGATATTGGAGAAGAAATTTGCCTCTGGGGTGGGGGTTGCCTGTGCCAGCCAGTCTTTCTCACTGAAAGCACTAAATTAACTGGAAAATTGAGAATTGATTGAAATATTGAGAATAGATACAGAGCCCACCACATCAGAGAAATTGCTCTCAAGGAACAGATTCTGGACAAAACCCAGGATATAAACATCCTTGGAAAAGTCAAAGGAAGGTCTGACGTTCATGTTTTCATCTAGGGGAGGGGGAAAATACCATCCGGTGCCCAGATTGCAGGACTGGGTTTTATTTTTTCCTTTTGGAGGAACTTTCTCTGAAGAGTCTTCTTGAAAAAGCACGGTCTGGGAGACAGAGACACCAACATCTTCTCCGCGTCCACTTCTATATGTCTCATTTAGACTGAAGAACTGAAATAGCAAGTCTTGGAAATAGTCTGGAAAACATTTTTCTCCCTTGGAGCAGCCTTCTTTGTACACGAGTGTTTAAGCTAAAAAGAAGAGCGGATGTCATTTGAGCTGACTGAAACAAAATAATTTCATCGTACTTCTTTCTGAACCATTTTAGCATATCACTGAGAGAGCAAGAGTGTCACAAGATTGGTGTGAAAACAGGAACCATCAACAGGTCTTGGAAAGAGGAGGCTGGGAGGATACGATGACAGCAGACTTTCATGCTGAAATGAGATTTTTTTCCTCCTTGTGTATGCTAACCAAGAAACTTCTAAACATTGCATCAGAATATAAACACATAATCTCAGTGATGTAGGTTCTGCTAACACTGCAAACTGCCTCTGCTAATCTTTACTCACATGAGGAGCTCCCACTGAAGTTACAAACCACTGGATTTGCTTACTGCAAAGGAGGAAGTGTTCGGGGCTGTGTAAGTCAAGCAGACGAAAGGGAGTTCACTGGGCTGGGGCGGGTGGACTTGCACTTTCGAACAAGTCGTGTCACATTTGCCTTTTGGCCAGCGAGGATACAGAATTGGGCCCTCGCTCTTCCTGCTCACATGTTGGGTTTTCACCTTTTCATGTTCCCTCTCCAGGGCAAGCATCTGCTAAATTTAGAATACCTTTTTTAGAATTTCTTTCATGAATACGCACACAAAAATAATTACATTGTAAAAAAGTACAGAAAAACGCAGGCTTTTGAAATGCCATTTGTGAAGCGTTCCAACTATGTGCAACTGGCTCAGTTACTACAGCTCACAATTGCCATCTGAACATCTATTTTTCCAAGCATTTAAGAAAAGTGATGTGTACATTTTTCATGTGTAATTAGGCAGCGTAATGTGATCTCTTGCTGCAGTCAAGCTGCCATGTGCTGTAGCCTCACTGAATAGCTTCCAGATTTCAACCCAATCTCTTCTGTCTAGACTCTACGTTGCTATTTTTTTTTTCTCTGAGCTTAAAGCAGACTCCAATATAAAATGCCAAAAACAGAAGGTTTTGTCCCTCTTTCTCATAAAGATGTGGGACAGATCTCAGAGGCCCAGACAAGAGCTGGGTCCCAGACTTTCATAAGACACGTGTCGTCTGAAGCTGACATTAAAGATTGTGCAGGCATTTCAACAGGTCATGCACACGCAGGGAAAAAAAATGCCAAAAAATATGGTTTTCATTAAGAAACAGAGTATTTTTAGAGAGGTGTGGTTCAGTGCAGATGAAAAGGAAAGAAAGAAAAATGAAAGCAGCACAAGAGATCCCAAACTGCAACATTATTTATATTGCTGTTGAAATGCAGTGTGTTCTCTTTATGAAGCTGCTTTTGGGAGTGAAATAATATAGACCCTGCCAGAACCAGGTGCATATCATGTAGATTGTTTATAATTCAAGTTAAAGGATAGCAGATTTATACCAGAAAGAACTCTCCAAGGAGACTTTGGAGTTTAAGTGTACTGTCTTAATCTATACATTACCTCCTCAACAAAGAAGATAACTTTAAAAAAGAATAAAATAAAATACAGTTTCAGTGAATGTATAAATAGTTCCAGGGAATTTTATCTAGTGTGATATAGCTTTAGACTGCTTTTGGTGTTCCCAGCTTTTTATGTGACTCTAAGTTGTTTTATTTCTGTGTGAAGAAAATGGAAAAGATCAGAGAGGAAGCGTTTCCACCAAAAGATGTTTTTGTGCAATATAAGCAAGAGACTAAGTTTTCTCTGACTTGCGTTTCTGTTGACTTGTCCTGGGATGTTGCTGCAGTTCACATGCTCTTCAGTAGCTATTTCTACCCAAAGCAGAAAAAGCTATTGTTTTAGCAGAGACAAAGTTGTAAACATTTCCCATCACTTTTTTTTTTTAAATTTTTAATTTCACATTCTCTTTTTAGAAAGCTTATTTTCTCATCTATGCTTCAAATTTTCTTCTTGCTCTCAAGACAATGTCCGTGATTCCATTGAGAAAGTGCCCTTCTGCTTGCTTTTTGTATAGATGGCAGATTGGCTGGAGAAAACAGGAGCATTTTCACTCATTTCTGAAGGAAAGCGTGCAGTGTCTGCTAAAAATTCCCATGCTTCTGGAGAACCAACTGTTCTTTTCATTAAAAAAAATAATCCGCCTACTTCAGAGAACTTTTCAATATTTTTGCCCATTTTTTCATCATGGTAAAATGTGAAATGCTTAAAATGTTTGAAATGATTGTACAAATACTTTCTGATCCATGCAAAGGGAAACTAAAGCCAAAATCTACCTGTTCTAAATGTAGCTCCCTGTGAAATTGCAAATGATGACAGTAGTCTCTATTAATTCAATGACCGTGAAACTTTTTTAATTACATTTGAAGTCAAGTGAAATAGATGCGTTTTTGTTTTTTTTTTTTTTTTCCTTCTTCTTCTTGTATGTTTGATATCCAAAATACGTACAGGAAGTGGTTTTCTGTTTCAAAGAGCTTTGCAGAAATAAAGCTCAGTAATACTACCACATTTGGCAAAAGAGAAAAAAATGAATCTCTGCCTGGAAGGTCCCCCCCTTTACACATGCATAGGGGCCAGTAGGTACTACCTGACATCCGCAGAATGGCTGCACAGTGAAAGGAAGAGAAATTCAAAGCCAGGTGCCTTGGCAGGGTCCCAGAATGATGTGCATTTGTGGTGTGGATGCCACAGATAGCTATATGCTGCTGCTGAATGGGAATACCAGATTCCCTGTGAACAACCTTCTCTCAGTTTTTCCTTTTAATTTCAACGCTGTACTGATGTGAGGTTTGCCATGGTTCATAAACTAAGGCCTCCTTTCACTAAAACAGGGATTTTCTGAGCTGTAAATCAAGTCAGAATTTTGACACACGGACTGAGGTGAGTCTCTGCAAGCTTTACATTGGCAACAGGGTTTTTTTTACAGAGGATCTGTCCTAGGCTGTATCAATTTCATAAATCTTAAAGCCAGATGGGACCCATTATGGTAATCTGCTCTGATGAATGATAGTAAAAACCATAGGATTTCTTATGGTTGTTCCGTGTCCCTTTCTTGTTATCTGGTATCTTTATATCTGGTGCATATTTCTAGAGATTCTTCCTAATATTTTCAAGAACATGGAGGGCCTAGTTCTGATCTTCATTCTCCTCATGGGTGTCACCAAATATGTACACATAAGGCAGTGAGAAAAAGCTTTTTTCAGCCTTCATGCAAAAGTGTAGTTGCCCTGAGAAACTGTCATCCTTCATGAGCCGCATTGTGACAGATCATCATGTCTGGCACACCTGTGCTACGTGTGCACTTCAAGGAAATAAATCAGTTCTTGGTTTGAAGAACCTATTTTCATAGTTTGCTCTAAAACCACAGTGTCAGAAGCGTATTTCAGAGGAGAGATATACTTCTGAATACTTTGCTTTTTCTAATAAACAGCACATGTGAGCCTGGTCCCGTCTTGACCTAGAGACATCTTTCAGTGTTCTTCAGTTAATTCAAGGGCTCAGGTACAAAACTGAGGAAAACATGTCCCTTTGTGGGATAATCCAAAGTTTTCTGAGACAGTAAGTCAAATAACAACGGGGCTCCAACATGCCATTATTTTTACCTTTGACAGAACAAATATACTTCACTTAGCCTAATCCAAATGTCTACCCTGGATTAAACATGATATTCTGATTATTAGGAAAAACATGATCTTCAGGATATTAGGAAAAAAAATATATACTTGGAAAGTGTGGTGAGGCACTGGCACACTGCCCAGGGAGGTGGTGGAGTCACCATCCCTGGAGGTGTTCAAGAACTGTGTAGATGTGGCACTGAGGGGCACAGTGGGCAATAGTGATGGTAGGTGGACAGTTGGACTGGATAATCTCAGAGGTCTTTTCCAACCTTAATGATTCTATGATTCTGTGATTCATTTTCCATTGTTCCAAAAGATCACATGTGAAAGAAATGTGAAGCATACCCTGTTTGTGCTGGACAAGACTGAGGGTTGTGGCAGTGGGACACGCAATAAGACTGTCACCAACTTGCCAGTCCTGGAGATCTCCATCAAGGTGCTACCTAAGAAACATTTGTGGTGGCATTCCTGTACCTACACACATGGGCCACTTATGTTTCCAGGTGCTGCAGCTCTAAATGAAAAGAAAGTGGTCTTATTACCATCATCTTCTTTAGCCATGTAACTTCAGCACTGAAAGAGGGGGGCAGGTCTCTCCCTTGGCTGTGGTTCCTTCCTCCAGGGAGTGATTCAGTGTCACGTCCAGGGCTGAGTCATCCTCTGTAGAGGCCTCTCCCTTCTCTCAAGTGAGGCACCTGCACTGGGGCTCAGCCATGCCAAGCAGTGAGCACTGACCTGCCTGTCATCTGAATACGTGAGATTGCTGGGGCATCCAGGATGTTTTTCTGCTGCTGCCAAGAGGTGGGTGGGAAAGACCTGTGTGTCTGCTCATGCATACGTTTGCATATATAACTTTTTTTTTTTTTCTTTCTTTCTGAGGCACTTGTTTTTCTGCCTCTAAGTAGACTTTTGGATATTAGTCTAGTTTTTGGCACATTCAGTGAAGAAACGCTGTAGAAACTTTTTGATCAGACTTGTCTTCTTGCATTATTTATCAGCCTTTTATATTATAACAGTCATCCCAATCTCAGTATTTCTGCCTGCTGGCTGAATTCTTCACTTACAAAAAGATGCAAACTTCAGGAGCTATAGCATTTTGTCACCTGCCTTTGTCATTCTGGCCTTTGAAACTGCTCCTTTTTTTTATATTATTATTTTTTTTAATTTTCACCATGTGGTTGAAGAAGTTAGCAATTCTTAAAAAGATGCCCTGCTCAGCATTTTTGTGCTGATTCATTGGATGAGTTCTTGTTCCTTGATTTTAGGCAATGAGGCAGAGAAATGCCCCAGAGAGAGGAGGAACAATGCCTTGGGTAAAATAGGAAAATACACAAATTCTGCCCTCTGCACTCCCACTCCAAACTGAGAATCAGTAAGAGGCTAAGTTCTGGATACTGAAATGTGGATGGGAAAGTTTACTTGGTGTTTATTCTGGTTTCTCTTGTGCTGGTCTTCAGGTCTCATGTTTATTTTCAGTTTTTGTTGTCTAGACTGGGGCTTATCTACCAAAATAAAGGGAAAAGACCTGATAGTTTTGCCATATAATGGAGAGTATTGGAGGGATTCAGGCAAGTATCCCAGTTTTCCCATCAGCCAGAGCAGACATTTGACATTTTAAAATTTCTTCCATCATTATCGGTGGCCTTATAAAAATCCCAGTGAAATTTGTGGAAGTCTCAAGTCTGGACTTTTCCTGCTAACACATTGCTTGTGTTTTAATCTCAATTACCACTATAAACAGAATTTTTTTTAACCAAAAATTAAAAATGTAAGCAAACAAATAGTTTCCTTTAAGCCAATTGTTTAGAAATCAATGTGAGTTGTTTTAAATTGATACAGCAGTCTTGAAGATACGACTGGTGTCGAATACCCTGGAGAACAATATCCTATTAGTTCAAATTCACAGAGAGAATCACACAGAATGGCCTGGGTTGGAAGGGACCTCAAGGATCATGAATCTCCGACCCACCCCGACACAAGCAGGGCCAACAACCTCTACATTTAATACTAGACCAGGCTGCCCAGGGCCCCATCCAACCTGGCCTTGAACACCTCCAGGGATGAGGCAAATTCTTTATCTAAGCATGCATCTGATCAGGTGAGTCCCAGTTTCTCTCATAAGAAAGTGTTTTCTTTTACCACCTTGCAAGAAATGCCCTTTCTTTCCTGATAAAAAATGATTCTCACATAAGAAGGACACTAGTGAGCTCCTCAGAGATGGTCACATTGCTGTCATCCTTTCTGGTACTTGAAAAAAAATAATTGTTGCCTGTTAACACCTAGGCAACAGGATTTATCAATATAACTGTCTATCTCTTTTGGTTTAAATGTCATTTTTGCATGAGAGAACCTTTATCAGTGAATGTCATCCAAACCTGTGATAGGTAATATTTACAAATGTGCCCTCCTTTTTTTGCCAGATTTGTTCATCTTAAATGTTAATTATTTTTTATTTTACTGAGAAAACCAGATGTTGTAATTGCATTTTGAAGAAAAGAATGCTGAGCAGTGTAAAAAATAAAATAATCTTCCCTGCCCTCATCTTGTTTTATTCTGAAAGGAAAACATCGTTAATATGTCCTATTTTATTTTTAATATCTATGATAATGAATGTTACTAGCTTTTCACTAATACCCCTCTTTCATTTGTTCTATTTAATGAATTGGAGTTGAAATGCCTCTGAGGTAGATGAGACTTAGAGGCACTTTTACAGGTGCTGGAGCTGCAACACAAAGTGTGAGCGCTTTCATAGAATCACATCCTGTGTGCAAACCCACATGGTTTTGTGACCTGCCCAAGTGCAACCCTGGTTTCTGTGCTGCACGTTGCAGCTTATCCTGCTGGCTATTAAGCAGAACAAATCTCAAAACCTCTTCAGCTACTAGTGTGTAGCTGATCTGGGTGTTATGGTACATTGATGAAACGTGAGATGTATGTGGATCCCAGGTCCAGTTTTTGCCTACTGTGGCACTGACATTGCCCTCTTGCAGCCTGTGGCACCCAGGTTCACCCCCAGCAAGCCCTGAACCACTGAGGGGCCCAGCAAGGAGATGACAGGTCTGCTGACATGAGAGACTGCAAGTTATCCATGTCAACGATAAATGCATTTTCATAGATACATAGGACTCATAGGAAAAGAGCTGGTAATGTTTTTTCATCTTCCAGTTGTAAAAATATTTGATCATTTCAAACCCTGTGTTTTGCAAACTGTGTTTGAGGAGGTAGAGAATGATGTGAACGCTTTGTCCTTTCCATTTCTTACCAAGAGGCAGCACCTGAAGTCCTGGTCTTCACCTGCAGAAGCACCTGGAAGTTTAATTATTCCAGAACTGTGTAAGAGGTGTTGTGTAACGTGCTCTATCACAGAACTATGGAATCATCCAGGTCAGAAAAGACCTTCAAGAACACCAGTCCAACCACCAGCCTGATTTAGGATTACAGAATCATAAGATCCCGGAAAATCATGATTTGGAAGGGACCCACAAGGATCATCGAGTCCAGCTCTTGGCTCCACACAACACCACCATAAATTCAAATCCTACCTCTGAGAGCGCTGTCCCTTGCTGCCAGGGCATGCTGCTGGCTTAGGTCCCTACCAGATCCCATATCTAAGTCATGTCCCCATCTCCTATGTTTTGGTGGCTGCTTGCTTGCATGAAGTCTGCTGTTCCCACCAGTGGGAGTGGCTCGGGACTTTGCTTTGAAAATGGTGGAGAGCTGCTACCCCTCTGTGTCATTCATACTGACAGGAAAGATGCATGGTGTGCCCTCATAGGGTCTCATGCCCCTCTGCCCCCAGGGGAGGGACAGCCCTGTCCCTGCCTGTTCATGGGGCTAAGCATCCATTCTAACCCAGTTCCACCAGTGTTTTGGGGAGCCACTCATTCTGGGGCTGCCTTCCTGCGAGACTTATGTTCTCTGAAGAGTTAAGTACATTAGTGCGAGTAATCTCACTCCATTACCTTCTATAAAACAGAATCTGTGATTTCCTCCCTCGTGAGCATTTACCATAGTGCAACGGGCTACTATTTTCATATTCAACTCATTGGTAAGCCATAAAGTCAGCTCACGTTCTTGGCCATGAAGCGGAGAGCCCTGGGATTGGGACAGTGACTCAGGGCTGCGAGGAAGGCACGGAGCATCGGCATCGCCTCGCATCCCCATCACATCCCTCCCTCTTCTTTGAAATCGACAAAATTCAGCAGTTTACAAGGCTTTTTAAAATCTGAGATGAAGCAATTAAATCTCCAGACTGGAGGATGTGAACCTTTAAAGGCCCTTTGCAGAATATCAAAAGAAAGAGAGGATTATATTTAGCAGGTGTGACAACCCACGCAGGACATTTCATTGCGAAAGGGCCTGACACGAACCAGGAACCAATACTTAAATTAATACAAAACATCTTGGGGGAAAGGTGTTTTCTTTTCTTTTTTAAGCATTAGGAAATCATAACGCTTTCGGGCTTCTTCAAAAGAGAAAGGTCCAACTATACAGCAGTCATCTGGCATGTAAAATAAAAAGAGGGAGGGGATAAAATGGGAAAAGGGGCACCTAGAAATGCTCGCGACAAGATTGGGAGGGGATATTTTGCTTTTCTGAAGCTGTGGTTTTAACACTCAGTAGGATGTTGTCTGTCCCCAGCAGGGAGGCACTGGCTGTGGGGCAGGTGGGGGGAGAGGGGATGATCCCTGTCCACAGAGAAAGGACTGGGAGGTGCTGCTGTGGCAGGATCCACTTTTGGGGTGCTCTGTCTCTTTGCTCTGCTGCTCTGAGCTAGGCATGGGCCAGCTTACCTCTTTCGGTCACGATTTAGGCATTCAAAAAGGCACAGTGCAGTCCAATGCCATCATGCTCGCAGAGAGGAAAAGCGTGTGGTCTGTGTATAGGGGACCCTTTGGCAGGGAGAGAGTTAAAGGTCCTCGGCACCCACCAGCCCTGGTCTAGGCAGTGTCTAAAATCAGACCTAGACCCACTTTATTTTTTCCTTAAAAACAGGAAATGGAGCCCTGAAGGCTTTTTAGCTGGAGAGGGAGTGAGGAGGGGGTAATGCTCACTCTGCCCATATCCAGCCCTAGGCCTGACCCAGACTTGGGGGTCTCTGTGTGTGTGTTTTTGGTTTTTTTTTTTCTCCTCCTTTTTTTTTTTCTTTCTTTTTTTTTTTTTTCCTATTATTTTGGCAGACTTTTTGGAATGTCTGGGAGCTAAGGGCTTTGCTTCATGGAGCAGAATTCTGAAGCAAGAAAAAGAGAAAGTTATAGACTAAACCACAGAAATGTAAACATGTCTGCAGCTAAAATAACTCCACTTTCATTGAAAACACTCCTCGCTCACAATCAGACTTCTGTGTGCTACGCTCAATAAAACTGCATGCTAATAGCAACCAATTAATACATTATGTAGTTCTGCTTTAAAAACTGAGACACTTTAAATTTTTTTTCTACTTTTTTTTTTCCTTTTCTCCTATTTTATTTTATTATCATCATTATTATTATTATTTTAATTAAGGGAGCACTCGGCTCTCCGCATCTCTCGCTGCCTCACCGTGCCCTGATCGCTGCCCGAGGAGCGCCGCGGGGACAGGCAGCGGGCGATGCCCGAAGCGGCGGCGGGGGCCGAGGAGCGCCCGGGGGCGGCCGGGGCAGCGCGGAGGCGGCGGCAGGAGAGGCGCTCCGGTAAGGAGGGAAGGAACGGGACTGGGGCAGCGGGACGACACGAGGCGCATCTCTCGCTGCTCCCCGCCGTCCGCGGCTCTCCTTGCTCCGTGTGCTGTGTGTTTGTGCTATGTGTGTGTGATGGGAGCGCTCTGCTCCCCCCTCCGGGACGCGTCCGCTCCCCGTCCCCCGCTGAAGGGGCTCTCAGCGCCCGGCTCTCCGCACCGCGCTCCCCCCTTCCTCCTTTTATTTCCCCGCATTCACTTCTTTATTGCACGGCGATCCCGAGCCCCACTGCCGTCTCTCAGACTTCACGTCGGCTCGTCGCTTGTACTTCTCTTTAAACCCTCCCGGGCCGAGCCCCACAGCCCCGCTCCCCCACCCTCCCCCAGCCCCCCCGCCGGTCCCGCTCACCTCCAGTTCCTCCCGCCCCCCCCCCGTGCGGAGCGGGGCCGCCCCGGGGGGTGCCGGTGCCCGGTGGGCAGCGCGGGGCCGCCCCGACGGCCGCGGGGGAGCCGGGGAACGCCGAGGAGCAGCGGCTGCGCCGCTCGGCGATTGGAGAAAGAAAGAGGCTCATTGAGCCCGGGGCCAGCGCGATGGGCTGAGCCCGTCCCGACTGAAGTGACTCACTGCACTCCGCCGGCCCCGCGCTCTCGCTCACTCCCTCGCTCGCTCCCGCTGGCGGCGGCCGCCGCCTTCCCCCGGCCCCGGCCCCGGCCCCCGCCGTCCCCCGAGCCCGGTAAGTCCTTTCCCCGGACCGCGGTGGACGGGGCACGGGGAGGAGGGTGTTTGAGCGGCTCGAGGCTGCGGGGATGGGCGCGGAGGGGGCGCGGCGCCGCCGTCGGGGCGAAGGGAGCGGGGCGGCGGCGGCCGAGCATCCTCCTGCGGGCGCCCGCTGCGCGCACTCGGACCTCGCAGGCTGCTTCGGGTGGTAAAGCGATAGCACTTTCGTTCTGATGCGTTTGGTTTCAGGCTGGCCGCTCTCTTTTCGGGCGCAAGTCTCCGAAATATCCTCCCTCCCCCTTTATTATTGTTATGATTTTTTCTTCTCGTTCGTTTGTAAATTCTTTCGGCAATTAGCCGTTCAGTTAACTAATACCTGTGCGGCTGTCTCAAAAGCTGACAAGCTCTTGGATGTAGGAAAACCTAAAGTTACCTGAGTTGGGCTGATGAGATCAGAGCTGGTTGTGGCACTTTTCCGAGTCAGCGCTTGGACACAGTGCTCGGATGTCTGTTTTGGTGACCAGATGACTTTCCTGTAGACTCTGCAGCGAAGGTAATCTTATTTGCAAAAGCTGAAGTTGCAAATTCTGGCTAACATAAACTTCCATTCATTGCTGCCTTCACAGAGTGCCCACAGTGTACTTGAAATTGTACTTTTTCCTTTCCTTTTTTTTTTTTTTTTTTTTTTAAATAGTTATTTGTATTCGAAGTGCCATTCTCCGAATTAACGCTGCTTCAGCTCTGAAGCAATAGTTTGGAAATTACACTCTACCCATGTAATTTTGAGACCGTTAGAAAAACCAGGATAGGTCTCTGAACTGCACATGGAGAAATGTCACATTCCTTTGGTTTAACCCTTTAACCGCTCCCCCGGTTTCATGGAAACAAACAAAGTAGACAAAGACAGCATCTCACCAGGGTAGGAAATGGAAGTTTTCATCGGTGTCTGTGCACCACCACCTGTGGGGTTTCAAACACTTCTGAGCTGACATGGAAAGCAAGAAAGACAAGGGTCCATAACAGATCGCTTGGCAGCTTCTTAATTAAATGAAAAGAAAGAAAGGCTAAATACTTAATGCAGGACAAATATGTTTTGATATTGATTATCTTGCCTGTTTTCTAAGTGACATCAAAAATAATCAGTGATGCTGTGGGATGAAAGAGTAATGTTGGCTCTTATCTTCTACCATACTTGTGCCAAACAATGGCTGGTGGGATGTGCAAATCTTTGGAAAACTTTGCAAGGAAGAAAAGAGCTACCTCCAAGAGCACTTCAGAGCTTGGAGCTTGGGATAGCATCTGTCCCCACCTCCCACAATTGACTCCCCAAAGTTAAACAAATCGTACAGTGCTGGATAGAGTTACATGTTGCAGGCACTTTATAAATGATCTGTCAGCAGTAGTCCTAGATGGGATCAGTCAGACTTTTTGCTCCTAAGGTGTTATTCTGGCTTGCAATTTATGTAGCATTTCGATTCTAAAGATCTATTCTAAAAGATATCAGTTGGTCACGTTTCTCTTCCAATAGTTTATATCAGCATGAGATGCGGGGCTCCTCTCTCTTTTTTTAACCGGGTTTGAGCTCCTTGCCAGGCTGTGATACAGTGAGGATGCAGGAGCCTGCTGAGCAGTGTCGGTGTTAGGAGCCATAAGCTTGAAGTGAAGATTGCTACAAACTCAGAAGGAGTGTCCCTCAACATGAGCACAATTGTACTCATGAAAATAGGCAGAAATTGCAGTCACATTTGTTAGTAGCATGATTGCACCCTAAACCCCAGTACTTTTGCCTGGGTGCAGTGGATGTCTCTGCTACTTGCTTGCTGAGGGAAAATTTATTTTCTGCGTGCACGTGGAGCTCTGTAAACAAACACCAAATCCCCAGCTGGTTGTTTGTCACCCGCTTGGTTTGAGCAGCATCACATGAGCGAATACCTGACTATCGATGAGGCAAATCCCTTCCTTTGCACTCCCTACAAATCACCAGCGCTTCTCCAGTCAAGCTGGAGGCGGATTGCGTTGATTCTCCTGCTGCAGGGCAGCTCGTTTTGACCGCTTAATGGAGGTTTGCCTATACAAGAGTTTCTCCCCTTGTTTCTATGCCCTCTGCTGAGAATCAAAAATAAAAATCATGGAAAGCTTTTGCAGCGCTGTTGGCGTCTGGTAGCTCTGAGAGGATACATGCCACACTTCCTTCCTTTCCTAAACACTCGAGGAGTTATGAGCAGGTAACAATGAAACCGTTGGGTTGAGGCAAATCCTTTCCCTTGAAATATCTACCACAGGTTATTGGGCTTTGGGGCTAGGTTGTTTGGAGTTTTTTGGGGGGTTTATTTATTTTTCATTATCAGGAAGATTACTATGTTGTTTATTTTTAGGTGGATATATTGTTTTTTTGGGGGGAGAGAGGGCATCTGTAAGGTAAAGTTGTATTTCTTGCATTGTGGAAAGCTGTGGCCTGAACTCTAGGTGGACATTGCTGTCAAAGAGCATGGTCAGGGCTTGAAAGAATGACCTTTTGTGCTCTACCACCACTCTGGCTTTCGTTGTGCCCACAGCTGGCCACTTTTCTGGCCACTAGAATATATTTGATTTCCCAGAGTGGTTCTAGCCCCATACTTATATTCAGGCAGGGTTTAGCTGAGCATCATTTTGTTGTTTGGTTGGGCTGAAGGCTGGAGCTGTGAGGATTTGTGTTACTGTGACAGTCTGAAAAGTAATTAAATAAATGGAGGAAATCTAATATATTTCTTTGACAATGGGGCTGGTAGTTAACTAGTGTAGGTAAAAAACTGACAGTCTAAAATTACTTTGCTAAGTTTAAATGTCAGTAAAAAGTAGGCAATAGAAAAAAATTAAAGGGTATATCTAAATATGGAGCTGCGGACATATCTGTTATATTTAAACTACGTTTTGACCTCTTCTATTTATATGTAGTGGTATGTGTATAATCTGGAGAGCTTGATTGAACACGAGAAACAGCAATTTCACAATGAAAACCCAAGAGTTTATTCTGCTGTAGATGTAGTGCATGTCCTTGTTAATCGGTGTGTATATAAAAGTTGAAATGTATGCAGTGAGGCATTTTTATGTTGTTTAAGGGCTAAAATGATATTTGATCTAGAGTAAACATGCCATTTGCAGAATGTCTACCGCCGTACTTCAGTTGCAGGCATATCTCCTATTAGTCTCGGTGGCACTTTTTCTTGGACAGAGCAGGAGGAGAGTGCTCTGTAGCATTTGTTTTCACAGTCTTACCTTTTCTGTGATATGTTCTGAAACACTGCTTTTTAATTTTGAAAGCTATGATGGGACGTGGATTGCTCTCGCATGCTGCTTGCATCAGATGAAATCCCTCCTTGGCACAACTTCATTCCACTATGAAAAAAACTTATTCCAGGAACAAAATACATAGTTATGTTTGTTTGATAATGCGTCGTATAAATATTAATTGTCTGCCCTAAGAGAAAACAATAAACATGTGTTTTCATTTTAGCTGCAGATACCAGATGCTTTGATAGACAGTGGGTGGAAGGGAAGGGCCTCAGCTTGCAGCAACACGAGCTGGACGCCGTGGGACCACTGTGTCTGGGAGACTGCTGGTGTGCACCAGGGGTTGGAGAGCCAGGGGTTTGCTGTCAAATTGAGCTCTTCTGTTGCTGTTTGTTTTAACATGTGCACTGCGTGGTATCCACATCCCTGTTAAAGTGTCTGGATAGCAGTGTTGCTTTCAGCCTTACTGTCTGTTCAGTGATGCTGTGCTGCTGCTGATCCTCTCAGCGCAGGGAAGCCAGGAGACTGCCTGCTTGCTGTGCCGTTATTGGCAGGACACTGAGAAGCAGCTGCCCTTTTCACAGCGCTGCTTATGCACGTGAACCTCAACTTGTGCTGCGTTTCAGATCTGGGTTTGCCAGGTAGTCTGCAGCTTTGAACTGCACGTACCTCATTAGCTGCTGACTTACCAAAAGAGTTGGCTTGTAGGAAGTGATCAGCACCAGCAGGCTTGCAGTACTGCAAGTTAAGCAAACACGAGCTTCAATGTGGTTTCAATCAGTGCAGTTTAGACACCCAAGTTTTCAAGTTCCTGCAGGAGGTCTGTAATGAAACAGGCTTGTTTTCTTTTCGCCTCACAAGGAAACAGCAAGGGGAGAAAAAACCTCTTGGACTTTGCTCAGGGTGACATGACTGGATGATGACCAAAGGGCTCAGCATTGTTGCAAATCAGTGAGTGCAGCCTCTGGCCAGCACTACTTTTCTCTCCAGGCAGTGGATGGGTTGTCCTGCAGCACTTGGTAGCAGCAGCTTTGACTGAGGCAGTGCAGGTGGTAGGGGCTGGGAGATGATGCTCTTCCCTTTTAACCTCCCCTCATTCCCAATTACACTGCCTACTTAGCAAACTTCTTATGCTGCTATCTTCCCCTGGCTGCTGCAAGTGGTCTGTAAGGGTCTGTTTTTGCTAAAGCTCCGCTGTTACCAAATGTGCATCAGAATATATCTCTGTCAATTTCCTACTGATCAGGGTAGTGGGCTAGAAGCAGCAGCTTGCTGTTCTGTAAACGACTTGTAACAAAATGTTGTGCAAAATCTGATTATTGTCTTCTCATTTGTAAGTCACGTAGACTTACCAGTTTGAGCTTTTTGTAACGCCTCCTAGCTTTGCACTTAGTTTATTACTTCATTTTTAGCTTATTAAGCATGGATATACACAGTCTATTTGACCTGATTTGACTGAAGCGTGCTTTTTCAGGAAGTCCCATACGTTTTTTGTCACTCAGTAGCTGTACTGCATGCAGTTTGTGTGTGATTTGTTTTAGTGTAATTGAGTGTACGTGCAAAAATCATATGGATTCACTGAGCTCCACATGCATCTTCTTAGCAAATTACTCTTCTGTGGTGGCAGTACAAAAACTTAAATATGACAGTCAAAGAAAATGAAGTTTAGACAAATTTCATGGTTTATTGTGGTTTATATTCTTATTTCCTATATAATTAAAAGAATTTAAAGGGATTTAGAAAAATAAAAAGTTCTTCAGCGGTACAGAAGGGAAATCCTGATGCAAAATTCAGCTTTGTAAAAAAGCTTTGTCATTATTGAATGAATGCTAATAAATTTAAACCTGGCGTTTTAAAATTGTTTATAAAAAGGACTGTTCCCTGCAGAGTTCACAGATTATACACAAAGGATTGATAGTATAACTAAAAAAGTAACAGTAATACATTGCATAGCAGTTTGCACTAAGACTAAACTGCAAACTGCTTGGAAAAGAACAAGCTGAATTGCAGGACCCATGTGAATCAGGTATGGCAAAAGTTATCAATCATTTCTCCAAAGAAGCACTGTCACATTGACTGTTCTGACTCTAGTTGACTCTTCAAAGGCTGACTGTTTTTTTTACACAGATCTGTGCCTGTGAATTAAAAGCAGGTCAGAAAAAAAAAAGAAAAATGATTTTTAAAAAAGTGAATGCTTTTTCCCCAATTTCATTATATTTGCCCAGAATATGAAGCTGGGAATTTGGGCCAGTACTCCTCATTCCTTCACCACGTTTATAAGCTCTCCAGTATTTTTATGAATTTATAGCAAACAGTCTGTAGCATGCTCTGTATCTCTAGCAATCGGGACAAGCCAAATCATCTGTCACCAATATGTATGTCAACATCCTGAAACCACAAAGAGCACCTCTTAGTAGGCACAACCAAGGTTTCATGTCAGCGAAGCAATTCATCACACTCTCGAAACGAAAAGCACAGAGGAATCTGAGATTTTGGTTCTTGCACCTTCTATGCAGAGAAGTCAAATCTGCTGTGGTGAGTCTGAAAAACTGCTTTGTGGGGTTTGCTTGATTTCACTGACCTGTAGCCATCTAAAATGCAGTTTTAGATCTAAGCAGCTAATGGATGGCAGTTGTCAGTTTCCTCCCTGGGCTGAGGACAGATCAATTTGCCAATCTAAGACAACCACCTCTGTTTGGGAGAGCCACTGAGAAGCAGCCTCCATCTATCTCTTTTATCATTAGAATAAGACAGGAATGGATTAATCTTGCTGTCTTTCTATTGAGAGTCGGTTCAGTTCTTGGAGGAAATACCCATGACAGGCTTTTACAGAAATCACCTAATCAGGGCAGAAGGTGATGCAGCCATAAAGATGATACATCTGGGGGTCATCCTTTACATCTCCCAGGGCCCAGAGCTGTAATGCTTGGTTAGGGGCTGGTTTGCTGCAAGGCACAGGGCTACAAGGAAAGGGAGTCCTTCTCCTCCTCCCCTCTCCCTCTCCCTCTCCCTCTCCCTCTCCCTCTCCCTCTCCCTCTCCCTCTCCCTCTCCCTCTCCCTCTCCCTCTCCCTCTCCCTCTCCCTCTCCCTCTCCCTCTCCCTCTCCCTCTCCCTCTCCCTCTCCCTCTCCCTCTCCCTCTCCCTCTCCCTCTCCCTCTCCCTCTCCCTCTCCCTCTCCTCTCTCCTTTTCAGATAACAACACCCCCATGATGTACTGCATATGGTATGGGACAGGCAAACCAATTGGCAGTGGTGCTGCCACCCTCAGAGGCACATCCAGCCCTTTCCTATAATGTGGGTCACAAGTGCCTGTAGGTTTTGATCCAGCATAGGATTTATGTCCCTCCCTCCTCATTGTGTTGCTTCTGCAGGGCTAAAGAGGAGTGAGAAGTAGTAAAAATCTATTTTGGTCACTGAAGTAAGCAGACATGAGTCAGAATACTCACTGGGAACAGATCTGCTGGATGAAAAGGTGCCATTTTTACATAGTCACTTCTCCGACCATGCCCTTTAAACTCTTACAAAAATAGAATACTTTCTCTGGCACTTCTCTTGGAAAGCAGAAATGTGAGTGAGAGTGAGGATGTTTGCTGCACTTTCGTCCCTGCTTCAAAACACAGTTTGTGTGCAAGTTTTGTAATGCACATGTAACATATGTTTAACACCAGGGAAAATAGAAAGGAGGCATTTGGGTTTTGTGGGGAGAGGATTTGGATTTGGATAGTTTTAACATTTGTAGGGGAAAAGTGTGATTCCCAGTTCCTGTCTGTGAACGGTTGGATGAATTCTGGCGAGCTTTCTGCCCTGATTTCTGGCATCCTCTCTTCCCTGCAGACATACACTTCTGATCAGTGAACTTGTGTGGAGCACAGTGAGGCTCCTTTTGACCATTGGCTCTGGGCTCCCTTTGGACTGCTCAAAATGAGTGGTCTGAGCTAAAAATGTGCCTAAAACCACATTGACGTAAGCTGGGAGTGTTTATGGACCTGCGAGGTGACAAATCATCGCCGGCAACTGGGGTCCTGGAGTGGTGCTGTTGATGTGCACGTGAGATGAGAGCATGTCCACTCTGGTGAAGTTAACAGAGCTCAGCTCTTCTGGGTCGGCTATGGACCTGTTCCACAGGGCTGCAGGGGACATCAGCTCTCCTCTGCACTGCATCGCTCACTGAGTAATAAGGGGAACAATTAGCAAGACAAAGGATTTCACAAAAGGTCACCTGCAGCTAAGTAGGTGCTACTGAATTTTTGAATTCCTTTCTCATTTTTAATGGGTTGGTAGAAAGCTAGAGCCTGGCTGATCCAATGAAACTGAAAACCAGTGGTGCACTTCACCACGTGCTTTTAAAGATGTTTGTCAGTCCTGTTGTTCTCCCTTGGACCAGTTAACTCTCCTGGATAAAAGGAATAAACATGTTTAACTTATTTACCATTTTCAGTTGGTTTTACATGGAAAAAAACCACCGAACTATGAATTGTTCTTTCTCCTCTACTCCAGTACAAGTAACGAAAACATCTGAAAGTTCTGAATTGGTGTTCAGAGGATGAAATCAACCTTGCTGAAGCTTTTCAGTTGGTTTCTAGGAGGTGCAGAACTGTACAGACAAACAGTTTCTTTCTAATGTTTCCACTGGGTCTGGGAAATGGCATAGTCTTTTCCTTGTGATGGGACTAGTACAGAATTTAAAGGCACTGTCTTTTTAGTACAGGAAACAGACTCTGCTTCTCCTCTCGTTAAAATTTCCTTGAACAAAGTCAAATCATTTCCACTTTCTCTGGATGGATTCATCTTTCCTGTGTGTGGAGACTTGGGTCATACACCTGCTTACCTCCTGCTCAGTCCCTTAGAAGCAAGGATTCAGTGAAGATTTACTGTCAAGATTGCCTAATTTAGTTCCTCACAGGGCCAAGTAGCTTCTTATAGGGGAATTCTAATTTTTCCATTTAAAATTTGAGTGCTGTTTTGGCTATGATGACATTTACAGCCAAAGCACAGCAGGTTTTATACATCCATTCCTTGTCTTACTGTGAGACAGGTGATGTCAGCAGGCAAGATAAGGGAGGAAAATCACCGTAGCGACATGCAGACACGCTAGTCTGATGCAGTAATTGGATGTGTAGATGGACTTCCCTCTTCAGCCCTACTCACATTGTCTGATATGGTGCTGAAGTTACCATCGGGAAACTTTAAACTCTTGTTTTTGAGTAGAACTTGTACTTGATAAAGCTCACTGATTTGTTTTCCATCATGGACTGAGTGCACAGGTTGTACTTCAGTGCCCAGGATCCCTCTGTTTCTGCTCATGGGACACTACAAAGGGATTCAGCTGGTGATGAGCAAGGGTCAGCTCTGCCATACTTGGGTGTTTCTTAACTGCTGCAGACTGAAGATCTACCTACACTTTTAAAAACTGTACCCTCTCTTTTGGTGTGCACATGCCTAGCTGTTGTTTGCCTGGGGGGAAGGAGGAATGAATGAAGAACTTAGCTTTTAGGTAAACAAGAAGTTACTGTTGTACTGTTAAAATTACAAGCATTTTAAATTAGGTATTGACAGCAGTTGAGAGCTGGTTCTCAACTATGCTGGCAGGCAACTAGATGTCTACCAGCTCCTAAGGGAAGCCTTATTGCAGGCTGTGAGAATAACTCATTAACCAGTTAGTCTACGGCAGTGCTACTCAACATATGGTCTGTGGGCTGCTGGTGGTCTGGAAGACATTAAAAAGTGGTCTGAGGAATGATTGCACAAGAAAGGCAGAAATAACCCCACAGAGACAGATCCACATTCTCACACCACTAGCAGACTTGTGCCCATGTCACCAAGCTGCCCTGTGTCAGCAAGCTGCGCTAAGATTTAATTGCTTTAGTCTCCCATTTTGAGCCTAAATGGATGGACCTTGAGTAGTGGCGTGAAAGGGGAACTTTTGCTTGATCAGATTGATGCGGAGCAAGTCTTCTCCCATTAAATAGGATGAATGCTTTGTCTCTCCTTTCTCAGGTTTTTGAGACATGAGATGGGCTGAGGGATGCTGCTTCTACATCCATGTTGCTAGTAGTAATGAATGCTACAGGGAAACGGACGGCGGCAAGCCCATTTCCTTCACAGTGGGAGCAAAGTAGTAATTCAGGAGACCATTAAACTTTAGAAATACCTCTGCAAGGTCCCTACAAAGATACACTCCATTTAGATTAAAGTCCCATAGGGCCAATTACCTTGGAAGAACATAAGAACTTAAACAAAAGCTGAGTTAGGTATGCTGCCCACCAATGGATTTGAACAAAAATGGATGCAGTGAGAAAACACTTGTGTATTATGAAAGCAAGAACATTTAGAGTAGCTCTGTGCAATAACCAACTTTTACTGTTCCCCCAGGATCAGTGTGCACAGGAAATATCTGTGGCATGTTTGCTTTTCCTGGAGATGACAGCAACCCTTTGGCAACCACTTTATAATATGTGCTCAATACTTTTCAAAATGTTGGGCTGTTGTTTTATGAATGTGCTTGATTTCTGGGTGCCAGAGCCTTTGTGCTTTGATTTCTACTCCTCCTAACTTGCCTGTTTGCATTTCAACCCTGGACACTTCTCTTTGAGCGTCATTCTTTAGCTATGACTGTGCCTCCATCTTTCTCAGCAGAAGCATTGGGATGGGGTTTGAGCAAAAAGAGCAGCAAACAGAAGTCATTTATGCTTCTTGTATGAAAATAACCTCCACTGTGTGGCTCCTGGAGATGGAGAGATGACTTAACATGATGTTGTGGCAGGAGGATTAGTGCAAACAAATTGAAATCCTTTGTTTCAATCGGTGTTTTCTGTGAGCAGGTAGAGTAACTTGCACAAGACAGAAAAGCAGAGTCCAGTGCTAGCACTGGGATTAATGTCTGCTGTTGCTTCAGCTGATAGACCACAGATTTAATTGATCAGTTAGCTATTTTCAATCAGACCTGAGTACTGGAGTGCACTAAACTTTCATACAAGGCATCTGGAAAATGAGCCAATCCTGAGATGCTGCAGTTTCAAGTTCCTGAAAGTGTTTACTGATGCAAATTACTGTATGGTTTTGAAAGTGCCTCTTCCATTTAGCATTATAAAAGAACTTTCTCAAGAGAAGACACAATAAATAGTCTGAGGTCTAATAAATGAACATGCAAGTCTGAATTGTTTTAAAATACTTCTTACTTAAATAGGAGTCATTAACATTGTAACTGATAATGAGAAAAATGCTTATGCCATTAGTGGTTTACCACTTTGGTTCCAAAAGGATAAAAACAACTTCATAAAAGAGACCACAGACTGTCCATTTTCAGCCTCAGTGTAGGGTGAATGCTTCAGTGAATACGAAACCCATCATTTAAAATAATATTTTCATATTTATGTTTGGGAAGCATGGTCAGAATGCCCTTTGAGTATGCTTGAGCTCTGTGATGCGTAGCTGTGTGGCTGCAGCAGAAGGGACAGCATTTTGATTGACTGTGGTGTGGTGCTGGAAGTTTCACTGGGGTGAACAAGTCCTTGTCTGGCCTTCCCCCAGTGATGTTGAGGGACTGGGCAGGTTTATTTGGGCAACTCTTGGTCCCTTCTGTCTTCCCCCAGCATTGCCTGTTGCAAGGCAAGTTGGGTGTTTCTATGTGCTTGAATCTCAGTCTGAGTTCTGTGAACTGGTGAAGGAAACAAAAGATTTTAGGTCTCCCCATGGCACTGGTGGGACGTGGTGGCTCAGGAGCTGGGTCAGGGGTGATGGTATGACCTCAGTGAACTTGTCCATCAATGCCAGCTGCTCAGTCCTTTGAGCATGACTGCTTTCTCTTCTTCTGAATACCTTCCCCTAGACAAACCAGTCTGGACTCGGTTCCCTGCTCAGGTTGGTGGAAGGACCCTTAACAACTTCAGCCAGGACTGGAGCAAACCCTGGAGAAGATCTGGTGTCCCCTCTCCTGAATGCTGCATTCAGGACTCAAAGTGCTATATTTTAGCCTTGTCCTTAGCAAGGGCAGCTGGAGGTGGAAGCGCCCTCTCAGACTGTCTCTGTAACAAAGTTTTACTGATGCTTTGTGTGGCTGCGTTAAATTGACGGAGATGTTTGCTCTTACATAATAATGGAAAGTTCATCCCGCTCCCCTCAGTAAAATGACTGTTGTGCCGTATTCGAAATGAAAATCAATCAGAGAAGAAACACAGCTGGGCAAATGACAAGAGAAACAGAGCTGTGCCAAAGTGAATTTTTATGGAAATGCTCTCTGAACAGTATTTCCATGAAAAGGCTACTTACAGATGTAGGCTGTGCTTACATGAAGGAGAGCGTAATGCACCACACCCTGAATCTGGCAAGGTCTATGAACATCTCACATATATAGTTTAGGCAACAGAGATGTCGTACTTAGGACACAAAGGCTTTCTTTACTGCAGTGTAATCGTATTAGCCCTGATATTGGGAAAGAAAAAAAAAAAAAAAAAAAGCTGTGAGAAAAAAAACTATGAAGAAACATTCAAATATAAAGTAAATGAACTGTTTTACTGAAAAGGAAATTTTCTGTATTGTAGGAAATCTGATGACCTATTTACAGTATCTTAGCTATGACAGTGACTTGTAAGTCTGTCTGTGTCTGGCTCTGTGGTGGTCCTCTGAGAAGTAGCATGAGTGGCTTAATAACTGCAGAAGATTGTTCCTGTTGATGGAAGTGAGATTTTTCTCATTCACTTTAGTAGAAAAAGGATTAAGGAAGTGATATAAAAAGAAAGCAATGAAAGATGATTGATGTCAGCATTCAAAAAATGGGAGAGGGGAAAAAAGTAAAACAGTAAAAACATCATCTTACACTTGAAATTGCCACATTTAGATCTACTAAGCCATATTTTCTGGAGGTGTTGTAGGCTTTTCAATGGGCTGTTTTCCAAAGGGCCTGACCAATTTTTCTGTAGACTTACTGAATATCAGCGGAAATCTTGCAAAGGTTGATTTTTCAATCTGCTAGTTTTCCCTTGTTTCTGGGATTTTTCATTTCATACCAATCAAGTCTGAAATGTGCTGAGAGAGAAATTCTTGAGACAACATTGGAATTTTTCAGCCTATTCCTGCGTGTCACTTTCTGAAATAAATGGGACTGCATTCTTTAAATTTGTGATGGCTTATAACTTGATGTCATTGCTGTTCTAAAAATAATAATCTGAGACTGCTTAACTGACTTGATTGTTTACATTTCCTTTTGACACTTCCAGCAATGTTAGAGGTAATAGTATTAAAGCCTGTTCTTCTGTCATCCTCTCAGAACTTGTCACTGTCAAATAGGATATGACCATGTATGGGTTTTAAAGATAAAGACAGTTGCCAAAGGCCTTAGTGCATTCATAAAGGTCTGCAATGGAGATCCAGTTACAGAAAAACAGTGAATTAGGTAGCTCTTGGCTCTGAGAGTTGGGAGTAGAGGTGATTGACTGTTATTTTTAAACGATGTTAGGTTTACAGAAAGAAAAGAAAAAGAAAAAAAGGAATATTAGCAGGATAAAATTCTGAGCAGAAAAGGTCATGGCTTTAAAAAGAATTTGAAGATGTGCTCTACAAAGGGTTGGTAGTTCCCCCAGAAGATCATTATGGTAAGGTTGCCAGAAGAGGCTGTGGAGTCTCCTTCTATTGAGATATTCAAGACTGGTCAGGATGCCTATCTGTGCGACCTATTGTAGGCTACCTGCTTTAGCAGGGAGTTGGACTTGATCACTTGAGGGCCCTTCCAACCCATGTGATCCTGTGATACCAGTGCAGGTAAGTATCCTCTCTCTGTCAGTTTTTGAGGTGGGGATCCACACCTACTGAGCATCTCACAGGTGTGTGTTGCACCTCACAGCAGCAAGCCCTGGTGCAATAATGAGGTCACCAGCCAGCAGCACCTGGAAGGGCATCCCTGCTCACTGGGTGACAGAGGACAGTGCCCATGCTCCCCTCACCAACCTCCCAAGCTGCCATCAGGCCTGTATAATAAATGTAATAAGCCATGGAAAATGCATCAGTAGCACGTGCTGACATCAGTGGAACCCACATGGGGATGAAGAAGGGATCTTGTTACCCCCGCTCGGCTGCACAACCTTTTAATCCAGCAGGGAACTACATTTTAACCCTTTCGAAGCTCTCCCTGTGAAGAGGGAAAGGGCAAGAAAATGTTCTTTTTCACTGATGTTTAACCTCAGGTCTGTGTGAGCACAGACAGGCCATGGGGAAACAAACGCAAAAGGCTCAGCGAATACTGCAGATGGCAATGGCTGTCCTGGAGTGAGTGAACGCAAAGCCGAGTTCAATCTGCTGCCATTAATAAACTGTTTGTGCTGTGCTCTCATCCTCTGAGATGTCAGAAGAGCGTTGGAGTGAATTACAGCCTTCTGTTTATGCTGGGACTGATTATTGTTCCTTGTGGAGACACGTTTCACAACAAGAAGTCATTCACAGGACATTCTCCTGAAAAGAGGAAAAATCAGTTTATGCCAATGCAGGACTTCCTGCTATCTCTGGTTGCCCCCACAACCGCACACCCACCCCCACAGGCATGCTCATGCATTGCCTGCCTGACACTAGAAAGGGATATTACGTCTCTGGGTTATTTCCCCCGTGCTTTTGTTTTTCAGCCCACTACAGGAAGGGTTCATAAAGTAAGTATATCCAGAAAGATGTTTTTGTTCCCCACCTTGGGTTTCAGTCCCAAGACTGCCAATTAAATTATCCCATAAATTCTCCATTATAGGTAGTAAAACCTAATTTTAGATTTCCTGCCCACTCTAGTGTCCTGCCTGATTGCTACCAGTTGGATAGAGGCTCAACCTGTTAAGCAGACAATTGCAGTGAACTGTTTCTTTCTGTGCCACATGTGGAAAACCTTTTAATATGTGGCATTTGGTCATAATTCTCTCTGGCTATTTTCTACTTCATAGTAGCTCTAACTTTTTCTTTAGGCTGGAAAGTAGACATCTGTAATTTATTCTTTTGTCAAGAGGTTTTTGAGAGAGAAAAGGTGGTTACTCTGTGGATTAGGAAGTATGTTAACCTCCCTGCCACCACTGAAACAATAGTAGCTTTCAATTAGTTTCTATATAATTCCCATTTAAAAGAAAACTTCTGTATTAATAGAGCTAACACATTATGTGTAAGTTGAAAGTATTTCAGGTCATCTGACAAGAAATGCATTCTTTCCCTTCTTGTTCAAATGCAAGCGTATTATTTAGTTGCAAACAGAGCTCATTTTCTTGAGGTTAGCTTTTGCCAGCCATATTCTCACTGAGGAGTATTTTATTTCACATACAGCGTCACTAAAGATTCCTATTTTATTCTCACCATAAAAGACCCATAGCTTAGTATTTTTCTTCATAAGCTCTAGTGAGGACAAATATTAAATAAAGTTGTCACAAAAAAAGTTTTTATCACTTGAAAAAGGTGTAAACATCTTTCATCAGTACCTTGATCTTCAGGCAAAAGGGTACTTGCATTCAGTGTGGAACAATTCTGCTGAGATTTAGGTAGGAATCAAGAATCTGTCTATAAGGACAATTGGAGTCTAACATTCTCCAAGAAATTAACACCTTTCTTTGGCTTTTGTTGTTAACTTGGCAAAATTTCTGTGTTTTGATACTGCAGAGATGCCTGAGTGGGTCTAGCACCTTGCCAAAGCACTGTCTTTTTGTATGTGACTGTCTTTCCTGCCTGAATAAATCAGTGATGTTTTAACAACTCTGTGTCAAATCGGGAACATCCGTGGCAGTCAGCAAGGGTTTTTTTTTCGCTTTTTTTTTTTCATCTCCAGAGTACAGTGACAGGAAGCTGAAGGCTTTCATTCAAATACAGGGTGTGGACATTTGCAAAAAGGGATTAGTGCTGACAGACATCATGTTGGGGAAGCAAGCACTACTTGTGAGACTAACACAATACGTGCTGGACCAGGACTTTCCTCCAAGATGCGACTTTGGTGATCTGTCAGCCTAGGTGGGTAATTAGAGCACAGGTGAGCCTTTGGGGGACGATAACAGTACGTGCAGGTAGTGCTGATGTGGCTGCACAATGCTGTAACATAGAAAGCATATGTCCCAGCTGGTGGAAGGGCTGCGTGTGCAGAAAGGGGAAGTTCCGCTCACAGATACAAAATTGGTTTTTTTTGCAGTGTATACCAGTTGCCTCTGAGTGCAAAGCAAAACAACTCCCTGCAGTGGTGCTGCCCAGATGCTTAATGAAGGGTGCTCTCTTATAGTTTTCCCCTTGGTGAAGGCACAAACAGTGTCTTCCTGATCTGCCCAGCTGCTTGCTTCTCTCGCTCTTTAAGAAATGCAGCATTTTCAAGTTGATTACCTCCCTCATACCCCTGATCAAGTGGATGGCAGCCCTGCGGACTGCAGAGCTTTGGAACTGGGTGGGCTTTGAGGTCCCTTCCAATCCAAACCATTCTGTGACTCTATGATTCTGTTAAACTGGGGGAAAAGTGTGCAATGATTTCTAAGCTGATGGAAGAAATGGTCAAGCGACACTCGTATACACACAGTGTGATATCTCGCATCTTGTTTTGGGCTAAATATGGATCCACAGCATTTTTTTCCTTGCTAAATGGATCTTCTCCACCTAGCTTTGTTTATTGTATTGTGCCTGTCTGGGGAGATTATCATTTGTTAAGTGATGTCTGAAATACTGTATAAAACTAAAACATACATAATGACCAACAAAGAGAAGAAGAAAGGAATTCAGGCCTCCCAGCCACAGCACTGTTCTTCTAATGATCGCTGAAATATGATACGTAGTTTTCCTGTCACATTATTTGTCCAATTCTGGTACCTGTAAATATGAGGGGCTGTATGGGCAGGAAGGAATGGTCCCATCGGTGCTCAGGAATGGAGGACATGCAGTTTGATAAAGAATGTGCAATGTAGAACATAATTGCACATTTTGTCTACTAATCATAGAACAGTAGAATGATTTGAGTTGGAAGGGACCTTTAAGATCATGCAGTTCCAATCCACTGCTATAGGCAGGGACCCCTCCCTCTTGTACAGGTTGCTCACAGCCCCATCCTATCTGTCCTTGAGGGTGACCAACTGTGCTGTTTGGGGCACAGAGCTCTGTGAGCTGCTGGGTACCTTGGTTGTGTAGTTTGCTCCAGAATTCACCCCATGTAACAAGGTTGTATTGCTTCATCCCAACTTTAAGTCCCTAGTCATAATACCTATAAAGAAAACATTGAAATGTAGTCAAAGTTACTGTAACCATTCAGCAACATCTCTGTCTCTGTAGAGAACATGGAAAAAAAAAAAATCTTTGAAGCAGAGAGCACTTGATTCATCTGTGGGAATATAGTTCTGAAACCTAATGTCTAAAATGTTGATACTGTAAAATATTTCTTACTTGAATGTTTAGTGTCAACTGGCAGAAATGGCCTTTTGTCTGTGCCAGATGTTCCAGCTTTCTTGCCTAGTATCTTCCATACCTTTTTGTTGTACTCTGAATTTTTAACTAGGAAGCTGAAAGAAATTAAGATTTAATGTGATGATCAGTCCAGTACCAGAAGGAATTCTATGTACACTGATTGTATTCAGCACAGTCAGACTTACCGCATTTACAAATATTAGCTTTTTCCATTGAGCTGAGAGTTTTGCTGAATATCCAACATCTTGCATGGGAATGCTCTTAATTCTAGGCATCTGGCTGCAGAATTTGAGCTAGGCTTGTGTCAAGGCTGTGCTGTCTTGAATATGCTACTGTTACAAGAAAAAAAAAATCTCTCTGGTATGCTAAGAAGAGGGGATGTGCTGGGGTTTGCAATTTTAGCATTACAGATTCTTTATTATTAATAGATTAGTGGGGATTTTTCCAAAGACTCCTATGAGTCACAAGAGCTCCTGTTACTAAATTTCATATACTCATTTATTTATACAACTATACATGAGGTCTTTTGGTCTTTTCAGCACAGAAAGAGCCAAAGTACTGTTAAGTGTAAATGCAGTTTATTGAGTTCTGAAGATCATAAATATCTGCTTTAACATCTGATTTATCTTGAACTATGTGCATTGAAAGAGGTGTCTCAAAAGGAGGAAAGAAGGGGCATATATTGCTCCTTTGCACAGCCTGTGTATTCATACCCAGAATGAATCTTTGGCAGAAAGTAGTTAGAATTAAACTGTCACCACCAAGGCAGTTTTACTTTATGTACTGAAAGGTTACATGAGTTTTATAGGTTCATTTATTTTGCTGATTAACAGTCAAATCCCGCTCTTGACAAAGTATCCTGTTTTCTTCATCCATGTGGCTTCCCCAAGATGAGCAGAAAAGGTAAAGTCTTAGGTGGAGGGAAATGTGAGAACAAGAACGTTGAGGGAGGAAATTATGTATTCATCCTTTCCTCTCCCACCACTTATTTCTCTGGAACTTCATGACAACAATTTGCTTTTGGACTCTGCAGAAGCCATCTAGGCACATCATAGCCATTCAAAACCTCAGCATACCTGTGAGCCAGCTACAGACAGTGCCACCTGGAGACTTCTCCATGATGGTTAATGTTGAGCAAAAGGATGTCATCAGCTCAATGGACTTCTGAGTGCATCTGCTGCTATTGAGCCACCAGAATCAACAAGTTGTTTTCCTTTGACCCCCAAGATGCTTCATGGCTATTTTACAGGGCTTTGGCACTGCTACAGTTGGTCTTCACTGCAGGAGGTCACACATCTGGCAGCCTGTCTTCCCCCTCCATTGCCATCATCAATGATTTCAGGTGTCTCATGCACCAAACAGCCAGAGAGAGCCTGGAAAACTGATTGGCAGCATAACCAATAAACAGAAAGTACTCAGGCAGAATGTCCAATTTAATAAAATTCTTGAGACCTTGCTAATTTTTAGACACTGCTTTATACCAACGTGCTAGCTAGAAGAAACGTATAGCATGTATGGAAAAAGAAGTCAGAGCCAGCTGACTGACCGGTCTATGTTATGTCAATCAAGTTTCTTCAGGCTGTTTACTCTCTAAGTAGGAAGTCTGCATTTTTAAGGTTGTATGTGTCAATCTAAATTTGTACGTGGCTGCTAAGTGGTTTTACTTCATAATTTGTTCCATGCCAAGTGCCAGAAAAATAACAGCTACATTCAAAGCAAAGTTTATGTAAAGCAAGTGGGTAAATGTTATGCATATCGTAATAATGTAGGCTAGAGTAATTTTTCTTTACTGAAGTGTAACTGAGCCATTTCAAGTAATTAATGAGTTTGGTTGTTCCTAGACTTCCATTTTGATTCTTACTTTTAGCAGATGGGTGCCAAGCAGATTTTGAAAATCTGACCTCTTTCTTCTCTTGACTGGATTAACAAAACCACTTAGCAGAACTAGAAAATAATTGCCAGTACTTCTTGCTTCCATGGCAAAGAACAACATTCTCAGATTTTTTTAAATTTTTTTAAATCTTTTCTTGTTATTCTATTGCTACTGAAGTGGAATGATAGGTAGGCATTGTTTTCTTGAAAGCTAAAGGTAATTAGGGAATGTTCCTATCTCATTTCTTTCAGCTACAGTAATAATAATGATCAGTTGAAGAGTGAAGAGCATCCTGAATAGCTGAATGACAGCATTGTTCAATGAAAGAAAATCATAGAATCATAGAATCATAGAGTCATAGGGGATGGTAGGGACCTCTGGAGACCACTGAGTCCAACTGCATGCTAAAGCAGGTTCCTTACAGCAGGTCAGGCAGGAAAAAACATGGTTTTGTTTTCCACAAGCAAATGAAAGTGATGGATCAAGACTTCAAGGGGATGATGATAAATATTGTACCTAAAGGCACAAAATACAATGATAATATTAAAAAAAAAGAAAAAAAGAAAAAAAGAATTTGGATTCAAATCATAAAAACAATTTGAATACATACCTGTCTGTAGGCAAACATGATGCAAGTTTTTACTTTCTTTTAAAATGGTCTGAACAGGCACAGCTGGCTGTGCATTCTCTAATTAAGACAGAAAACTTCCTGCTGTGTGCAGGTAGTGCAGAGCTGCCTTTCTACTGTGTTGAGATATATGGTAACTTCCATCATATCCTCGGCCATGTTGTCTTTCTACGACCCTACCATAAAACTATTTTCCAAGATAAGAAAGAATTTTGCAGGTCATACCAGCCTTAATAACCCATGCACACAATGAACAAATGAGACTGTGTGTTGTTGTTACTTTATTCTAGGAAGACAGGATGGGAAAGAGGAGACTAGCAGAAAGTAGAGTATTTGGTTATCTCCCTTTATCTTCTGACGTGACAGCTGGCCAACGTGTTATACTCCTTTTCCTTTACTGTTCTCATCCAGGAACATATTTTAAGAAATCATTTGTCTCCTTATTTGTCTCTACAGAGCCTCATAAGTGTTATGCTTTTGCCCTTTATTTGCATTCTACACGATGTCAGCAGAGACAGACTATATCCTGAGGGTCTGTTAGGTGAGCAGGAAATCTGTCTAAGAAATTACTCCTGGAATGAGTTCTCCCCATGATTATGGAAAATAACAACTATGAGAAGGGTGCAGTGTTTACCTGTTAATTCACAAGTGCACACAGGAAGAAAATGCTGGATGAGAGGGTGTCATCCATGTTAATTTCCAACAAGTCTGTAACTGGTATCCAAGGTGATGGTTTAAATCTGTAGTCCCAAATCTGTGAAGGTTCAGTTACCAGAAGTATCACATTTTTCCATAGTTGAGATGAGAAGAGGGTACATTTATAGGACAGGAAATTTTCTATAAGGTGTTCTTTTTCCTGAACCCAAATTTTTAACTTATTTGAATAACTTCCTTTATGGTAAAGAGTTTGGGTGGATATATTTATGGGCAGTCCTTTTAGCTATGTTTACCTTTCATCTATTTCACAGACCTCTAGAACAGTGAGTGGGTGTCCACAATTGTGTTTTAGGATATTAAACTTTTTTCCTGTATGCTTCTTAAGCACTGTTGTGAATCTGACCATTAAAAGTGTTGTCCCTGAGCAATTTCTCTGCTTTCCTCAAGAGTTCATGAATTTGACTTCTTCACTGGTGCATGGAAATGCATTTTCAGGGTAAACCAAGGCAGTAGTAGAGCATGGATGTAAAATGGGATCGATCATGTTTGATCGATTCTCCTTCATACATTAAAAATAGTGGAGTACCCATCCCTGGAGGTGTTCAAGAGCCGCGTGGAGGTGGCACTGAGGGATGTGGTCAGTGGGCATGGTAGGGATGGGCTGATGGTTGGACTAGGTGATCCTAGTGATCTTTTCCAACCTTAATGATTTAACGACTCTATGATTCTGTGAAAAGATACTGTCTCCCTTAATTCCCTCTGTCTGAGTGGATGTGTTTGAGTAAAAGCTTTACTCCTGGAGTGAAAAAGACTCTGGTCCATGTGGTTGAAACATGTGGAAAGCAGGACACATGTGTATGAGTCTCTGCTACTCTGCTACAGCAAATGTCTAATTATTTATGTACAACATAACTTTGCCAAAAGGTGCAGTTAAAAGACCCATTGTGTCTTTGCAAGTCCCATTGCCTGTATCTTGGAGTGTGCTCCTGGGAGTCCAGGGCTGTGACTCAGATCCAGGGTGGGGCTGAACCTGCCCCTTCTGGGTGCCAAGCCAGAGCAGCAGCCACTGAGCGGCTTGGGCAGGGGGAGGTTGGCAGGACAGAGGAGAGGAGCCAAGACATTCCTGATTTTTGTTTTCTGTTCATTCCCACAACACCTTTTAGAAGCAGAACTGTTCTACTTGGTTCAAATGTTCTGACAGGGGCAGCTAAAAGCTGCGTTCTTTCTCACCGAAAAATTTCCAAGATGTCATCATCTCTAAATTTGAAAAAGAAGTGTCTTGCTTGGAGTAGTTCCCACCAAGAAATAAAAATATCAACAGTCTTCCTGTCACCAGTACCGCATTGTTCTGTACTCTGCTCTGTGGGGTTTCTACATTATCTGCTTGATTTTGATTTCAGAGGATGGAAGACACTTGTATTTTTAGGTAAATGTAATTCACTGGACTAGTCTGCACAGCCAGTTCTCTTTGGGCTGTACAGGAGCACTTCCACTGCTTTCAATAGAAGACTTGCTCTTTTCCCTGTGGAAGGAGGTTATGTCAACAACAACTAAGCTGCAGATCTGTTCAAGCTCCCAGGAAACTTCTGTGTTGAGACCAGTGCCCATTTTTAGCCCCAATGTGAATAACAAAAGGCATCAATTAAAATAAATTAACTTATTTTGTTGCAAGTTTGTATACAGATCAGTTCTTTAGTTAATAGCTAAACAAAATTATGACTGAGAGGAAAGACATCTTTACAGCTAGATGAGAAGTGTTTGTCTCCTTAAATGGCACTTTGTGTTTTCTTTATATTCTGTGGCAAGAATTTCAGTTAAAAAAAAGCTCCCCAGATATAGTGAAGAAGATGCTTAAGCCAAACTAGGGATTTGGCGTCTCTTTTAAAACTCTTTTTCCCCCTTTTTAAAGTAACTCTGATCCTAGCAGAGACATGAGGTTTTGGTGCAGATGGTTATTATACATACTGAAAGGACTGTGTACTTACAATACACTCCATAAGCTATTAAATGCTATAAAAGCCTGGTGGACTTTATAGTTTGCATCCTGCCATTAGAGTTCCCTCTGAAGTCTGTCAGAAGAAAATAATTCCACTCTAATTAAAGCAATTCCCCTTTTCCAAATGTGAAATCAGGCTAATTATGACTAATTGTTTAACAAATATAAAATAGCCCTAATTGTTCCTTAGCCCTGGACCACTACCCCACTTACCCTCAGCTTAGCAGAACCCCTGTGGAGAGCATCTTGTCTTCATTATTCTCCAGCAGGACTATGATACGTAATCAGAGAAAAAGGGAAGGTGTTGAAGAGCATGTTGCTGTTGATACCTGTTCGATGATGGTAGAATCGGGCTGCCCAGCATCATGGTATGTGGGTCCCCTGCTGCCCACCGACCTCAGAAATGTCAGATCATTGTATTTCAAAACTTTCTGAAAAAAACCCAGCTCTTTTATCCTCCTGCCTGTCTTCAGGGTAGTTTGGGTCAGATACGTAGACCACTGATACGAATGAGAGCAGAGCAGGATCTGAGCCTCTAATCTTTGTGGATCTTGTTGGTTACAGAGTTCATTTGCTCCATAGGGGAAATTTCCTTTGCATGGTCTAAGCTGCTCAAAGATGAAGCACACAAAGAAATGTACACCCAGATCAGCAGACGCTCTAGAAGTAAGACTTCAAGTTACTGTTTTTAGAAATTATGACATACTGCAACAGCAAGCTTCAAAGAAACTGAAAGTTTTAGTACTGACTTGTTTCTTTTTCATCCTAACTATATTTCATTAGAAGGTTGCACAATGATGAGTCAAAGCTTGGGGTGGAAATATTAGTGATTTAATTTTTTAATTCTACTGAAAAAGCACAGTCATGGCTGTTATAGATCTGTTATTTGACATTTATACACACCTGGCGTATAAAAATGTGGAAGAAATGGGAACTAGATTTAAAGGAAATGTGTTGCATCACTCAGTTAAATTCTTTGAACTTTCAGACTGTTTATTTTTTTTCCTATTAGAAGTACATTCTTTTAAAGAAATGCAAAATTGATGTTTCAGAAAAAAATAAATCTGAATCTGCATGCTAACATGCTGGAAAAGATTTGTAATGCTGAAATGCGTGGCTTTTTCTAATGGCTAGCAATTTTAAAGATCACAAATTTGAGAAAAAAATACAATTTTGGTACAAATTTTGGAGCTATACTAGGGCTTAGAGTACTTATGAAAGCTTATGATAGACAATGCCTTTGTTGTGACACTGCATGCCAGTGGCTAGGAGAACTGATGTAGCCACAACAGCCAAATCCCTATTACTTGCACTCCGCTAGTAGATGGCAAAAAATGGGTTTTAACATGTAGTCCACAAGAGATGCCTACAATGCCTATTTGGCCCTCAGAAATTAAACACACCATAAGTCATTATATAGGGGGTTCATATGTTCTCAATATCATGGCATGGCAAAACTACAGACAGCTACAGATGTACCCACATGAATGGGCCCTTTTTTACTCGAGACAAGTTCCTGTACTGTATGGCTGTTGTAACAAGCCCATGCAGCGCTGAGCAAAGGATCAAAAGCATGTATAAAAAGGGACCAAAGTCTGCAGAATAGACAAAAAAAAATATATATATATCATCGTGGTATTCACATACCCAGTGGTAGGGTGCAAAGAAAACACATACGCACTCAAAGGTGTGCAGAAAAAGGCCAGCAGAGAACTGCAATCTGCAACAGTGGAAATAATGACTAGAAACAAGGGGGAAAAAATCACCCTGAGAGTTGCCACACACTGGAACAGATGCCCAAAGCAGTAGTGTAATTTTGGCCTATTCATAGCTGGAGTAGGCAAGGCCCTGAGCAGCCTACTGTAATTGGTCAGGCCAAATGACTCACAGGTCCCATCTAACCTTCCTTTCTCTGTGATTCTCCTGACCAAGTGCTTGTGCATGGTCCACCACATAAACAGAGAGGTGCAGCAGGGAGCAGAGAGCATATGATAGAATCTGGAAGCATTGCTAGCTAAATATAGCATCTTGTCCCAGCACGAGGTAGGATTTCCATGTGTGCTCTAGAAGGGGGAGATTAACTTGGCTCTCTGGAGATGCATTTGTGGCATCCTGTGGGAGAGTTTCCATTGGTAAGGAGAAGAAAGGGTTGCTTGGAGGGCAAATAAAGGACCGGTGGTAGAATTTGGACTACATTTAAGTCCTGCCAACAAGGAAGATGTTTGAAGGGTCACAGTTCAACACTACAATTGTTTTGAAAGACCTTTGCCATCTGGGTTGGTTCTCTTTTCCTAGATCTCCTTGCTGGAGCTGGAGCTCACCATATGGGAGACCCCAGGGCAACACTCTGCTTTTTGTCCCAGTGAATACATCAGGTCTGTTAATAGCATCACTGTAGCTGACACAAAAGCCATGTGTTCAAATTACAGTCAGCATTGTTGATTGTTATTGGAATTGGTCAGAATTAGCACAGAATAGTCAGCAGGGTTTCAGGATAAACAATCTGCAGAAAGTTTGAATAATTTTTGAATGAAATATTTGTCAACTCTTGTTGAGAGTAAGAATGGGAGTTAGACTTTAAAATTCTGAGATTTTATGATGGTTCAAAATCTGACTGTAGAGTCCAAATTTAGAATAAACTTTTATATATGCTGCACATTTGTTTGGATTTCAGCCAGTCTTTCCCAGAAGTGCAGCCTTAAGCAAGACCTATTAGCATTTTTTAATGCAACAAATAATTCCCTTTATTTTTTTCCTTGCTCTCACCCTCACATTGTACTTTTCCCTCATTCCTGTTACACCTAGGAACTGTTCATATATATATATATTTTTTGCAATGTTTTAATATAAAATCTTCCTCATTTCAATATGTCTACTTCTCACCATTGTTTAGCAAGAGAATTTGAGATGGCATCTGTTGTTTTGGAGAGAGAACAAAGTAAAATTTTGAATCATAAAAATATTGAAGGAAGGCTTTCTTGTACTCTAAACAGTTTCAGGTTATGTCTGTTGTGCAAAGAGGTCCTAATGTATGCCTGAACAAAATGAAAGAGAGGATGACCAACTTAGGCTACAATCTGTGTTAAGCTCTTGTGACAAAAGTCACATGAGACCTCATGTAGGTTATGTGAATTATATCTACAAGTGATTTGGTGCTGTGTGTTGACTACTAAAGAAATAAGCTCAGGTAGCAGAAGCATTTTGGTTACCACAAAGTAGTACGACCAGTTGAATTTATCTCCCAGATGCTTTCATCTAGCATGGATAACCTTCTATAGCTTTCCGTATTAACAGGGCAATTTGAATGCATAGCTTTCATGTCAGCTGTCAGTCTAGTGAGCCTGATCCCTGCAGCTCAAGTGTAACAGGTTCCAGCCCCAACAGGTTTCTCAGCAGTGCAAAGTAGCCCAGGTACTTATTAATGCATTTGAACTATTTTATGTCATGTATATGTCTCCCTGCATATATTTCCAGTTTCCACTTTAAGACCTGTGAGGTGTTGAATTGCTAGAAGCACAAGAACCTTGAGGCTATTTCAGATGTATGCAGGATGCTGGTATTGTTTAGGGTCACGTGAAGGGGCGAGACGTTAAATACAGTCCTGAGCTTACCATGTACATAAGGGAAAGGTGTTATACAGGCTTCCTAAGTAATCTGAGTTACTTCTTTCTCTAAAATAGCTACATGTTTCTGCCAGTTCTGGGAACAATCTATTTTCTGCATCAGTGTTCTCTATTCAGAGTTGGTGCTTCTTTCAGGTACAAATGTGTATGCCCATATAGTAGCTGGAGTCTGATCCTACATGGGTGAAATCTGTGACAGTTTTGCTGTTTACTGTAATGTAAATAGGTCTGGGTCCTGGGCTTTTGCAAACTGTCATGATGGAAGGCATGACAATAAATGTAATAAGATAATAAAATTCAGTTGTTTTTCTATAGCAATGTATAAGCCCATCTGTATGCCTCATGTCAATAAAAACAACTAATTACAGAATAACTGAATATACAGGGCCCCACTTCTTAAGAAAACTCTCTTCTATTCCATTCCTAAACTTCCTTTTGCATCTACTGAAAGTCTAGACTGTATGCCATATTTATTCCATTAAGTCCTGATTTTGAATTAAAACAAAACAAGAAGATAACTGTAGCCTTATCTTTGCAAAGGCCTATTCATGTCTTTATACATGGAAAATAGTCTCACTTGCTCTGGGGGAACTGCTTCCAAAGTGCAGAGTTGCTTGCATCTCTAACACTCTGCCAAGCTTAGATCTCATGAAATTCTGTTGGAAAAGCACACACGGGTGAGCTACACCTGCCTTAACTCTGTAATCTCCTTTCTTCTACAGCTGGAAGTAAAATGCACTGTGATTTTCAACTCACCCAAGTGCAAAACTCCAGGCACTGCTTCTGCTGCACTTTTTGCCTTCTATGAAGTCAGACTCAGTGAGCTAAATACATTTATCTTCGTTCTGTTTTAAAACAATGTATGAGGCAGGATACCAACATTTCCCGTGCAGTGCAGAGAAACACACCAGGAGTTTTCAGCTGAGCGTAATTAGTGTCTTTTCAATGTGACATTTCTTTCTTCACATTACTTTGTCAAACTTGTATCATTGCTTAATACCGGTTTCATACTGTGTTAGGTAACACAGTCAGATCCACAAAGTATTCTTTTTCTAAGCACTTAACTTTAGACTATGCAGATGCATGAGTGACAGGTCCATGTTTCTTCCAGCAAACTACTGCAAAATCCAGATGCTGATAAACTGAGCCTAAAGTTAGATGTTCAGTAAGTATTAGCTATTAATAGACATTCTTCAAACAAATTTGAAATAAAAATAGAAACAAAGCTGCCAAGGTCATAGATCAAAGCATTTTTAAAGAGGATCACTGGAACAGGCTGCCCAGAGAGGCAGGTGGTGGAGTCACCTTCTCTGGAAATTTTCAAGATCCTTGTGGACGCTTTCCTGTGTGACCTGCTGTAGGGAACCTGCTTCAGCCAGGTGGTGGACTCAATGGCCTTCGGAGGTCCCTTGCAACCCCTATGATTCTATGATTCCGTGTGGTATCACTTGAAGGTACTTTCTTGCTAAGGATATAGAGTATTTCCATTTTTATAATACTATAATGTTTTTATTGATAAAGCAAAACTGAAATTGTATAAGTCTTCCTGGTATGCGCTTTTGAATTGTTTTGTGCTGACCAAGTCAATGCTTACTGAATGTCACTCTCTTTCTTAAATACTTCATGCTTATACAGTTGTTCGAATTTTTGTTTTTGCTTTCCAACATCTGAAATGGAAATGCCATCAGTAAAAAGAGAAATTAAACCAAAAGAAAAAAAATACTTCATGCCAAGGATGTATAAGAGAAGTAAAAAGCATTTAAAAATATAAAGGAAAGTTTGTCTTAATAACTTCAAAGCCTCTCCTAAGTTTCGTTATCTAGTCAAGTAATCTCCATTGGAAGGTGCCTTAATTTACTAACACGCTGAAGAAGCATCACCACATCTAATTGCACTTTTACTTCTTCAGAATGCTTTAAGAAAAAAAAAAGTAATGTTGCCAGCCAGTCATGTTGTTTGGATTAATGTTGTTTCCACTGAATCTCCTTTGCCATTCTCAGAGTGGTATTTCAAAAGACCAGAAATCCTGTAGAGGATCGTGAAGGGTCAGCTATGCTTCTCCATCGCCCTCTCTGTTGAGTTTTGCTTATCCTTTCACTGATGATTTATCCATTCCCTCTCCTGCTGCTGTCCTATAAGCTGACTCTCCTCTTCTGCTTCTCCAGGACATGCCCATACATGGCACACACCATGAATGCTTCTGAACACTAAGCTGTGCTGGAGAAACCTGCTTCAGACACCTCAGCTGACGGCCTGTTAATGTTGTTTCCCTTTCAGAGGGTGCCCATGACTAGGTCAGACTTCAGACTTCCTTCTAGAATTTTTCCAAATATAGAGCTATTTTTCACTCTTCTTGGAACACCTTAAGTCCATAAACCAACAAACTGCATGCCCAAGTTTGTCACGTGTTCTCTGTGACTGATAGAGATGAACGATACTCTAGTGAGTGGATTGCCCTTTGCCTTGCTCTGGAAAAGTTGTCAATCTTGATTTGGGGCTTGATAGGATCATTACCATCCCTCGAGGCCCATCACTCCGCTGGAGAAATGTGCCCAGGAGATGTCTTCCATGGCTCCCACCCATGAAGGAGACAACTGAGTGAATCCAGCACAGGGAGTGTCAGAGGGAGGCTCCTCAGCAGGAGAAATGGGTTGGTGGGTTGTGATTGGGATGTACAGGATGTACCGGAGCTCTATAATAGCTTCAAAGAGGGCGCTCAGCGGAGCTGTTTTGCGGGCGAATTGCCCAGCACACAAAACTGCCTCTCCTGGTTTCATCACTTGGGCCAACAAGAGTACTTACACATAGGAGAGAACAACAGAATGATACTGCTTATTAAAAGTGGTATTTCCTCATAAGATAAAAAAGTATCCCCCAGAAACCTAGGGGGAGAAAAGGGAGAACAACTTTCCGGTGCAGCTTACTGAACTTTTCTTTCATCCTCAAAGCGAATACTTGCATGCAACAGTTTCAGTGCCAGTACATTCTGTTCCTGAACAGCATATACATTTCTTAAATATGACAACTGAGGAAATTTATAGGATGCTGAGAAAATGTTAGCTAGTCCTTTTTTATTTCTTGCTCATATATTTCTAAGCGTTACACTTTGATTCTCTCATAAATCTAGTTTTAGATTCTCCAGATTTTACTGTTTTTAACTGTAGCAGGTCAGGACTATAGGCAGAACAATGTGAATAATGTGCAATAAATATTGTGCTATTTTAATATACTCAGTAATTATTGAAAGTGCATGGTGTATGTAACTTCTGATTATATAAATTTAATCAAGTAACTGTTTTCAAAAAGTCTGTGAGGTGTTGACAAAATTTGATATGGCTTTTAAAAATACTATTGCTTACTCTTATTCAGTATATGCCATCAGTTTGTACCGGATACTTAACTGTGGTTGAAAAAATTAATATCATCTGAACTCTGTGTGATGCAAAACATACTTATTCTTGCCTGGCACTTTCCATGGCCTTATTAGAAACAGACCTCTTGGGAACAAAAGAGAAACAGAGGCATAGGTATCTTGCAGCTAGAGGGCAGCTAGCACATCCAGTCTAATCTCCCACGTATCGTCTGCCCTCCAGTTTCACTCAGCTACTTCTAACCTGCAAAATCCAGGTACAAGAAATGTGTGCTGAATCACAGACTCATGGAATCAAAGAACCACCAAAGGCTGGAAAAGACCTCCTAGATCATCCACTCCAACCATCCACGCACCACCAATATTTTCCCACTTAAACCATGTCCCGTAATACAACATCTAAATGTTTCTTGAATGCCAGTATCCTCTTTTTTTTTTTTTTCTTTTTTTTTTTTTCCCCAAAGAAATATCCTTAAATTGCAAGAGTCAATAGCAAAGGAAGGCTTGAAGGAGCTGATAATGTGCACTATAGGAGTTTGCTATGTAATTTGTCATTAGTGAGCTGGATCTTGTTTCACTTTCTAAAAACTACTCTCATTTGCTTTTATCTTTTCTCAAGAGATATTAGTTTTCCTTAGCTTGTGACTTCAGCCTCAAGATAATTTCTCATTAATTCATTTGATAACAGGATGTATATCTTTCCACAGCTGTAATTTTAAGCGGAGGATGGGTTAAAATGTTTGAAAGAGACCCACATTCTAAGGGTGGAATGAATGTTTATTAGAAGTTACTATTTGTCACTCAGTTTGTTGGAAAGTCATATTTCTGTAAGATCCATAATAATAACCTGCAGACAGAAACTGTGTGATGGCTGCTTTCTGGCCTTGTGTCTTGTTCTTGTGGAGCCAAATAGCGAACACCTTCAGCTAAGCATGGAGTTGTGTTGAGATTGAATAGCCAAACACAGAAATCTGACAGGACAACTCCAGCGTGAGACAGAAAGGCAGTAAAGTGCATCAAGGAGGAATTTCATTTGATCTGGCAACTTTTCTGGTGAACTCTGCGGTTTTCCACTTGGAGAGCACAAAGTCTTGAATTCATTCATTGCTCTCCCCTTGGTATCCTGTGCATGTGTATAAGTATCCTGTAACAGGATAAGCATCAGGGAGTAATCATTATCAAACACCCTTGCATGGTATTAAGAAAGACAGTCAAAACCTTGAGCTATGGAAAGTTGTTGATGTAGTTAAAATGTGTCAGACGTGACTCAAAAGTCTCCTTCCTTTCTGACGATATTACTTCATTCATGTTAACCACATTTGTAAGTGGCCTGGACTGAAGAGATAGTGTTTGGGGAATTCCAGACTCTTTTATACACAGTTGGGAGTTTCAGGAATAGTTACTCTGCATTCCACTTTGATATATAATCCTCATTATGGCTTTGAATAAGAACATGGTAATTTGCCAAAAAAATAAATAAAACAAGTTATTGGTCAAAGGCGCACTATATAGGGAGTACTAATAAAAACAAATATTTTTGGCTGTAGTCTAAAGTTTCTACTGTAAATGAGCTAATTTAGGGCTGTATCGTCCCCTGAGATCATGGGTTGGAACTTAAGATAAGCAGTAGCTGCACAGATAGATTTGGGTGGTAGGGTAGAAATGTGCCTTCTCCACAGGCTCCACATTCAGGGGGAAGGAGGGTAGACCATTTGCTGCCTTTTCCCCTTAGGTAGACTGACCTCTCCAAGAAGGGGAGCTCTGTTCATTCATTATAAGATATACTTAACTCCTTGTATGACCAAGTCACAGTTTAACTCCCTAGGAATGTACTCTGTATCCCAGAAGAAAATCCACTTTCAGTTCTGATGAACTCCAAACATAGACATAGATGACAAAGACACATCTTCAGATGGGTGGATTTGTTTGCACCCCTAGATCTATAGTACTGCTATTAGTGCAGCGCTGACCGTAAACCCAGGCCATCTGGGCCTACCCAAACAGGTGGTGACACATGGCTCATTCTTCACTTACCGGCTTGCTTATGGTAACATTCAGCTTGTGGTTTTATGGGCAGCTTAAACCACTCCAAGCCCATGGATGGCAGGCACAGCCCTCGGCTCTCTGCCATTCGCAGCCCAGCACGTGCTCCACGCTCCTCACATCACCCTCGCTCTGGGCATCATCATGTGCTCTAGGAGGGAGAGGTTGCTGCTGAACAGGGACTCATCAGAGGGTGTTGTGCTCTTGGATACACCAGGACCCTGCTCTGACTAAAGGACATGGTGTTAATGCTGCATGAAGGAGAGTTTTCAACCTCTCCTAGTACAGTCTATTAATCCTAATTTACTAAAATAACAATAAATGCCACTTAGGATCATTTCATCCTTTCTGGTGGGCACATCAGAGAGTGCAAAGCACATCCTTTGTAGGTGATCCTTCAAAGGCGAGACGGGTACAAAATGTTTTAGTTGAGTTTCGAAAGCCGTACAAATGTTGATGGATACATCTTTTTGTGTTTCAGTTTTCTTGTCCTTTGCTGCTGTTTTTTCATTCATGGTATCCACTTGCAGTCAAGAAGTTTTATCCTAACAGCAAATACACACTGACTGCAGATGAATTGCCTTTGACAGCAGTATTTCTTGAATGTAGAAGGATCTTTCTGCAGGGTTTTACTGTTGGTGTTGCTAGACTGCAGAGAGGTCACAACAAAGGAAGCAAGAAAACAACAACTAAAGTGGTTATACTCAGCCACAAGCTAAACATGAAAGTTTTAAGCCCACGTTACACAGCTCTGCTCTGTAATAGCGTATGGTCAATATTGGCCCTGAGTTGGAGGAGTTGTATTGCACAGTCTGTTCATCACAGCCCTGGTTTAAAAACACTGAGGTGTGAACATCCCATGTCCTCAGTTCTGGGCCTTTTCTTGGTAGATATGGCTGGATTTCTCTCCCTGTGCCATTTCCCTGCCTGCATGCTGGCAACACCCTTCTGCTGCATAGTTCTGTACATGCAAACAGAGCTGGAGTGAGTGAACTTTTGGCTTGTCTCTGACAGTTGCAGAAGTCCAATTTATTTCAGTGGATGACAGTTTCACCTGTTATCTTTGTAGTATTATTAAGGGACTTAATTTTGATAATGTAGTAATTCAATTACTTAATTTCAATAAGACTCATACGATATGAATACAATAGCCATAGCACTAGGTAAATGATTGCATGCTTTTTCAGGTTTTCATCCCTGAAGCTCCTCCAATCTGTCTGATATATCCAAAGTTTAGCAAGCCTACATTTGTCTTAAATTCACTATGCAAGAGCTCCCACTCTGAAAAGTCCACGTGTGGCACTCATCTGCCTAGGAAGGGAAGCTCTGAGTTAAGGCAGTAGTAACTTGCACTGTTCCTAAACACCATGAGGAGCAGATTTACATGCCTTTTGGAAATTACAGCCTTTCTCTCACTTATACAGTCACCAGTGCTAGTAGGACCCAGATGTCCAGAGAAAGATTTCCTGAAAAAAAAAAAAGCAACCCAGAAATGGACAGAGTCACACATTGCGAAAGTTATCCAACAGCTGAAAAACATCAGTTTTTACAAAGTATGTGACAAATACAGCTTGCATGACAGTGGGAGAGGGTCTGCAAGTCCTGCTGGCACTCGCTGGGGATAGTCTGCATAACTGCTGACGGATTCACCTCCTGTGAGTAATGGTAAACATCCCAAAGTCATGCCGGTAGAAATTCTCTGCAATGCCACTCGGCATTATTCATCACACCAGCACGTGGATGTGTGTGTGCAGCTTTCCAGTGCTGTGTGCCGAGCATAGCCTTTCACTGTCTCATATTCATGTAGTTGTAATGTGCAGATCCTTTGTCACCTTGGAAGCATGGGTACAGGCATCTTTTTGGGCCAGATACTGTTCTCCAAGTGGTGCTTTTGCTCTGCCCTCTCTTGTGCTGCTTGTTCTGGGATTACCACTTAATATCATCCTTGCTTTCACAGTGCCACCTATCTGGTCCAGCACTTCTGGTGTGATGATTGCCACTAATTAAGCAGTCCTTTTTTTTGTGTGTATTTCTACAGTGTTTAGTACATACGCTTACGACTATATTTTGAATGCTATACCTTTGGCAGGTAAGCATTTTGAGCCTTGTTCACCTAACCAGCTGTTGTTTTGGTGAACATTGCTTGGAAAAAGAACCTGTGTTACATCTGCAAGCAGGAAAGTGCATGCCAGGAGTTTGGATAGCATTGGTGTGGAAATCCAGAGGTGTATGCTGCTCCCCAGATAGAGAAGACGTTCAATCTCTCAGTACTTTGGCAGTGTATGAATCTGTTAAAAAGTCTAATCCTTTTGATATGACTGTAAAATGGAAGAGCAGTGTAATCACATCTGGTGAACTCTAGAGCCATACATAATCTGTGCCCTTTTGATGCATTTGCAACAGCTTAAAATTACAGGTTGCATGGCAGAAAGTCAGGAGACCTTGGAGCCTCACTGTCCACTCCTGCGTGGAGTCCAGCAGTGGAAGTGGCGCACATAGCTCCGGCTGCTTTCTTGCTGTAGCACGGCTGATGCAGGAGGACCTTTCTCCCTCTAAGACACAGGAGGTGCTCCTCCAAGCAGAGTTAATGACAACAATCTGTGATGCCAGCAACTGCAAGGAAACCTGTGTGGCTATGAATATCCTTCCAGAGTTAAGCTCTGGTGAAGAAAAGCACTCAAGCGAACACTTAGCTTTTGATTGTGTTAGAATTTCCATGTTTCAGTTCCCTGGAAAGACATATCTCCCTAGCCCAGACTTTGGTGTCATTTGGACTTTTGACTTAGAGCCATGCCACTAGGGGAGACAGGGCAAAATCTGCTGCCACATGCCAGCCCTGTGACAGACTGTCAAACACAAACACCACCAGCGTGAAATTTGGGGTGGGGGTGGTGGAGGTTCTGGCAATAAATACCATCTGGTTCAGAAAGTTAGTACCAGATGTCTGGAAGCGTCCAGCTCCAGCCAGTAAAGGTGGAGCTGAAGTAATTAAAATGATATTTCTGTTTGGAAAGAGGAAAGAGTACTGTCACGGCTTTTAAACAATGATTTGCAAAAGTAGAAAGGCAAAAGTCATGCCTTTTGCAAAATGTGTTTCCCTGTAGGGGAGGCATGAATGAATATCCAGAAGAGAAACATGGATACACTGCCAAAGGTTGAGCTCAAAGCATAATTCCTCCTTTTGGGATCACTGCTGTACAGCAGTACAGGGAAAAAGTCAAATGAACTGAGCAGTTGCAAAAGCATCTTTGCAATTTGTACTGGCTTACGTCTGCTTGTCTTTAATTCCCGTACTGTGTGGTACAGAGCTGGCACCCAGCTTCCAAATGTTCTCCATCTTCTTCTCTCCTACAAAGGACCTGTTTTCTTGGGGGAAAGCTATGATATGCTGAGCCTGGCATAATGCAAGCAACTTCTAAGTCCCAGGACATTCCAATATCTCTAAGCAAATCTGAGCTCTGAAAGCTTTCTGTCCCAGAGCAACAGGGAACACTTCTGGGGAGGCTGGGTGCAAAATATTTTCCTGTTCAGTTTAAAAGAAATTTCGTAGTTTCCAGATTCTGTCTATCATCTTTTGAAAGCTTAAACGAATCCAGTAAATTGAATCAATAACATGACAGGTGTGGATTTACTAGAGAAGGGAAGAAGGGAACTGAAAGGCATGTTAGTGTTCTTATATGACTTCAATATGAACAACACTGTTGTTGAAAGTTTACTTATACTGAAACAAACATTTCTTGCTTTTGAAGATATTTAAGCTCCTTGCAAAGAAATATCTTTGCTGAAAGTTTTGACATCAGTGTCCCATTCGATCACCCAAGGAAAGTGTGCAAGAAAGATGTCAATCTAAATGGGAATTTGGCTCATGTTGGGGTTTCCATAATAAGCTCCATAGTTAAGTACTTGATTTTCATTGATTTGAAGGGAAACGAATCTGCTTCTAAGATCTAAACGGAGATATCTTTAATTCCACTCTGTAGTACTGTATACCATAGTTTACACTTGGCTTCTTTACATCAAGAGGACTGATTCTGGGGGGGAACTGCATCTCGGTGTCACTCTATCAGCATTTTGCCTGAATAAATAGATAAAAGCTATCTGCAATTTGATCTGCAAGTTTGTGCAGATTTGGGAACAGATAATGAAATTAAGAAGGCGATACTGAAGAAGATTGTTCTTCTGATATACCTTGTCTTACAAGATGTCAGAAGTTCAAGGTCATGGGCAAAAGGAAACTGTTTGTGTGAGAAGTTAATATTTTCAGGCTTCTAGAGAGAGCAGAGAAAAAGACAGGTTACTTTAAATGCCATTCACATTCTTACATTTTTCCATATGTTTTCACAGAATCATAGAATCATAGTATCATAGAATCACAGAACAGCCTGGGTTGAAAAGAACCACAGAGATCACCTAGTTTCAACCCCCTAGCTATGGGCAGGGTTGCCAACCAGAGCCCATCCAGCCTGCCCAGAGCCACATCCAGCCTGGCCTTGAATGCCTGCAGGCATGGGGCATCCACTCCTCCATGCCTCCTTGGGCAACCTGTTCCAGTGTGTCACCATCCTCTGACTGAAAAACTTCCTCCTAATATCTAATCTAAACCTCTCCTGTCTCAGTTTAAAGCCATTCCCCCTTGTCCTATCACTATCCACCCTCGTAAACAGTTTTTTAGTTTCCTGATTTATTGATCCCAACTTACTAGCCTTTGATTAATGTTCTATTTAATGAGCAGTACTTTGCTGTACAATGTATAACTATTCTAATTATATATTGTCATTATTTAAAATTGTTTTTGTGATCCCTCACCACCTGCACATGCAGACAAACATCTCCCACCTGCCCCAGCCCGTCTGTTTTATTTCCAGACATGGATAAGGAATCCCAGAAGATGCTCTGAGGTGCTGTTAATTGAGTAGTTGGACCAGCTTTGCAGCATTTGTAAATGGACAAAACTTTAGTGAAATACATATTCTGTCAGCACCAGATCTGTCCCAGTCCTGCTATATATGTTTTTACCTTAGGAAGAAGAGATTCTGGAAATTCTTGGTGGTTAATTGTGCTGTGCAGTCATTGCAGGACACACCCCAGAGCTCTTATTTTGGGAAAATCCTCCACTAGAGATAAAGACTAATTTTCCATGAGAATTTTCAGCTGTTTTCTCCTATCTGAAATTTATCCTTCCAGGCTATATGGAAACAGAAGTGTCTCAGGGCTTCAGCTGTTCTGGTTGTTGAGGAGGTCTGGGGAAGGAAAGGTGTTTATCTGCCTATAAAAAGATAAGGGATTTCTATTAAAAATAAATTCTTAAATATAATCATATGACTTTTTTTTTCTTTGGTTATGCAGCTGCCTTGGGATCTGAGCTTCTGGTAAACACGTTGGCCTGTTAAAGGACATGATTCAGACTGTCCCAGATCCAGCAGCTCACATCAAGGTTAGTTTCCTGTTTACTGTGAGTCCTCAGATGTTCTGAGAGCGATAAAATTAAAGAATATGTATACGTACTGCAAGTCTTCTTGTATGTTTATAAATTGTACTACTGTGCAGCACTGGGTCTTTTATTCCTCTTTATTTGTTATTGCATGAGTCAGTCATGCAGACTTTGTTGCTGACACCTGTTTTAATGTGTTCTGAAGTGTGTGGACGTTTTGAGGATAATTTTTTCCAAGTTTAAAAACCCTTGATCATCCTACAGTAGTTGATATGCATAATAAAAAGCACCTACTTGGAAAATTCTGAATTCATATTCCTCCCGTTTTGGTCCTTGAAAGCATGGGGCAGAAGTTAATGGGGAAGGAAAATAAGCACAATGTGAAAAGCCAAAGACAAACAAACATCTCTTTGAAAAAAATCAGGGCCTGGTTCTGTGTAAATCAAAGGAGCAGAGACATTGAACTTGTGCTATATAAGCTTCAGACTTCAGAGGGCTCTGCATTACTTTTCAGCTCCTTTGTTACTATTTTAACTCTTACTATTATTACTGTGTTCTTTTATCTTTTTTTTTTTCTTTCTTTCTTTCTTTTTCTTCTTTCTTTCTTTTTTTCTTTTTTTTTTTTCCAGAAAAATAGGAGCCTGCTACCTTTAGCAGGCATAGCTGCTGATGTGCTGCTATGAATAAGACATCTTTGGATATTGCCTGTAAATAGCACTTGAACCTCACCAACTGGGGGTGGTGCTCTATTTTAGCCTTGCTGTTTTATCACCTAGAGGTTTGGTTTGGAAACTGGCTGCTTCTAGAGGTGAACAGCAATTCATTTCCAGAAGTAAAAAGGATATTCACATAGCAGTGTCTTAAATGGGAGAAGCAGCTTACACTTATGTATAAAAAATATGATGAAACCGCGCGTTTATCATTCACGTGGTCTCTGCCATGTGAGAGCACTGCTGGTAAATAAGATTGCTGTAATCAAAGGGAGAGATCAGCCATGCTAAGCAGGCTGCCAGTGAATAGCTTTCTTTTATTCTTTCTTTCTGTCCACCCTTCTGTTTGTCTGTCTGTCCTTCCTTGAAGTTACTTTTTCTGCAACAACTTCTTTCATGGAGTTTCTACTCAGCCAGCTGCTATCTACCAGTCAGCAGCTCCCTCATTGTTCAACTTATTTTTAACTGAATAAAAATGAAATGTTATTTTAAATAGCTCACTTTTCCTGTAGAAAGATAAGGAATAAGAAAAGCCTCTCTGTGTAACTCTCTACAGCATTTTTGGATTGTGTTTAGATACTGGAACGGAGGACAGCAGTATGAGAGCTCGTCCCTTCAGTCTGTACAAGTTTTCCAAAACCCAACACCCTCACAGTCTTCTGGCACTTTTTTGTTTGTATATAAGCAGTCTTTCCACTGCATGTCTCATCATCTCAACTGCATCTCAACTGCTAAGAATACAAACATTTTATGGGGGTATGGAACCTCTTCATCCTTACTAAGTGTCCTTTCTAAGTTCTTACATTAATAGTAAGAAAAACACCAGAACGTTAAGAACTCAGTTTCTTGTTTTCTGCCAAAAAGTAGGCTTTCGTATTGTTTTGTTTTACAATGGGAGTTAGAGTTCGAGAGAACAAGGCTGAGTATGTATGTGTCTTTTTACAGTGAGTACAGAGAGCTGCACAAAAATCTTTGCAACACTGCTGTGTTCAAGGGAACCTTTAGGAGTCTATTTTCAGCAGGACAGTACACACAAGTTGTTGCCACACTGAGATGGGGTGTGAAGATTCAAGTTACTTGAATGTTCTACTTGGGATAGGACAACTAGCCAAATAAACCTCAAATCTTTCACATTTCTGTTTATCTGCTTTGGTCTAAACACATTCTTCGGGAAGATGCCATTAATGCCATTCATTTAGACTTTAAAATCTGATGTAAAAACATTCTTAAAAGTAAGCCATGAGAAAGTAGTGTGCATTGAACATAGGAAAGACTATTTGGTGTGATGATCTTTTCTGCCTCTAATTGCCATGGTGAGGTTGAACATATGGGGTTCATTGCAGTCTTCCTTGTAGTTTTGTTTAACTGTACTCCATCACATAAGTCATATGCTACTCTTTGCTGGTATTTTGTTCCTTGAATAAGCAGACATAACCTCGTTCGTGCACATTTAGAGTTGTTACTTTGAAAATTGCTTTCTAGGAAGTGTCTGAATTATTAAGGTTTGACAGATTTTTGTTTTTAAGTTTTCTTCCTGAACATGTGCAGGAAATGAGTGTGAAAGATGAATGAATATGGCAATATGAATATTCAGAGACATCTTTTTGCAGCAAGAATGATTTGATTTGTATTATGTGAGTTCTCATGTGTTCTATTTTGAAAACAGCCTGTTGCACTACCAGAAGGAAATGTAATCCAATCTAACAGCTCTTGTGACACATTTCAGAATGGGAAGTTGTATGAGCCTGACTTCAACACCCAGGCAGATCTTGTTCAGTTAGGGGAATGTTTGTCCTTATCTTGTTTGGGAGCTTCATTCAGTTTAAGCAAATCGTTCATAATTGATCTGGTGAACTTGTGTTCCTGTTGCTCCCTATTGCATAGTTATACCTGGGCTATGGGCTTGTTTTATGCCCAGACATAAAGGACAGAAACATTTCATGTGGACAACGAAGTATATGTTCTGACCCTTAGTCTCAGTTTTCAAAATATGGGGAATTTTGACCCTGATCTTCAAGCAGTTACACACATCTGGTACTTTTGAATTGGATGAAATAAGTAAGATTATTTACATTTAATAAAGCAAAGTGTGTGCCCAGCAGTTTGTGTGTTCAAATTCAGCACCTTAATTTAATAATTTTTGACATTGTTGAAGTGTTAAAATAGTACCATTAGTTTGGTTTAATGACAAACTGTTGAAAAAATAGGTTTGTGTTTGATTTAAAGGTCGACAAATAAATTTTTGCTTTCTGGTATCTGCAAGTATAATGAACAAATTATTTTTGGAAAGACATGTGTATTGTTTATTAGTATAAAGGAATTGGCTGCAGTGCATTCAATTTAATACCAAAATCTGTGTATCCTCTCACTCTTCTGGAATATGTTTTCTCTTATCAGTCTCAAAATTGCAGAGGAGTCTGTAGAAAGACATTTGCAGTCTGCTCTGTCCTCATATCTCACCCTCCCCATGCCATCAAAAGGGGCTATCATTTTAATTGGGAGCTATAAAGTGTTTAATATTAAGCATTATATTAAGGAATATTTTTGTCTGGGGGACAAGATTCTTCTGTCACCAACAGAAAATTTCAAGCGTGATGAAGATAGATCTCCTATATATACTGTCACTTTAAGAACATTATTTTTCCTATTTTTTGAAATGAGGTTTTGCATGGAAATTCTGGATACCACTTTCACCAGGAAAGTGAGTCTTTGCTTGTCCGTCTGAACTGTGTCACTTCTACTAGCCCAGTTTTAGTCACTGAAGCTACATAAGGATCTAGCTACTTACACTGGCATTAATTAAAACATCTTTGCAAGAGTTACAGCACATCAAAAGAAATGTTTTGAAGAAGTCAGTGGCTGGACTGCCTCTTTGAATGGGCAAGACTAATTGTTTTGCATATACATTTTTAAACGTGTTTTTTTTTTAATTCTATTGATTAAATTATAGTTTTAGTAACCATAGAAACACTGTGCCAGTCCTATCTCAGATATGCATTTTGTATGCAATCATAATCATAGAATCATAGAATGGCCTGGGTTGAAAAGGACCACAGTGATCATCTATTTTCAACCCCCCTGCTATGTGCAGGGTCGCCAACCAGCAGACCAGCCTGCCCAGAGCCACATCCAGCCTGGCCTTGAATGCCTGCAGGGATGGGGCATCCACAGCCTCCTTGGGCAACCTGTTCCAGTGCGTCACCACCCTCTGTGTGAAAAACTTCCTCCTAATATCTAATCTAAACCTCTCCTGTCTCAGTTTAAAGCCATTCCCCCTTGTCCTATCACTATCCACCCTCATAAAGAGCCATTCTCCCTCCTGTTCATATGCTTCCTTCAAGTACTGGAAGGCCACAATGAAGTCTCCCCAGAGCCTTCTCTTCTCCAAGCTAAAGAAATGATATATGCTTTGTGAATGCTAACTCTTCAATAAAACTTCTGAACTTTTTTAAGGGTTAAATTCTGCTTCCAGAAGTCTTGTTTGCAGAGACCAAATGCTTACTTGGATTTAGTTAGCTTGTGCCATGACTGGTAAGGATTTCATTAAACTGTTTCTCAGGAAAAAAAAAAAAAAAGGGTTTGTGGTGTTCATTTACTTCTTGTAAAGCAGAAGAGTCCAAGTTACAGCAGTGTAGGCAAGCAAATTACTACATTTGTTGGGAATTAACTCAGTCCTGGGGTAAAGGGGTGTAATTCATTGAAGCAATGTTGATCTGGTGAAAGATTTGGCCTGCCCAGGTTTTTATGCTCCTTGGTGATCTAAGATTCTGAGATTTAGGATAGAGGAAGTGACAATTGAATGGCAACAGGTGAAGACAGGTTCTTGTGGATTGTATAGCCTTCATCTGCCTGGTAGAAATTGAGAAGAGGAATTCTTTATGTGCCAGATAGAGTAATCAAAGAGGACATCTAGCACTTCTAGCCAAATTCAGCTCATCTGTATGAACATCTTTTTTTTTTTTTTTTTTTTTTTTTTTTGGTGGATGTAACTAGAGATCGTTGCTTCTAGGTTTCAAATTGAGGCCACCAAATCTAAAAGGCATACGTGATATCACAATGAAATAAAAATCTGGTTTCTCAGAACAAATAAAACAATTACCTCAGATACCTCAGAGCTGTTTCTGAAATCTACTCCGAGTAGGTGCCTGGGCTACAAATTAGATGTCACATGCATATTTTCAAGCACAGCATCCCATTGGAAGCATTATAAAGTCTGATCTCAGAGCTTCTTTGTTGGCCAAAACGTACGCTGGAATTCAAGTTGTGGCAGGGCAGAGATGCTGCTGGATTAGCTTGATATGTTGTGTTAGGTTATATCTGGATTTTTTTGCTCGTATTATTAATTAAAGAGCATATTCTGGGTCTGATATAATCTGTTATTTTTCCTGGAATTGTAGAATCTCTAAATAGGCTCTAAAATACTGTTATGCTGTGAGTTTTATATGCAAAATACAGTCTTTGCCTGAGTAGGCACAGGGGACAAGAAAGGAAGAAGGATAGTGTTACTATTATTCTCATTTTATTGATTCATAAAGGCCAGGGTTTTCCTCCCACCTCTCTGACTAAGCTGTGAGCCCTGTCTTTGCAGATTCTTTGTACTCCTCAAGCACTTCCTTCATTGCTTATAAAATGATATTTGGGCAACTCAGTTAAGAATGAGGGCATGGAAAACTGAGCAAAAAACAAGGAGAAATTTGCCCAAATCACAAGTGAAGTAAGCTAGTGGCAGCATGGTTGAATAGGCAATCCAAATGGAGTGTATAATCCTACCATATTATACGTCACCACTGAAGACAGTTTGATAACATACTCCCACTCTTTCAAAAAATAAGGGCTGATATCTGTTGGAAAATAAGCCAGACCTTCTACAGGTGTGAATTAGTGATGATCCCATGGATGAAATGCCTGCCATAGCCTCTAGGTGAGAGAAGGTGTGCTTAGGCCTACTGTGCCAAGGTGAACAGGCTACTGTGGCTCATCTGGGTTGCAAACTTGCTGCCTGATGTCTGCTTCAGCATGACTGCTGCATGCATGCTCTCCTCTCATGGGTTACAAATGTCCCTCAGTGACAGATGTGAAAAGGCATCCGTATCAGCAGTCCATGAAGCTGCTGCTGCTGAGTAGCTGTAAATCCATCCCCCTTGCTTACCCCTCACCGTGTACTTCATTCATTATTCTGGCAAAACTTTAAAAGCTCTTCCCATGCTTTTTTACTGACAGGATAACAACACTATTTCCATTTCACAGTGCTTCTTTCTGATTATTCTAGCTGGATCACAGCTGTTAAATCTTGATTGAATGATAGGCATGGTTTAATCTGGATTCTCGTAAAATAAAGCAAACGAGTTTCTTATGAATGTGGATAACATTCCTCTGCACCAGCACTCATTCACTGAGCCCTCAAACTGCCAGGCTTAAAATCTCGTGTGTTACTTCCACCCTATGTCAGCACACATCATTTACATGTAATAATGCCAGAATCGTTGCTGTATTTGAACACTAGAATCTCCTTGTATGCAGAAATCATTTATTTCTCAGAAGTTTTGAATTCTGTGTAGCAGAACGATTGCCATAGAGCTTGCATCAGTATTTTTTCCCCTGAACTCTACCTCCTTCTCTGCCTGAGCAAATACCTCCTTGCAAAAGGAAAAGAGAGATAATGGCTTCTGTGTACTATAATTGATGAACTTTCAGCAATTCAGAGCAAATCCAAGATTGCTGCCAACAGCCAGATGGAAAACAGTGTTAATGACATGTTCAAAGAAATGTATATTTTTTGATAGGAGATGGTCTAATGACTTTAATCTCGATTGTTCTGGGGACTAATGGCATGGATAATTCCTTAAGTGAGGCCATTTTTAAACAAAATTTATCTTTTTCATAAGCGGGAAAGAGCAAATTAAAGAGTACCAAATGCATTTTCAATGTGATGTTTTACACTAACCCTTTGGTATGTGGAATCAGATGTATTCAAATCTCACTTCTACGGTCAGTCTGCCCAGTAGAAGTTTGCGCATTTCTACTGCTGACGGATAGAAATATAGAAATTATAAAATGGACAGTCATGGAAAGTAGGCCTAGGATAGTAAGCTGAGGGTGGGGAGAAGACACAAGGAAAAGCTGGGAAGAACAGACCAGACAGTTTGGCACAAGGACAAGGAGGAGACAGAGAGATGGAGGCCCTTCCTCTTTTCTCCACTCTAAAGCCTGGATTGAGACTGAGGCCTTGTTTTCCTGCCTGTAAATCTCTCTCAAGCCCACTGACAAAGGAGGTGCCTCCTAATGCCAGAGTCATCCTGGCAGATGGGGCCACTCAACTCCATTAGCTCAAGCAACTGTGCTGCATTTTGTAACTCTGCAGCTAAGAACTGAGGGGAAGGAATGTGAGATGGACAACTTCAGGGGGCTCCAACAGAATGGTACTTGGGCAGCCTGGGACCTCAAAAGGTTGCAGTGACAATCTCCTTCCTTGGCAAGTGGTTACAAGAACCATTTCACCTGCCCAGGGCTATCACAGATGTTTAGAGATGGTCTCCTATTTAGTAAGAAATTACAATTAAATGTTCATTGAATTTGTGTTTTGCCTTGACCTGGACATAAATATTCCAATCAATAGATCATCTTTATTCTTGAGAGATTGTTCCATGAGGCTCATTATCATGAAACGTTCCTTTATTTTCATCCACTCTTCTCCCTTCTTCAACTATTCATTGTGTATCAGCTCTGCTCAGATTCCAGCTCCCTTAATTTCACAACCCTATTGCTCCTCACCTTTTTAAAGAGGGATATATACAAGGGGAGCTCAAGGGAGGTTGCCAAGCATCCCACATTCTATCCACATTAGTTCTGATTACAGCCTCTTTCAGGTGAAGTGAGCCAGGCAGCTTTCCTCCCATCAACACTGCAGCTCTTCTTCCAGCTGTACTTATTGCTTGATCACAAAAAATTATCATGTTGTTATCCTTCTAGTAATGCTTCCTAGAGTTGATAGGCTTATCCCAAAGGCTGGTTGGTTCTCCAGCAGCCCATGGGAAGGGAGACCAGCTTCAAACTTTCAAACTTGAACATACTTTCTCCTGCGTACACTACTCAAAAACAAACTTCTCTTCCTCATTCCTCCCTCTGTTCTTCTTTTCTCCTTCTCTCTCTCTCTTTTTTTTTTTTTTTTTTTTTTTTTTTGAGATGAAGGAGAGAGTTGTAGTGGTTGTTTTTTTTTCTGTCTCATATTGCAGGCTTATACCATTCATATTATATCTGAAATATTATTTTTTTATTAGCCTCTTTTAATCTCAGGACCCTTTTCAATTATTTCACTAGTCTCAGTGTTATACCAGAGTTGACTTTGGAGTGTAATATCTTTCACTGATGTGCTGTTTAATCCCCTTCTTTAGATTATTAATACAGACATTACCTCATATATAGTTATGGGTATTTGATTAGATTCCACCAACTTGCTATTTTATCGTTTGCCATAAGTCTTTGCCTGTATTCTGTATGACATTTTCAGACTCAGTGTACTTTCAAAAGCTTGTTCAAACTCTGTGAAAAAAATATTTCTTCTGTAGCTCAAATCAGTAGCCAGCATCTCAGTACTTCCAGGGTGTTTCCTTAGGATAAACTTCTTCTGTAACTTAAGCATATTCTTGGGGCAATTATGTTTATTTATCAGAAACGTGCATCCTTTCCTTTTTGTCCTGGAGAAACAGAAATGGTGACAGGAGCAGCATTGTTCCCGTAAATTGCCAAATAGCCTGTAAAACCCAAATGTTGTCCTGCATAAGAACATAGGATGCTCTGAAAGTAATGTCTCATTTATTTCCATGGAAGCTACATCAGATACGTAGAGCATGGGAACGCTGATAGAGCAGGATCTCAGATACAAAACACTGTTTGTCAAAACACTCACAACCATTAGCTCTGCATTTTCATCTGTGATGAACAAGAGCCTGCATGGTGCGCTTGTAAAAATCTGCACCAGTGGAGGAGAACCACCATTGCTGTCACCACTGCTGAAACACATCACCCACCACCTTCAGCATTCAGAAAGCATTGATGAATGTCAATGGATGCCATTTTTTTCCACATGGAGAAATTCACTGATGCACCTTTGCTTCATACATACTTCCATGTCAGACACCATTGTGTCAGAGTGCCCCTCTGCTGCCATGTGTCACACAACAACATCATGTAATGGTATATTGGTGGGAAGGTTCAACCTCTACTGCCATCCCACCAATATCTGCTTCTGTGAGCCAACATGATAAAGTAGGATCTGTATTTTGTTTTCAGAGCAGCCCTCATATTTCCTACTGCCAGTCATTACCTTGTATCAAAGATAAACTTGCTGGTGGTCATCCTCACCTCCTTGCATAGAAATAGTGCTCAAAAGGAGGCAGATAAATCTGTGGTGTGCTGAGAGCTTTCTCAGATGAGCATACATAATTGTTTGTCCATACTCTCTTGGTCACATATCAAGATTTTCCAGGAACACAGAAACCTGGCAGATGTCATTGCTGTGAATAACATGTGAGGAATTCTGCAAATGTGAGAATATCATGTCCAGCGCAGATAGCTCTTGGGGTGAGCACTGCATACTCTTCTCTGATAGGAGTCATAAAGAGCTAACTGGAGTGCGTAGGCTTAAATCAATAGTAAACTGATGGCAGTAGAGATCTGAATGCACACACGGGCCACAGAGCAAGGATGTTCAACTGGCAGCCTATGGACTGCATGTGGCCTGCCCCAGCCTGTAATGCAGCCTGCCCCCTGCCCTGTTCCATCATGGCAGCAGCCAGCATGCACCCATCACTCTGCAAAGACCAGACATCAATGTGCTATTAACCCCATCTGAGCTGAAACCAAGACAAGGAGAGGGAACAGTGCAGTGCTAACTAGAGTTAAAGCAAATAATTGTATGCATTTTGATACAATGGCTAAACACAGTCCTGTGAACAGCAAAAAATACACAGACGTACTTTCCATTGTGATTAAGGAATTTTAGTACAAGTTCCAAGATTGCAAAAAATTATCTTTTTCAGTATATTTACTACTCCGTTTTCAGTCAGCATAAATACACAATCTGAAAATTTTCAACTGGAATATGCAGAGTTGCAATCAGACATTCAACTCAAAAATCTTACAATTACTAGACTTTCATAAGCCTTATCTTAAAGGAGGGAAATATCCCTCACTTCACAGTCACATTTTATTCACATCATTGCTTTTGGGCATTAAGTATATTTATGAAAAAGTGTTTTCAAGGACAAAGTACAGGAAAACTGAAATTTCATCAAAAATCTTGATGAACACCTGCAGAACTCACTGAGAATTGCAGCCACTGTCACCGAAGACTGATGCATTAGTTTCACAAAGCCACATATCTCGCTAGTTTTTTATGGTTTTGCTGCTCTCTTTTTTTTTGTTTTAATAAGAGAACATTAAAAATAAAAATGATTTGTTACTTATATACATTAACTATTCTATAAATTTTTTGAGAACAGCCCCGAAAGTAATGCCTCCTATTTTATTTTGTTGGCCCACAGTGTCAGATGCAAATGTTGGTGGTATGGCAGTAGAAGTTGAACCTTCCACCAATAATCTGTTACGTTTTGTTCTTGTGTGACAATTGGCAGTAGAGGGGCAGTCTGGCACAATCGTATCAGACGTAGAAGTGCAAAGATGCAACGTTGAGTTTCTCCATGTGGAAAAAATGGCATCCGTTGACATTCATTAATGCTTGCCAAATGTTGATGGAGACCAAAGAGTGGCTGTGAACACAGTGAGGTGGTGGATGATGTGTCTCAGGAGTGGTGACAGCAATTGTGGTTCACCTCTACTGGTACAGATTTTTACAAGCGTGGCATGCAGGCTCTTGTTCATTGCTGGCAAAAATGGTGGTGACTGTATTGGTGCACTGGAGAATGGTTTTTTGTAGCTGCATTGGTGCACTGGATTTTTTTTTTTTTTTTTAATAGCTGAGAGTTTGCTCTATCAAACAGTGTTACTGTGCTCTTTGTATTTGATGTAATTTCCATGGAAATAAATGAGAGACATTACTTTTGGAGTGACATATGTATATGTGGCCCAAGACAATTCCTCTTCACTCACTACAGCCCAGGGAAGACAAAAGGTTGGACATCCATGGCCTAAGGAAACAACTGGAAATGGAAGAGAGGGCAGTTCTCAAACATATAACTCCTTTTACCTCTTCATGCTTACTTCTTGGTCACAGCAGGTGAGGTTGCAAACAGTGAACACTTCACACCTGCTGGTAGGGGTGAAATAGAATAAGGTGGGAGAACTATGAAATGGCAAATGATCGAGAGTCTGAAGCTGTGTTAAACAGGATGCTCACCTAACTGTAGCTGGTTTTGGTTGGTATTTAGTTTAAAAGGTTCTGGGTTGTCTCTATAGAGAATGGGGAAATACCCCTTTAGGAAGAGATGAACTGTCCTTGGGAGGTGCCTCTGTCTTTCTACTGGAAGACACAGGAGCACAGGTCTTTTAGAAGCTCATCACTAGATGAACTTAATCCCACCTTATAGAGAGTATCCTTAATGTTTAACACCAGAACTAGGGATATATCCAAGCCTTTCTTAAATGAGCTAGCTGTAAATCTCAATTGGATATAATTACATCCAGATAACATTTTACATAAATGTAGCAATCCTTTGGAAAGTGAGGGGTAGATGACCTGCCATGCAGGAGCAGCCATGTCCCAAACATTAGTATACATCCCAGTCTCCAAGCTTCCTCTAAAAGGAGCCTGTTCACCTGAGCATCCACAGGGCCCTCCACAGAGAAAATCTGGGACTAGGGCTGCAGAGCACAGTATAAAGCATGGCTGGCACTTACTAGGCATACGGGCCCCAGTCTGGGTCAGTAGAACTTTCCTGCCAACATTTAGATTTAGAGGCCCTCAAAATGACCTCAGAGTGAACAAAAAATTGCTTTAACTTGAAGTGGAGGCCAACTGAGAGTTCAGATTCATTCAATTACAGAAACTAAGGGAAGCCGCCTACTCCTTAGTTACAGTTTCAGAAAATCTTTCCAATTTCTTCAGAATCGTCCCAGAACTGCAGCCAGTCGGCTAACAGTGTGAGCCATTGCAGCAGACATCATTAACTCAGACAGAGGAAAATATACTTTCAGATATTACATGCTAATAAAGCTCAAACTAAACAAATTTAGGTAACAGAAGCAATTATATCATTAAACATTTAACTCCGAGATTGATTTTTAAATTGCTAATAATTCAAACCAAAGCATACACACAAAAAGGAAGGGGGAGGAAGGTAATTTTAACAATTGCATCTAATCAGTGCCTCAGTCTAAAATGTGCAGCTATAAATGTCAAGATGCATAAGAACTGATGCAAGAACAGAAGTGGAACCAGAATGAATATGCATTCCTCACTTGACCAGATTCCCCTAATTGAAAGGAAGTCAAACACATGGAGTGGGAGAACTCTGTAAGCTGGGCTATCTCCAGAGCTCTCTTCAGATACCAGGCTGTGTTTCTGAGAATCCTTTTAAAATCAACAGGAAGCAGTAGACTGAGACGCTAACGTTAGGACTGACCTCCTGCTTGCATGAGCCCTAATACGTTCTGCTGCCATCACCTCCAAAGGAATTTAAACTGGATCTTTACTGATCTTTACTTACACTTTTATCAGTGAAGGGATGGCTATCCACAAAAGCAATAGAGATATTTCGCTCATCTGAAAAAAAGAATGTTTTCTATTTCTCTTTGAATTGCACTGGAAGGGAGACATTTTCATGGGCTGCAGCAGAAAGTTGGTTTGATGAAGATCAGTTCTGTTGGGGTGAATTAGGGTGGGGCAGTCATTCAGCAGTAGGATTGTATTTGTTTTCATAGTTTATGGCAGGGCTGCTCCCTTTGAAAAAGTATAAATCTTAATCAAATTAAACTGACGTGCTGCTATATTTACCCATCTCACTGGTTGTCCTACATCATGTTTTAGCATAGAAGTTACATGACAGAGTTATCCAGGGGTTGCCAGCTGACATAGAAACAAACCCTCATGTTAAATTGCCTGCAGATGTCCTCTTCCAACTCCTGTAAGGAACTTCTACCATTTCTCTCTCTCTTTTTCTCTCTCTCTTTCTTTTTTTTTTTTTTTTTTTTGCTAAATAAAAGCAGCAGAAGAAGGGGGAAAACAATCTCAGTTGAATTTCAGTGCTAGTGCTTCTGTGTTCGAGACAGGAAGCCTTATAAAGGCAATGCAATTAATAGGCAAGCACAACAAAATTCTCTGTAAGGATTTCCATGAATTTTAGTGGACCAAATGAATTGTGATTGTTTTTAAGTCTGGAGCTGAATGAATAATGCCAAGTCTATTTGTGCCAAGGTGGGCTTTTCAGAAGATTCAGACCCAAGGAGGTGAGAAGATCTTTATGTTCTGTTGGCTTTGATTTATTTGATATTAGAATCTAGGGCTTAGAGTTTTGACTCGGCATCCCTTTTGTTTTCATACTGATCTAAAGAAATCAGGATTTTATCTGAGGGTCTTAACTTCTTGTTCTGTTTGGCAGAAATCTCTGAGTAGGTTGTGACATTCTTGAAAACATTCACTGTTTTCATTTACATAATTAGGAATTTTTGTTTTGTTTTCATTGTATGAATTTACTGAAGTTTGTGAACTTTTTGCCTGGCAGTCTCTCTTGGTTAGGGAAATCACAGAACGTTGTTTCTTTTTCCTGGCTGGAGGAGTATGGGCTATTTATGCATACAGTTTTAAAATATGCTTTCTGTGAGTGCTTACGTGTTCCTCTTTCAATGCGATATTTCTGGATGGTTAGCTTAGCCAAAAGCAATCAAAAAAGGTTAATGTGGAGCAGAGCTCCCATTTAAACACCTACATGAAGTATCGGCCCTTCAAAAGCTCCTAGTGCCAAACAGCTCCTGCTTGGAACAATGGAAGCTGGAGAGTGCCGACAGCTTCCGAAAATCTGGCCTCAAAGCTCTTCAAAAGAGATTGATTAACAGTTCCAACAAAGTTCTTTTTCCGTGCTTGAATAGATCTGCGTGGAGAATATTTCTTGCACTTGAAGTGTGCACAGCTGTTCCAGGTAACTCACAAAGAGGGAAGTTTTTTCTGGAAAGGTAGAATTCCATGCAGGTAGATGACTAGGTAGGGAAGCAGGCAGCATTTTCCCCAGGTTTGCCACAGGAGAGCTTTGGCCATGAGCGCTGGGCTTTGCTGTGCAGGTAGTAGGAATGTAGTGTAGAGCTACCTCTGTAACTCCCCCACACAGATGCTTTTTGCCAGCAAGAAGACAAAAGTAGTTTTCCCAGTTGCTTTAAACTGCTTCGGAAGTGACATAAACAAAACCAGAAAAGGCCACTCTTATATTACTGAAATAGGGATGTCCAGATGGGAAAATTATAGTAGTAATATAACTCTTGCGTTCTAACTTCACGTCCTGTCTAACTTCCATGTGTGGGCAAAAGAGATAAATTTGCTCTCTGCAGCTACACATGCACTTCTTTCTTCTGATTTAGCCTGGAATATTTTGATTTTCCCTCTTGTGATGATGGACTGGGGCCCACAAGAAAAGTAGGATTAGAAATTAATGTTTTGGGAGCTGTGTTTCTAAACAAAGTTATCTTCTTTGTGGCTTTCTGAAACTTTTTTTTTATTATTCTACCTCTCACAACTCAACAGCCCTGTTCTTTTTTTTTTTTTTTTTTCCTGCGAGGCATGCTCCAAATAAAAGAACAATAGGATTGCCCTGAAATCATGGAAGATTAATTCTGAAAATCAAATAACGGGTTTAGACTGCTGTTACTTTTTAAACATGGCAAACAGGTAGGGGACCAATATGCTTGCAAGCGACCTAAGTCTTCCTTTTCCAGTGGTGATCTGTATTCTTTTGAAAAGCTAATAAAAGTAGTGTATGAAAGAAATTCCTGGGGCACTACAGAACTCACCCTCCTAGGGAGAGGGCCAGATGTGCCGGTTAATAACCTAGCAAGCATTCAAAGCCAGGGCAGTAACCGCTTGGTATCACCTAAGCCAGACATTCCGTGTAGATGCAATGCAATATCGCATACTGGTCACATTCACAGCAGAGCTGGAAAACATGTGCAGTCTTATTAAAGGGGGAAAAAACTGGAAGAGAAAAGGAGGGGACACAGAGAACCAAAAAGAGACAATGTGTCTGTCCTGAGAAGCAGTGAAGTATCAGACGCACTCCTCCACATGTGCATTAGTCTGTCAGCGTCAATTCTGTTCTCCAGATGTTGGGGTGGATCCTATGGCAGCAACCATGAAGGGGAAAAGCTTTTAAAAGAAATCATATTTCAGTGGTGAAATTAACATTACCAGATTTTTCAAATGCAATCACCAGTGTAATTTTTCAGAATGCTTTAGGAGAATGGCTACTTCAATATTTAATGCTTTTCACAGAATTCGTTGCCGGTGCCTCGTTAGAGCTTACATATTTGAAACTCGTCACCTTTAAAACTACCACACTGCCTTAGAGTCAGAGAACATGCAAACTCTTCTCAAATCAGTTCACTGGACTGAAAATTATTTGGAGAGGGGGTCCCAGAATTCCCATCCCTCAGCATCAAACCCTTTTAGAGCTTTGGCCATTGCATCTAAACAAAGCTTATGTAAAATAAAAGCTCATATATTTGGAGCAGCAATCAGAATACATCAGCATCAAAAAAGGTTGTTTTTCTTTTCTTTTCTTTTTTTTTTTTTTAAATCCTAAATTTGCTTTCCCAGGCAGAGCAGAGAAATAAATTACTTACGGCATTTATGGTGTATTTGTAACTTGAAACTGATGGCTTCGCGTTACTGGGCGCAACGTGTGCAGCATATAAACAAACGCCGCACAAAAAGACGAGTCCCAGCTTTGTCTCCCTGACATTTCGCCTCCGTGACCGGGATCCCTCACTGAACGCCACACGTGTGTTTATGCTGAGCTGGTGTTTATATTGAACACAGCTCAGCCCAGTGCTGCAGTGTTGGGCTTGCTCATGGTAGGAGCATGGTGGCCAAGGCGAGAGCGACGAGCTGGGGAAGAAGACAGCATGCACGCCTGGTCAGCTATGGCCAGTACATAGGGAAAGGAGGGCATCCGTGAATAAACATTCATTCAGATATGTTAAACAGTATGGTTGTTATTCGGGTCTGTAATTTTTTCATGAGGTCTTAGGAATGCAACATTTACGTAAAAAAGACTGTGATGTTCAAATATGGCTAAACCTCAGGCTCATGTCTGAGAGATAAGGAATCGTTGCTCTTCCAGCTATCACAGAAAGCAGAAGGTGTGGGTAAGTGAAAATATAGAGTGGGTTTGTGATTCTGTTGCAAGTAGAAACAAGGTGGTTTTTATATCAATGTTAGTACAGTGCAACTGGGAAGCAGTCAGGATGTTTTCATACATCATTATGATTTCAGTAAAACTGTAAAATTATAAAGACAGCTGGTGTATCTTTTCCCATATCGGAATATTATCAGCAGAGCAAGTATTGCAAGAATCTCAGAATCACAGAACGGTTTGAGTTGGAAGGAAGCTCAAAGTCCACCAACACCAACACCCAACATGAGCAGGGCTGCCCCCCACCAGCTCAGCTGCCCAGGGCCCCATCCAACCTGGCCTTGAGCACCTCCAGGGATGGGGCACCACAGCTTCTCTGGGCAGCTGTACAGCGCCTCACTGCACTCTGAGGGAAAAACTTCTCCCTGACATCTAAGCTAAATTTCCCTTCCTTTAGCGTAAAACCCTTTACCTTTGTTCTGTCACTATCTACCCTTGTAAAAGTTTGAGAGCCATTTCACCAAAAGTATGACGCTCAGGTGTAGATTTCTTTCTGGCCTTTCACTCTTGAATCTGATCTTGTTTCTGAAATGAATCTCAGAATTCAGTGGTTCTCTGCTGTTTGCTCTTGACTGTGTTGAACAGAGTTCATGAAAAAGTGCAGCATCAACTAATTGGTGTGAAAAAAAAAAAGTTATTTTTTCTGACATAGCCAAAGTGAAGCTGAGCACCCAGTAGACATAACTAAGTTGACTGAGGTCCTGCACACATTGGAGACACATTGGTGTTACATTAGTGGCTCAATACTCCCTGCTTGGTAGCCACTCCATGAGATATCTTCTCTTGAAGAAGAAAATGTGACCAAGCAAACATGCTGCCTCACTGAATGACCAAAGTGGAGAGCATATAAGTTGCCAGAGGACATCTGTCCATGGTTGATGGCACAGTTAACATTTTGAATAACATTTCTGTCATCCCAGCAGTAGACCTACATTGCCTCAATTTGAGTTCAGCAGTCAAGGAGCTGAACGTTATCTCATCTCAGACACCCATTAACCTTATGGACTCCCCTTGGCTCTGTGCACATGCGTTGGAGCAGGTTAGGCTGAGGGCTGTCAGGACGCCATGGGTGAAAGCTTTCAAAGCAAAGCAGCCCATCATCACACACTGCAGTTTGTCAGAGTAAGAGCCTTGGAGCCGGCCGGGTGTGATTCATCCATCCCAGCAAGGTCTCTGAGGCAATTTGACATTATTCGGGCTGATATCATTAATTAATGAGGGCTGAATGTTATTCTTAGACACTGGATTGAGTATTGGGTAGAGGAGCCTATGAAAGAGCTCTTTGATTTTGGAAAATTCCTATGACACTGTCAAATTTGCTAACAAAATTAAATAATCTGCCAACTTTCCAAGCTAAGGAGCACATCCCTTCTGGAGGCCTGACTTGAGTCTCGTCAGTGCCTTCTCTGGATCAAGGGATTATTTGATTTATAATAGTGCCAAATGAAAATGATAGATGGGCTCCAAAAACTACTCATATTAAGTCTTTCAGGCAGTCTTTGGAGAAAGTGTTTCTGTTTGTTTGCTTCAGTCCAGACATTACCCGCCCCCACCTTTGTTTTGCTGTTTTAGCTTAATGTGCTCAGGGCGGAAGCGAGCCAAAAACAGAGTTTTGCACAGACTGGGGGTGGGTGGTTGGGTTTTGCCTGGACTCTAATCCTCTACCAGAGTCCTCTTAACAAGGCTATTGCTAGCTCAGAGCCTGGGCCTGAATCCAACCCTGGTGTGGTGAAGTTTGGGTGCCAAAAATGTCGGCATTTGTTTCTGTGTGGATGAGGAGAGCATTTCCCCTTGCCCCATCTTTACCATCCCAGGGGCTGCTCTCTTCCCTCCATGGAGCCACTGTTTGTCTAACAGCCCCCACATGTGGCCTGGCCTAGTGAAACCTCGGCTCCAGCAGTAGATCCATAAATATGACAGTGTCATGCTTCTGCAGCCCCAACCCCGGCAGCACAATGCACACATGGATCCCATTGTAGTGCTTGTAGTGCTGCGAGGGGAGGAGGGTGAGGGGGCCACCAGGAGATTACCCCCCACCCATCTGTCTGCAGAATGCTCTTTGAGTAAACCAGAAAGTTCCTGAGCACAGCTGAGTTCTTAGGGCTGTTTACTTTTGTTGCCTTGGTTTTCAGGCAATGAGATGGCACATGAGGCTGCCCAGTCAGCCTGGCTGATCGCGCTTTGATGGGTAGCTGCTGCACTAAGCACACTGCTTTGTGCTTGAATCAGTATGCGTAATAGCTGAGGTAGGAGTTCTTTGGATAGTGGAGTTAGTTGTGTAATCAATTGTTCATAGGAGGTGTGGAACAGGTTGTTCTTCCAGATGCAGAACACTGATCAGGGCAGCAGATGCACACATACACACACATTGGTAAGAGCGGACCATCTGAAGACTTACATGAATGCAACATACACAGGCTTGCCACTGGGGAAAATCAGACGAACAAACAAAACCAGCTGTATTTTCTGATGATTACACTAGATTTGATATAGTACCTTACGATCAGAAGCAGAAAGACCTGCATTAGCTGAATCTTCCATCTGATTTCATATGGACTGTGTCCATGAGCCAGTTTGCAATCTGTAATTCTGGCTGCAGGAATGGGGGTTTTTCTCAGTGACTTGTTTTAGATATCTACTCTAGAGGCATCCTTAAAACATTTTGCTTCTTTTGCCAGGATCAACAGTCGAGGTGCTGGAACAAACTGATAAATTAAATAGCAACAAGTTACACAGCCCTGATGGTATTAATCCAGGAGCTGTGGAAGGCCTGAAGAATGAAGTGCCTAAACTACTAACAACAAAAATGTAGGCACTCAAGGGAAACAGAGAACTTGGGAGTGACTGTGTATGCACTTTTTAAAACAAACACTCAGGCAATGCTGGGAAGCCCCACTGAGTCTTACTGTAGGGCAAAAATAACACCTATGCAGCCGCAATAATAAACAATGGTGAAGTTATAAATAGACCTCCTGTATCAAATATATAGGAAAGACACCAAGTAGGATGTATTTTTTAAAGGAAAATTGGAAGTCGTCATTGTACTAAAATCTTTAGAATGTGCATCTGTGCATAAAAAATTAAAAAAAAAAATTTTTTTGGAAGAACAGTTTAATTTTAAAGAAAAGCTTAAGGTTTCTTGTCAAGGAAAAAAAGTGACATTCAGTCACCCATTCAAAATATATATAGGAAAGAGAAAATAAGAAAATAATAGTAAAGATTCTGTTTGAAACCTGTCACCATGAGTCAGCAGTAGAATGTTTCAAATTGCATCTTAAATGCTGTATTAATGCATTTAGTAATGAGCTGGAAGCGAGGGCCCTCTAAAATTTGAGATGATGCACGTGTTTATGTATTCTTTAGGCTATTCAAGACTAAGCTGAAGGAACCACTGAATGTTTCACTAAGCCAAGTAGAAAGTAGTGTGCTATGACAAATGAATATGAAGATGTATATGAAAAGGTAACATAGGTAGGAAAAGAATGTTACACTGAATATAGAATGAGATTAAATATACTGAATACCTCTTTTGAAGCATGCTGCATTAATATTCTTCAATGCTGAAATCTGGTCTCCTTTGCTTATTTGTTTCTAATTTATGATGTAATATAAACTTGCATCCCATGACAATTATTCTTCAATAACCTAAAATTATTTGACAGAAAAATACTGAGGTCCAGGTACACTTGTATTCTGTCTGCACCAACCACAGATCCGCTTGGTGCAGTTGCTGATAAATGGCAATTGTGCTAATTAATACCACATCCTGCCATTGTTTCTGTTATGACGGAACTCTGTGCTTGTGACTGAACATGATGACTGAGAGGGATACAGGATTAATGTGAGTCCTGGTACTTCTCCACAGAATCATAATTAGTGCTGTTGCTTCTGTTGATTTTGGTGCCTTTTTTGAGATACCTGCATAAAATATTTTTCAGTTGGCTTACATGTACTGTCTCTCACAGCATAAAATTCACAGAATCATAGAGTCATTTAGATTTGAAAAGATTTTCAAGGTCATCAAGTCCAACCATAAACCTGAGTCTCATGACAAAATCGTTTTCTCATGGCAACAGATTTTCATCTCTTTTGTATTAAGAAAAGTGAGAGAAGTTCAGTGCCTTCAGGAATACAGAAATAGAATATGAGAAAGAAATTCAGAAGATACGATGCTTAGAGACATATTCAAAAATCCACTCTAAAAAACTCCTGGCCAAGGAAATGTCATATTTTGTTTTCTGCAACTATCACAAATGACATACCTGGACACAGGGGTTTCCTTGGAAAAATAATCTCAGTGAACTCTGAGGTTATCTGAAGCTTCTACAAGGTACTGTACTATTCTTACCTGGGCCTCACACCTGTGTTTAAATGTGGATGGAAGAGAAGGTTCTGCAGGCCCTGGGGACTGTCAGTAATTTTTAATAAGGACAGTGATACTGAGCAAAAGGAAGCTGGATGAACATCCTTCCTGGATTGCCAGCACCTTCAGGCATGGCCTTGAAAACCACTTGCAAGATGAAAGAATACTTTGGTCTCTATCCCTTTAGGAATTTTCTTTTTTTTTTTTTTTTTACAGTGAAGACTGCTAACATGGGTGTTAACCTGAGCTTGCTTGGGTGTTACCTGAGGTGTGGTCAGTGTGGTTTTTATTGGGACATGAACTAAAACCACCACTAAATAACCACCTGTCTGCTAGGCACAGATTCTTGTTGTTCCCCAGCTGAGCTGGATATAAAATGGTAATGTGGATGACCAAATTCCTATTTACAGCTTCCTCAGCTCTTCCATGCTCCCGAATATGTCTTTACTTGGGAAACTACATTAAGCAGTAGCAACACATTTCTTTCAGAGTTTCCATTAGTATCAGTTTGTGGGTATGGTGCCAAGTCCAGTTCTCATTTACGTCCGTGAAATCCCCATGCTCTTTGAATTCCCTCAGACCAAGGAGCTGGTGTGGCTGTACTAACTGCATAGAGCCATGCATTTTGTAGAAAGTATTTTGTGCCTTACCATCTCCCATGAAGTCTCTCTTCCTGATGTCCTGTAGGTTATGTTGAGGAAACCCCCTCTAATTTAAATGTCATGTCTTCTTTACTTTACGTCACTAAGGTTGAGATTCATCTCACCTAACTTTAGTTGTCTGAAAGCTAAACCTATCTTCAGAGTAATATTCAGAGACTATTTAATCCCACTTCAAAATAGATTGCAAAGGAGGCAATTTTAGCCTAGATATCTAACTTTGTAGAAGCTAAATTTAGGTAACAATAATCTCACTGAAGGATTTGCATACACTGATGTTCTTTAATAATAATAATAATTCTGTAATAAAAAGATGTTCTCATGGACACAAAGAGTCTCCTTAACTTAAAAGAAAAATTGCATGCCAACTTTATAACATTGGATCACATGGGGAAAAAAATCCTACCAAATATGTGCTGGGTAGTTTCAGCACCCAGCTAAAGGTATCAGAGATACAGAGATTAGCAATTTGGATTTACAAATTAGCAATCAATCAATTAATTAATTTAGTAGTTTCTAGTAGTGCAGGAGGGAAAACTCATTTCATAGCCTCATGCACCTATGACTTTTTTAAGTTTCGTAACTTTGTTCTGTGTGTTATTTTTCTTTCACCAACACTTTTAGGACTACAGGTTATTTTAATAGCATATTTAAACTCATATCTTTTGGAATTTGCTGTAATATTTTGCTTTAATTTTTTTTTTTCAGCTTGGCTTTACCTAAAAATTAAATACATACTAATCTTTACTCTTTCTCTGTCCCAAAGTGAAATCCTTTTAAATGGGTTCAAATCTACAACCCTATTACCCAAGTTGATGGTATCATTCCTAGCTAGGATCCATGTGCCTCTTACAGATTTTATTTTTCACTTACAAGGAGGCATACATTTCTTAGCTATTTGCACCATATGGTGAATAACTTAAATTTATAATGCAGTTTTTATCATGAGGGAATCCCCGAGTGCTTTTCAAACTATTTTTATAGGAGACTCTTCACTCATCATTGAAATTGAGCCAGTTCTAGGGGAAGGCACAACAACCAGTCAGTGGAAATTGAGCCTCCAGCACTTGTGAAAAATTGGGAGAGTGTTGTAAAATGTCAATATTTTTCATGACATTGGTCATGGGGGAAAGGTCCTCACTATGAATAAATTAATATTTTGGCTTTGCTGGTGTCTGTAGAATTGCCATTATTTTTACTCATAGCAAAACATGCCCTGTCTGGGAATGTTTCTCTGAAAAATTGCTGCTATTCAAAAGCCACTTTAATCTGATTTCCCATTGTCTATCTTGAAGCAGCTTTCAGTAGGACTATCCGAAGTTGTCTGGAGGGGGAAAAGCGTTACTGCTGCCCAGTCCTTGTCCCAGCTGCTTGCTGATCTCCTCAGGCCTTCTGCAGAGCAATCTGCTGCAGCTGGTGCAAGTTCTGCAGTCATTTCACTTCAGGACAATAGAAAGGAAAAATACCTTTTCCTTGGCTTATCCTCATACTCAAGATTGGGAAGAGGTAACAAACCACAGGTAACACAGGTAAAGAGCTACAAGATAGATGAATAAATTAAAAAGCAAACAAATGCTGTATTAAATTTGTGGGATGAACAATTCATGGCCGTCTTGGATACCTAAAATTAGAAATCATAGTTTTCTGCCATTTCTTATAGACAGATGGAATTAGAGATTATCGTTGTGTTTTTGAAAGGAAATTCCCTTCCCGTGTCGTTAAAAGTCTCTCTTAAAATCTGTGGGGTGTTTGTTTGAGTCAGAGCCATAGGATCTGGCCCAATATGCATCACTATTACAAATATAGCACTCTTTGTCTGAGGGAAATCTCACACTGAATGAATCAAACAGCAGCTCCAAAACAATGCTTTCTGTCTTGAAGATGTGCAAATTCTCATGATCTTGTAAGCGCATACTTTAACTAAAGGCTCTCCAAAACATGTTCAATCTGAACTCTAGGAACTGCTAATACAGAACTTTCCATTGCATCTGAGATTATGTGCTGAAAAGTACTCTAAATACGCTAAAAATGAGAACCATGACATCATGGGTGGAGTTGTGTGGAAGAGAGTCTGTGTCTTACAGCAGTTTTTCCAGGAAACTGGACAGTGGGCTTGTACTTTCAGATACTTTATTAGATACTGCTGATGATCTCGATGAGCAGAGCAGGCTGTTTCTGGTGGGTGAGGTTCAGATAGTGCCTAGCCCCACTATTATGTGCTTCTGTGTGGCTTAAACGTGGCATTTAATGAGATGGTTTTTAATGTGAAGTCAATTCTGGAGGTGCTGGCTGTAACTTGGTCTTGGATGGTATACACAGGAAAAGTCTTCCTAGAGGGAAAAATCTATCAGGCTCAACTAGGTGTAGCATCTCTACGGTCTGTCTCACTCTGCATGTGACTATTAACTTCAGTCCATTATTTCCTCTCTGAAAGACACACAGTTCTGGCTCAAAATTCACTTAGATATGGAAGACAAAGATCAGCCCAACCCATGTCTAAGTTTCAATGTATGGCGTGTCATTTTCCTCCCTGCTCTAAAGCTCTGAGAAGGTGTCCTGAAAAGTTTCACTGATATGAGCATGAGGTTGTTTTTTTTCTGTTTGTTGTTGGTGGTTTTGTTTTGTTTTGTTTTGTTTTGTGGAACATGAGGATTAAAAAAAGGAAAGAATCTGTAATGCGATAACTTCTATTTATGCCAGTATTCATTTTTTATGACTTTTTATTTTCACATAGGAAATGAGCAATTGATTTTCAAATAGTTTGTTAGCTGTCGTACTCTAAATTTCAGTAGTGTGAAGTATTACAATGCTTCTGTATGTGATCTGTAAACAAAACTCCTTCACAAATATTTGTAGGTTATCTTTTATTTGAGGAAACAAAATATGAGAAATCATTTAGAAAGGAATGAATGTATGAATATTGCAATTTCTTTAGCTGTGTATCACCAAACACATTGTCAATAAAGCAATACCAAATGTACTTAACGAAAACAACTTCACAGTTCTTAGTATATGTTCAATAACATCTCCCAGGAAAGGATAGTCATAGTAGTCAAACCTACTGAAATAACTCCAGTTTGCTTTCTTGTGTACTGGCTAATCTTCACACAGCCACAAAAAGGCCAAACAAACAATGGAGCAGGCAGTCCCATGCAGAGGTCGCCAAGCCTGTGCCTACCCCAGGTGAGGAGCAGCAGAGATGATCAGGCCCGCTCAGAGGAACCCGTGCTCCAACAAAGGAGCTCAGCACCAGTGCAAGCATAGAGCCCAGTGTATGACCACAGTTTGGAGGAAAGTCTCAATGTTGCCCCTAACCAACACTTTAAATATCACTTTCCTTGGCCCAAAGACCTGATGTGAAGATGTGGGATTGGGGAGGTAACACTTCCTTTGCAGGACAGCAGGAGAACACTGGGCAATGCTGAGTGGCCGTGCCAAGAGAAAAGGTCCCACGGTCCAGCCTGTTTTTTGAGCAAACGTTTCACAGAATCACAGAATGGCCAGAGTTGGAAGGGACCTCAAGGATCATGAATCTCCAGCCCCCCTGCCACATGCAAGGCCACCAATCTCCCCATTTAATACTAGGCCAGGCTGCCCAGGGCCCCATCCAACCTGGCCTTGAACACCTCCAGGGACGGGGCATCCACAACCTCTCTGGGCAGCCTGTTCCAGCACCTCACCACTCTCTCTGTAAAGAACTTCCTCCTGACAACCAACCTAAATCTTCCCTCACTCAACTTAAAACCATTTCCTCTTGTCCTGCTGTTATCTACCCTTTCAAATAGTTGATTCCCCTCCTGTTTATAGGCTCCCTTCAGGTATTGAAAGGCTGCAATTAGGTCACCCCGCAGCCTTCTCTTCTCCAGGCTGAACAAGCTCCCTCCCTCAGCACCCCAGTTTCTTCTGGGAGAAGTGGCTTAACTTTAAATGAATCTTCCTCTCTTGTAAAATGTAAGGGTGGGAAAAACCATCCTTGCAGCAGGTTCGCTTGCCATTCTTTAACATCAGAGATTTGAACACATATCTTACTCTCTGCAGGAAATTGTTCAAATGACATGGTCACAGGAAAGCTTAGGATGTGGTAGAGAGCAAGGCAGCATGGAAGGGGAAACACATTTCCTCCTGCTGAGATTGAGCCACTGTCTCGTGCAGGGTGTATGGAGCCAGAAGACTAGATTTAATGACTGTCAGTACATCTTGCAAAAATCATCAGCATCAGTAGGTACTGATTCCCAAAGATAAAATTTTGCAGCCAGTTCTACATGAACAGACTGTTGCAGATGTGACTGCAATATCAGAACTAGGCAATAAAAATTTTTGCCACTAAGAAACGAGGAAAAAGTGTATATTTCATAATGTAAAATTTTCTTCAGTGTAACTTAAGAAATATTTTGGCATTTTTACTACCTGAAACTACATCTTAAATCCATGTTTAAACATACAAGTAGAAATAACTTCAGAGTGAAATTTTGTTAGATGTTCTGGTGATCCTTGTCCTGTTTGAAATGGGGCTGCCTGTATATCACATCTTGGTTGATGACTCCAGAGGGAGAAGGAGGAATCCACTGTCTTCAAGGGGAGCCAGTGTGACTAGTTCAGAGCTTTCACATAGCTAGCATAAGCAGAAATGTATCCTCTGCTTCAACTCAAATTTAGCCTTGTAGGCCAAACATTTCAAAACTGCCAAGCTTACTTTCAACATTCAGGCTGCTTTTTAAATCTTTCCTTTTCAGTGCATTTTGGCTGCTATTTATCATTTAAAATTGTTTCCTATCAAATTGAAGTGCTGTGAATAGCTAGGATAAAGTGTAGTCTCTAAGGAAGATGGTGTCAAAATTCCCCTGGCTTCTATGGAGACAGGATTTAACTTTCACTGTTTTTCTTAAACTATATGTATATATTCTTATTGATTATGAACTGCATCATTTGTTGTCATTTTGACAGTATTTAGTGCAAGATGAAAGTACATATTATTGTTAGCTTTGTAAAAGGAAATGAAATAATCACTTGCAAGCATAATTAGTCCATTGAAAAAAAACGGCTGTATTAAGGTGTTAAAAATAGGAGATAGTACAGCCATCCAGAAGGAGATACCAAGACAAATTGGTAAGCTGGGTTCTTCATAATAAGGTAAACAATTTGAATAGTTTTAAACAAACTTCAAGCTCCAGTTACTGTCAGTTATTTTCATCTGTAGTTGTACATGAGCATTAAATTTTCTATTTTTTCTTTATTTTGTACACATTTATATGCTCTTAGATGTAAATCACACATTGCATAGAATCAATCCAGGCTGTGGTTTGCTCACAAACTGTGAATTCACTATACTGGTCTGTAAATTTATATTCAAAGTGTATTACCAGTCCACTCTGAATTTCCTGTAGTACATTTTCTGAATGAACAGATAAAACTGCATAAGCTACAGGCCCATAAAAAAGTCTTTCAGTGAAGTGATCCTTCAGTAGAGAACTTCCATGAATAAAATACACAGTGTGAAGATGCTGGTGTGCTTAGTTTTCAAAGCACTGTGGTGCTGCCATAATTTTATGTCACTGACTTCAAAATGTGTCAAATGGAAAAATTAAATCACGTATATTTTTAAAATAATGTAGGATGGCTGGTGAAAAGTAATTACTTCTCAAGTATGGTGGAACACATTGCATCTACTGGTAATTCCTTTTCTGTACTGAAAAGTAACTAACGGTGCAACTTTTTAAGAGAGTTTGGGTAAAATCCTACTGAATTTTAACTATGAGTGGATATTGAAGACAAAGACCTCCATAAGTGATTAAAAGTGAGCTTGTGGAGTGTCAAAATGCCAAACAGTTAACATTTTTTAAAGTATGCAAATATTGCACCAATGCCTGCATTAATCTAAGTATTTTGACACATAATGAAACAGCATTAACATGAGGAATACATTATACAACTGCAGTAATCACTGAGATTCTATAACATCTTGATGACCTTCCAAATTCCAGCTGATGTAAACTTTGTTAAGCTTGTAGTAGCGATGATGTAATTTGCCTTGTAAACAGCTTGAGAGAGTTGGATGAAAAACAAGAACCTTGGCACTTGAGGTTTTTTAAACAAGACGCCAAAAAAATGTATACACAGAAAAGTTACATATCTCAGATTTTTTTTCTATTATTATTTTTTTTTTCTGGGATTAATCTCACCTAACTTAAAGACATCTGTAATATCTGCACTGAAACTATTTATCTGAAGCTCCCTTTAGATGCATGCTCCTCTCCAATGGGAAGGAAGTAGCCATTTCTAAAGGCAAATACCATCTAAGCTGGAAGTAGTCATTAAAAATTAACCAGAAAAATGAATCATACAGTCCTCCTAATTCCCCCGGAAACTGCTCTGGAAATAGTGTCCCACTGAAAAAGGAAACATCTGGAAGAGTCTTAGAGGCTTTTGGGAAGAGATAAGGGGAGAGAAGGATTCCTCTCGTGCTTGATTGCTGTAGAAGTGGAGCTGTCCAGCAGCCCAGGCACAAGAAACTGAATTGTCTTTGGGGTATGGAAGCTGCACTGCCTGGCTGACAGCAGAAATGCACATGTTGGAAAGTTTTACCTTTTCTGTCCACCAGCAAGGGAACACTGTGCTTGCATGCTTTGCAGCTGCAGCTAATATCACTTTTGAAGCCTCCTTGTTTGCAGGAGTTAAGAAAGTACTGAATGTGTCTGACATCATCCACAAATGTTAAACACAAGTGGAGATGGGTCGACGGAAGTTCTTCTTTGAAACTTTCTTTTGAAACACGGCAGTCTTCAAAGCTGGCTTACATACCCTGTGCTGTGATACACAGCCTTTTGTTTTGCATAAGTGTTTGTTTTAATGAGGTAGTGCAATGCAGCTCATCAAAATCAAAAACATATGATGCACCCTAGGCAAGAGAAAGGCAATAACTATACAGATTTTTGAAGAGGGCTAGTCATACCACAGGCTACCATTATAACAGAAAAAACAACAAGAATTTTAATAAAGCTGTCTGGCCAAATATATTAATTTAAATTGAATAGCTTTTTCTGATATTATAGCTGTGAGGCACAATGTTCTACTGGCAAGCATCTCCAAAACCTTTTTTAGAAGATTTGCTTCAAATTATTTCTGTGCACCAGATCTTGATGGTATGTACATTTGGGAATCTAACCAAAGGAAAAGCTTTTGATTAAATCAATGACCTTTCCTGGAGGTTGCATGAAATGAAGATCGTAATACAAAAAGCTACCTCCTCCAAATTGTGTGTTTTTTCAAAATATTTATTCTAAGCCCTCCTCCATTAAGTCTGCTGTAACTTTTTCACATATACTCATATCCTTGTGCCAGCACAGAAATATACTTTCTCATTACTCAATCCTTTTAAAGAAATTCTAGTCATTTCCATGATCTCTTTCCCAAGTGGTTTTGCTAACCACCTGTTTCCATTCTTTGCTGGAGAAGACTTCTGGGTGCTGTTTATTTTCAGATATGTGGTCTTTATTGTGCTCATGCTTTGTTTCAGTTCTTCAAAACCTGATAATCCTTGTTTCCCTTGACTAATGGCATCTTTTCCCACTTGGCGAATTTGGGAAGTTTTCCTACTGATGTGGGAGACAAATAAGTGTGATCATTCCTTAAAATTATTTTCTGTGTTGATTTTATTTGAAAATATAATTTTATATTAACTTTGCAGATTTCTTTGCATTTTATTATTATTCCCGTGAGGCTGAGCTCTGGGAACACACTGAAACTGAGAACTGTGAAACATCCTCCCCAGCCGCCAGTGACAATGAAAGTCTGGTGCTACAAGAAGATCAACAGCTTCTGTGATAGCAGGCTGCTTCTATTAGATTAGGCTTGCTACATACTCATCAAAAATTCATCAAAAGGCATAGACTCAATACCTGTACAAAGCTAGTGGAAGAAGATCACCTCTCTACTAACCTGAGCAACCTCATCTTCAGGTGGTTGTGGTGCAACCTACACAGCCATGCACAGCTTAAACTCATTCCTTAGGAATTCTTCTGATTCTGTATGAGGTGGATACTGTTTCTTTGCAATCCAAATTGTCTTATACAGCAAATAAATAAATAAATTCAGTGATCCCTTTAGGGTAAAGCTCTTTTTTTTGTCCTATGTATGTCTGATGCACTGTAAATGACCTCATCAGCATTTGATGGTCTGGTTCAACAATGACAGTTCATATCTTATTTTAGAACAGAAAGTCAGTCCTTGCAATATGATTTTTAGAAATGCATTTTATTGTTTTTGTTTCCAGCAAGATAACTGTTTTTCTCCATGTTCTTTCCATAATTTGGAACCATAAAACTGATTTAAAACAATTATGATAAAATCAATTAAAGAGACAACTTATTGAGAACACTTTCCCCATCCTTTCTGAATCACGTGCTATATTATATTGCACTTTTAAAAAGCTGATGGGCATTTCTGAGCTCCTCACAGGAGACAACATAGGAGACAATTTGAAGACACTCTTCAAAGTGTAAGGCATTAGGAATTTGCTTTCTCTTATAAGGCAACATCTCCTCCTCTAAATACGGAAGGTATGAAAATTGCTAATAGAAATAGTAACTATCATTATTTTATTATACTAATAGCTCCACTGTTCTGAAACATGAGGCTGAATACAAAATTGTGATGTCTCCACAAAGACATAAATACTCACTCCAACTCAATGGACCAAAAAGTCTTAATCTATAATCAATTATATGTTCAAGACTAGTGCAGTTAGCTGCATTTTCACAAGAGTAGCACAGGGCCCTAATCACATACATACACAATCAAAGCCTAACTAAAAGAATTTCAAACAGAAACTTTTCTTCTGAAGTAGCTCCATGCTTTAGCATGATCGGTACTGTTTCTTTAGGACAACCAGCTAAACAGTGATTTCCTAAAATGAACTGTTTGTTTCTTTATGATGCCAAAGTAACCTACTGCAGCTACAAAGACTACTTCTGTGAAACTGTTCACTTGCCCGAATTCTTCTCTGAGTTTCTAACTCTACTCTTTGTTACCAAATCTGGAATGGCTGGAGTTTGGCAAAGCCATTTTTCTGTCTTATGTATAAGCTTGAGTACCTCATTTGCTTTTCTGTGAGCACTGGAGGATGTCCAACCCTGTGTCAGACTTGATTATTTTCCAGCAAAACTTTCTCATTTATGAACTAGTTTTTTGTGAAACAGGGATGTATTTTTCTTTTACCTCTGGCTGTAGCTCTCCCAGGGCCAGACCTAGAGAGGTGCTGGTGCCTCAGAGCAGCCTTTGGCAGCACAGCCTAGGACTCAGCCCACAGCATGATAGTCCTTTCATCTCTACTCAGAGGTTAAGAGGCAATAAGCTACAGCTGATTGACTGGTGTGCTCTGATATCACCTCTGAATCACCTTGTGGCAGGACAATCTATTTTATTCAGCTGATCCTTTAACTTACGCAGGGAATATGTTTGTGACTTTAGATAGGAGAGCAGTCTTATTCTAGTTCCATTCCCTCAGGTTTTCTGCCTGGTTTTCTAGAAACTTTCTTACTAACATTTGACGTTCCTTTAGTTCATAGTATAAGTTGTTTTTCTTCTGCTATTTATTTATTTATTTATCTATCTATCTATTTATTTATTTATTTATTTGCTTGCATTTACTAGTTGTACCCTACATTTTTACTAGCATTTGGCTACTAACCTTGAATTCAGGAAATTAAGTACATACTTGACTTGGATATGCATATAAGCATATAAGAATATGCTTACATTTTGCTAATTTTAATGGCATTAATTAAGCACATGCTTAACGTGAAACCTTAAATCAACTGTCCTTCTTGAATGAGGATGTTCTCCTGAGTCAGTCTCTGCATACAGGGCCTTAGAATAGATCCTTGAATACATTAGACATGTTGGATGCTTTCAGAATTGGTCAATCTGATGAAAAATTCATTTTAAATTAGTAAAGAACCCATAAGTTTCCTTCACTTTCAGTCTCTTCAGTTCTGCTTCCTTGATATCCTAGTCAGCTTTTTGTGCTGCAAGAGCATTTGCTTGAAAAGTTTTCTAGTCTTACAACTGTAAAGGTGAGATGCTTACTTGTAACAAGCGTGGTGAGGAGAGCCTGAGAGCTCCCTCAAATGCCTGAAATGCTGAGTTGGAGAACAGTGTCTGGGTGAATGATAAATTCCCAGCCAACTCCAAACAGGATTTCCTGCTCCAGCTGAATGCACATGAGTCCATAGAATCCAGTGGGATTCACCTTAGGGTACTGACAAAGCTAGCTGATATCATAAGGAGATTCCTCTCAACTGTTTTTCAGTCATTTGGGAATCTGGAGAGGCCCCTGTTGACTGTAAGCTGGCAAACATTGTCCCAGGTTTCAAGAAAGGTGGACCTGTCAGTTTCATTCATGCACCTGATAAAATTACAGAGAAGATTATTCTGTGATTTAGTGAAAAACACACGGAAGACAGTGCAGTCATTAGTCATAACCAGCACAGATTCACAAAGGGAAAGTCCCATTTAACGAACTTAAGTTCCTTTTATGCCGAGATTACCCATCTAGTTGACCAAGGGAAACCAGTGGATGTGGTTGTTTTATTCAGTTTTTGTTTTGATTTTAGCAAAGCTTTTGATATTGTTTCTCACAGTATTCTTCCAGACAAAATACCCAGCATACAGCTAGAGAAGTACACAATATGATGGGTGAACAATATGATGGGTCAGGCTCAATGAGTTGCAGGATTATTTTGGGCCAGTGGCTAATTGTGTTCTACAGGGCTCCATTTTAAGGCTGTTTCTTTTCAGTGTTTTCAGAAATGAACTGGATGCGGGAGTTAAATGCACACTAAGTAAGTTTGCAGATATTTAATTAGGGGAAGCTGTTGTCTCCTTTGAGAGTAAAGAGGCCTTATAGAGAGATGTCAGTAGATTACAGTGCTGAGAAATCATCAACCAAAAAGGAAAAAATGAACCACAATAAGAAAATTGGGAGAAAAAAAAAGCAGAATCACAGAATTGCAAGGATTAGAAGGGTCCTCTAGAGATGTTAGAGTTTAACTCCCTGCTAAAGCAGATTCCCTATAACAAGTCACACAGAAAATTGTCCAGACAGTTCATGAATATCTACAAAGGAGACTCTACAACCTCTCTGAGCAGCCTGTTTTAGAGTTCTGTCACCCTCACTGTAAAGAAGCTCTTCTTCATATTTGTATTGAAATTCTTGTGTTCCAGTTTTCGGTCATTGCTCCTTATCCTATTACTTTCTATACACCACTGAAAAGAGTCTGGCTTTGTCTAATTGCTTCCCGCATTTTAGATATTTATAAATGTTGATCAGATTCCCTCTCAGCCTTTCATTGCATAGGAGGTGCTCCCAAACCCTTATTATCTTTGTTGCCCTCCACTGTACGCCTTCTAGGAGATTCCCTGTCTGGGGTGGCCAGAGCTTAACACAAGTTTCAGGTGTGGCTTCACCAGGACAGAGTAGAGGAAAAGAATCACCACCTGCTTGCCATGATCTTTTTAATGTACCCCAGAATTGCATTGGTATTCTTGGCCACAAGGGCACACTGCTGGCTCATGGCTAACCTGTTGCACACCAAATCACCCAGGTTCTTCCCCAAAGAGCTCCTCTCCAGCAGGTAAGCCCCTAGGCTGTACTGATGCACGTGGCGTTAGACTCCCCAAGTGCAGGACCCTACACTTGATCTTGTCAAATTTCATCAAATTCCTCTCCACACAACTCTCCAGCCTGTCCAGGTTTTGCTGAATGGCAACACAGCCTTATGGCATGCCAGCCGCTCCTCCCATCTTTATATAATCAGCAAACTTGTTGTGCCAGAGGAGATTTAGATTAGACGTAAGGAAAAACTTTTTCTCTCAGAGAGAGGTTGGGCACTGGAATGGCCTGACCAGGTTGGTAGTGGAGTCGCTGTCCCTGGAAGTATTCAAGAGGCGTCTGGATGTGGAGCTATGAGATATGGTTTAGTGCTTGTGGTAGCAGATATGGTAATAGGTAATATGGTAATAGGAGGACAGTTGGACTAGAAGATCTTGTGGGTCCTTTCTGACCTTGTGATTCTATGATTCTATTTTGTGATTCTAACTTGCTGAGGGTGGACTCGATTGAATCATCCAGGTCACTTATGAAGATGTTGAACAAGGCTGAAGCTACCATTGACCCCTAGGGAACACCGCTGGTTACAGGTGTCTGTGCCACTGATCACAACCCTCTGAGGTCTGCTGTCAGCCAGTTCTCAATCCATCTCGCTGTCCACTCATCTATCCCGCGCTTTCTAAGCTTCATTATAAGGATGCAGTGGGAGACAGTGTGAAATGCCTTGCTGAAGTCAATGTACTCAACATCCACTGCTCTCTTTGCATCTACCCACCCAGTGATGACATCGTGTAAGGCTATTGGGTTGATCAAATATGATTTCCCCTTGATGAATCAACGCTGACTACTCCTGATAACCTTCTTCTCTTTCAACTGCTTGGTAATGGCATCCAGAACAAATTGTTCCATTACCTTTCCAGGGATGGAGGTGAGACTGACTGGCCTGTAGTTTCCCAGTTCATTGTTCTTGCTCTTTTTGAAGTCTGGAGTGATATTGGCTAATCCTTCAAACAAAAGCTCACAAGCAGCAGATAAATACTTTGTTAAGCACTGAACACACTGTAATCATCATCCTAATTGAAGAGTCAATACTATTGACTTGAATTAATGTGTATGAATCTAGCTTTTCATAACACATAGAGTTATGTTGTTTGGTACAGAAAGCCTGAAAAGCTAAATCATTTGTTTTTGACCTTGGTAGAACTAAGATATTATTTTATTTGTTAACCTCTTCAATTTTATTTCTTCGGAGAATTTCTAGAATTGCATCTTAGCAACAACAGATTTGCTGTAACTCTTGCATTTTTTATTTTTCTAACAGGAATACAAGCCAGAAAAATATTCCACTTCTTGGCAATTGATTAGAATCATTTACTGTAGTTTTTGACACTGCAATTATATGGTTTTGTGTCAAATAACACATTCCAAATTCTTTCCTCATGGAGAGAACTGTGGTGCTGGCAATATCTGGATGGACTTGCTTGGATCTTACTTCTTATATTGGCAGATAAACAGCTTTAGTTCTGCACATGCTTGGCTTGAACAAATCCTACATAAATATAACTTCCAGAGAAATTAATTCTTTTATAACATTATTCATGTGTGTTATTTGTTCTCCAATGGCAAACAAAGCTTCCCCAACTCCCAGATCTGAAGATACTGTTGTCCAGGTATGCAGACCTTGGAGGAGCTTATGGCTGAAGGTCTTGATCCAGAAAAACATCTGAGCAGATATTATATCATAGTTGAGTTGCTTATTATTTCTTCTGTTCCAGTTTGTCTTAGACACAAATAGCAAATGAGAGACCAAATAACTTAATGATGAAGTTTGTGTCTGGCTGGTGGCAGCTCCTGTTGGTGGAGAAGTGAACTGAAGTGCTATGCCTGGGCATATGCTGGGCTACTGCCTAAAAGGGAGGCCTTTACCCTCCTTGAGAATCTTTGAAAATATTACTTTTTCCTTCCTTTCCTTTCATGACAAGTGCCATGAAAACAAAGTGTTGAAACCACTTTAAATATCTGCTTGAGAGAATGTCCAGTGTTTTCATAATCTGCTGTCATTTTTGTTCCAGCCAAAACTATTCACCAAGTGTGACCTGAACTAGTAAATGGCTTCAGCTGTCCCAAAACCATGTTCTTTGGCAAATAACTAGTTGCCAGTAAATAAATACAGTTTCCCCAAACTGTAATGGAAATGTCCCATATGGTAAATCTTTGCAAGATTGGAACTCGAGCTTGGCCTTTCAGGGGAACAAATACTGTGCCTGAGTGCTATGGTGTGTTAAACTACACGGTTATCTTGGTTGTCTTAAATACCAGTGTCTAACTGGTGAAGTAAGTTGATATACCACTTAACTCCTTGTGAAGTACTGGCACTAACAGTAGTGTCAGCAGCTCAGCTCAGATCAATTCATCTAACTAGGACTGTTTTAAAAATGGTTTTTAATTATTATTATTATTTAAATTTCTTATTCAATATAGAAAAGTCTCATTAATAGAGAAACAAATAATTGAACCTAATTACTGGAAAACTGTACAATATTAACAAAGAAAACACAAGTTTTTGTTATTTTGCAGTCTAAGGAGAATTTGTTACTTTCCTTTTCTATTTCCCTTTTTCTTTTTTCTTAGTGCCAGATCATTAAGAAAGTGCCACTGGCATGAATAACATTTCTTCTCCCCTAATAGCACATTTTGCCATTTAGAAGCCAAGCAAAACATTCAGATGGACTCTCAATCCTAGGTTGTTAAAATAGAAGTGTGCTTGGGACATTTGGGACATTAGCTACAACTTCATAGGTGAAAAGAGGATCACCTCTTCATCAAGGCGGCCACTCACTGCAGGGACAGATTTGACTGGAAGGATAATCTGAAACAGGTTTTCCTCAAGCAGATCCTGTTTGAATTTCATAAGGAAACAGAGCTCTCTGTCCATTCAGTAGAACATAGAGAACTACAGACAACCAGTTTTCCACAAGGTTGTGTAGCTCAGCAGAGAAGTGAGGAAGAGATTTCTGAAGTCCTGCACCTAACAAGGGAGAGGCAAGGCAAGCATTCTGTGCTGCAGTCGGTACATTTTCTATTGCATTTTACTGCCTGGCACACCTTGCATGGACCCAGACTGGTTGTGGCATCCTCACTCTGGCACAGCATCTATGGCTAATTGAAGGACACAGAGTCCTTCACAGCTGGGAGGAAGGGCAAGAGGGCAAGAATACAAAGAAAACCAAAGCACCTTGATGCCACAACTTCTTTTTGAGAAATGTGATATGGTACTTTATATGGCCTTCTTTTAAGAAGGAACTAATTCTATAGACCAGTTATGGTACATTGTGGGAAATACTGGCCTAATTCTAGGTTAAATGGTTATCTTTCAGTTGGTACAGTCTTCTGATGGGATGGAGATAAAGAAGCAGACTACCCATGTAGTTGAGTGCCATGAATTGGAAATATTTGGCATCTTCTAGGGCTAGGCTCAAAGTAAAAGAACGTTTTAGAATAAGTGCTTCATTCTAGAGGACTAATGCTGCATACAAAATCTCATTTCTGTTTTACTGGATCTCAGCTAATTGGGAATGGTTGTTGGAAAAGTCATGGGCCACCAAGGTAATGTAACACACATGTTTTAGCAAGTTTTTCACACATGTCTGGCAAGCCTTTCATCGCAGGAGAAATCTTTACAGATTCTTTTCTGGGCCTTAAAGCCCTAAATCATGCATCAAATCCTATCAGTTATCAATTCCTCCCCCCCTTCCCCTTCTGCTGAGTTTCAGTTATTGGACAGTAATTTTTATGTCTTGAAACATGCCCTTTGAAACTCAAAATTTCCAGCTTGCAAGGAATGCTGATAATGTATAATTTTGTTTAATTCTCAGTGGATTGAAACCTTTGTGCTATTAGAGAGAAGAAGTTTTCCCATACATGTCAGTGAAAGCAAGACATTGCCTTTATTTTTCTTAAAACACTTGATAACCAACAAAGTGATTTAGACATGGGGAGTAAGATGTGTTGATGAAAAATCCCAGGTCTGTAAAAATTCAGAGTTACAATTATCTTGTCAATTAATTATGTATGGGTTGGAGTTTTTTGTTGTTGTTGTTGTTGTTTTTTCAAAGTGATAAACATTTTATGCCCACAGTTTTTATCCATTAAAGGAATTGAGATTTTTTTTTCTCCTTTTCTTGCAGTACATTTAGTCCCCAAGTGAAAACATATTACTTAATCATTGCCAAGTTCTTTGATTTCACTGTAGTACTTTCAAGATAATCATCTCGTTTTCTTGTAGGTTTTTGCAAATGTCTTGTTTTCTAAATGAATTGAGTTTTAGAAATGTGGTTACATAGAATTCAGGTAGGACTTTATCAGTGTGGTATTTCTTGGCTATTGGTATTTGTTCTCAAGCTTTACATTGGTACTGTGTTAAAGAGGCACATTTCATTCTGGTAGTAAAAAGTTTTTTCATAAATTGCTTAAATAACACTGAAGACAGTTGCCAACAGGCCATTCTAGAGTCATCAAGTTTGCAGACGAAAATATTTTGTACAACTCAAGCAATTCTGCAGAACCTTCACTGCCAATAAGGAGTAAAGCTTTAACACATTGGGTCTAATAGAAGAGAGGAATGAGAGTTTTCAGTGCTAGATAAATAAATGAGCTGTTTGTAGCACATAATCATGCCATGCTCTGAGGCCTGTCTTCTGGTCCTCAAGAAAACACATGAAAATGTACTTTCCACAGGCTTTTTTGTTTGTTATTTCCTCTCAACATATTTGTCCTGTTCTTCAAAAAGCTGGTAAATACTTTTTAGCATAACTGTACAGTTGAGATTCAAAATAAACCAGTGTTAGTTAACAGATACATTTTTCGTCTCATCAGGCATATAGTTTTACTGAGACATAGGGAGAGGCAGAAATATCAGACAGTTCTAGAAATATGTGCATTTTATCCTTTTTGGACCACGCATCCTAGCCTTGGAGAATTCCTGGAAGACATACTATCACATTTCCTGAGTACTTAATATTTTTTATTTTTTATTTTTTAAATCTTGGTGCAAAATAATTATTCTTGTGCAGTGATGCTCCGTGTATTTAAAAGAGCTAGTTAAATGTGCCTTTTTGTTCTAGACAGCATGTGAAACTAAAAAAGAAAAAAAAAAAAAGAATTTAACAGTGCAATTGAATGCTTTTATTGTATATATACGAAGCATACATCTTGTGTTTGGAAATAGCGATAGGTATGATATCTCCTGATGCTCAAATTTCTCCCTCATGTTTTTGATAAAATAAGAGGAGTCCTGGAGGAGTGTAGCTACTGCACTGCTCCATCAGCTCCAACCCCATTGCTCTTCTACCTGTGGCACCAGGCTAAGGGTCTCTTTCAGTCATCTCCATCTCAGTGATAGATATTGTGAGATTCCTGATATGGGTTGAAAGAATATATCAATATATCAAAGTTTTGTTTATGCATCTATTGTTTCTTTTACCTGTCCTTCCCCACTGGTGAAGAATTCACGTTCTTCTTGAAAGCAGTTGTCTAAGTGGAAAAAGGTTGATTGATGCTGGGGAAAAACATCCATGAAGGATTTAGGTTTTTTGCTGTTGTTCAAATCCTAAGCTGCTCCTGAGTTCATGATTTGCATAAAAATCCTGAGGTTTCTATTTATGTCTGTATGTCTGTTGGGAATGGAGAATATTCCTGCATGTGTACATGTATCTCAAGGTGGCCAAAGGGTGGCAGTTTTCAGTTATTAAGAATGATCTGGATTAGCCTCAGTCTTTCTGGGTCACTAAATTTCAAAAACAGAGATTTCACATCTGTTTCTTGTTCACAGCTACTAACAAAGAAGTACAATACCAAAAGAGTCCCAGTTTTAGAAGTGTGTCTGGTCCTTAAAGGAACTCAACTGGTTACTTAGAGGGAGAGAGAAAAAAAAGCACAGTTATACCTCCTATTCAAATTTACAGATTAGGCAAAAGCCTGGAGGTGAAAGGTCAAATAAAACAGTTGAAAGCATTCTCTATAGACTTCCTGGTTGTGGAGTGAAAAAAAAGAGCACACAGTCCTCCAAAGCATGCTATAAACACCAGAACAGTGTGAGAGACACGTTAATAGGTTCCATTCTTGATGAAAATCTCAGAACAGCTTCACTAATATGGTGTAGAAATCCAATATGCCAGATGTATTTGCTTGGTGCAGTGCCCTTCAATCTGGAGATAGCAAGACCGCGAAGGACAATATTCTTCAATAACCAGCTCAAGTATTGTGTATTTTAGTTAAAATTATCTAAAACACTTGGAAAAAAATGATGAAAAATGGTGGCCTTTGCCCTCACAGTTATTTCTTTTTTTCCTTGCAGAGAATTTGCTTTTTTGAAGTATTTTCTTCGCACTGTGTTACCAGTGTCACTTAATCAGCTTTGAATTAGATAATAGAAAACAAATAGTTTTCGTATTGGTGGCAGCTTTCAGTCAAAAGTTTCAGCAGACTTTAATTGTTAATCCATACAGAGCTCCTTTGGTGTGTTGCAGTATGATTATTAACATTTTAGAGATGGGAAAATTTGGGAAGAATCAAAGGACAGCTAGGGTGAGATTAATCTCATGTAAGCACAATTATCCAAAAGTTTGTGTCTCATGTAATCATGCAGATTCCCACTGTAGACAGTAGAGAGTGAGAGTGTGATTGATCTCACCTTTTAAGTAGGTGTTGCAAGTTGCTGTTCCAGGTGAAACTGAAAGACGTGATGAAGAAAATTATATGGAAGGCTGCAGAAGATGTCGAGGACAACTGATCTGTGCACCCACATTTAAAGATGGGTGAAGGCTGAGGAAATGAATCCTAGCAGCAGACAGTGATTTGATTCCTTGTCTGCAAATGAGTATGTCAGCACTTCCCTGCCTGGCTAGGCTGCTATGAAGTACGCATGTTGGATATTACAGGAAACTCCAGTGTCAGAGTATTAGTGAGCATGCCAGTGTAGAGGAGAGAAGGCTCTGGGGAGACTTCATTACAGCTTCCTATTATTTAAAGGAAGATTATAAACAAGAAGGAAATCAACATTTTACAAGGGTAGATAGTGACAGGACAATGGGGAGTGGTTTTAAACTGAAGGGAGGTTTAGATTAGATGTTAGGGGAAAGTTTTTCACTGAGAGGGCAGTGAGGCGCTGGCACAGCTGCCCAGAGAAGCTGTGGTGCCTCATCTCTGGAGGCGCTCAAGGCCAGGTTAGATGGGGCCCTGGGCAGCCTGACCTTGGGGGGGGGGGGGGGGGGGGGGGGGGGGGCAGCCCTGCCCATGGCAGGGATTGGGGCTGGGTGGGCTTTGAGGCCCCTTCCAACCTCAACCATTCTATGATTCTATAAAATGTAATTCATGTAAACAGAGCTCCTATTTCTTTCATCTCCTGCTCCTGTGGTACTTTTCGTGTATAGAGTAGAGCTGGTCTCCAAAGGATGATCAGAAAGGATAAAGTGATCAAAGGGTGACACAGTTATCAAAAATATTTTTGGTCGTACAAGATTAAATAGCATGAGCTGGAGTTACAGAACTCAGAAGCAGACTTTGACTTTCAATTTGAAAACCTCCAACATTTTGTTTCTGTAGAAATGAGCTCACTGGAATATAATCTATTCTTTGTTGCTATTGTTCCATGAGGTGGAAAAAACAAAACAAAACAAAAACCAAGCAACAACAACAACAACAAAACCACCCCAAAAGACCTAACCTCTTCGAGTCAGGATCTCTGCCAGCTTTTCACCTCAGCCAGCAGACAAAGGCAGTTCATTGCTCGGAGAGCAGTGGAACAAGAGGCACAGCAACGAGGGTAAGGGAAGATATGAAAGGACAAACTGACTGAAAGATGGGTACAGTGCAAGGAGTGACTGAAGGAAGCAAAGAAAGCGTGAACAGTGCAGTTGTAACCAGCCTTGAGGGCAAACTCGATGATTGGTACCACCACAGCAGGAAGAGATCTACTTTCTCTGCCCTCGTTTTTATCCGAAGAAGTCACTGCAAGAGTCTGGAACGAGCTGCGTGCACACCGTGTCATTGGAATCAAACGAGGCAGGCGGCGAGCCCCGAGCTCTTGTTCTCGGGGCACCGAGCACCCTCTAGTGACCGCTGCGGCTGTGCTCGGTGCTGGGGAGAGATCCCTCCTCCCCCCGCCATGCCAGAGCTGACCTTAAGGCAGCAGGAGGCGTGAGAGCTTGGAAGAGACGCCGAAGGAAAGGGTGCTTCTCTATGGGATACGTGCCGTGTTGCCCCAGTGGCCAGGCAGTGCTAATATTAATAAATCAGTTTTATGCGGGGAAAGGAGGAGAGTTTCCCCTTCGTGATCAGATTTGCTGACATTTTATTCAGTTGTGAACTAGAGGGTGGAAGTCTCAGTGTGGCGAAAATTTGATTAGAGCTTATTTGGTCCTTGCACACCAAGCAGAGCATGGCCAAGCTGAACATTTAGAGCTACATTTAAGTAGAAAACTGTTTTTTTAGAGAAGTAAGATCTTTGTAGATGTATCTTCATGTGTCATGAAGTAGTGTTAATTTCTCTCAATTTCTTTAAATCTACTATGGAAAAAACCGCAGTGCAATGTCTTTTATTGAACTGAAGTTTTTTGACTTGTAGCCTGGTTCTGCCAAAATGGGACCTCCTTTTTACCCTGATAATGATAAAAGGATCAGAGCTTGCTTTTCCCCTCTCCTCTCCTCTCCTCTCCTCTCCTCTCCTCTCCTCTCCTCTCCTCTCCTCTCCTCTCCTCTCCTCTCCTCTCCTCTCCTCTCCTCTCCTCTCCTCTCCTCTCCTCTCCTCTCCTCTCCTCTCCTCTCCTCTCCTCTCCTCTCCTCTCCTCTCCTCTCCTCTCCTCTCCTCGTGGCTTTTGTGAGGATGTTAGAGTCACCTCTATCCTCTTGGTCAACCAGGCTCAGGAGCCACATTCTTGGTTTACCTCCCAGATAGCAAGATGGATTGCAGAGCTGTCCACACAGGGAATGCTGTGATATATTTCCTACTCTAGTAGATATGATATAAAAACAAACAAACAAACAAACAAACAAAAAACAATCAACAAAACGAGGATAGATTGTTTTAAAAGTTAATAAGATTGTTTCTAATAGTATGATAAATGATTTCTTCTGAAATATTTTCTTGTCTTTTAGGTGAGTGCACACATACTGGACATACTTCTTGTACTAGTGCTAAAGGCTGTAACAAACACAGCAGCTTGTTCCAGCAGTTGTAAATTTTCTCTGGAAATTTATCTCTTTTTAGCACCTAGTCAAATCATTTATTTTGCATGGTGAGATCAAATCTATCTTTTGTCTCCAGTGTAGAAACACTCGTCTTTAAAAATGGAGCTCTTTAATCCTGAAGGTCGAAGGCACTTAAAGCAGTGTTTAAGCCTGTCTGTATCTTTGAAAGAACTGAAGCACAGCTGTAACTTTAAAGCATGTTTAAAAATCCTGTTTTGATCAAATAGCATAAGCACATATGTAGTGCCAAGCAGATAAGGTATTGTTTTGCTGTTCTGTGGTTTCTAGATGCAAGCTTGAATGTAAAAGAAAATTTCATCAGAAAGTAGCCCAGAGAAATTGGGGCAAAAAGCTTGAGAGCAAAGTTATGGAGGGAAGCAGTGTTATGTGGCTTATGTGGCTTTTTGTACTCTTTGATACTTTTTGTATTATTGTGTTTTCATTCAGTCTGTTGACAAAGACACATTTTTTCAAAGTCACACAACGTTATTTCAGACAATAGCGTGTAGTTGCCTAACATAACAAAAGCATATTTTCTTTCTAGTTAGCCTTAACAAAATGCAGAAAAGAGAAAAATAATGGAAGTGTTTATATTATTTTTCTGTTGTAACTGAATGATGGTGATTTGATTTTGCTATTCTTACAATACGAAGGCTTTGCCTTGCAATTGGATTGACATAAAGTGTAAGCCCTCAGAAATCTGCCTGTGGGTATTAGCATGAAAGTCAAATAAACTTCATTGAATTCTTTGGCATAGAATGTATGCCAGTTTGAAATGGCAAAATCCTTACTGGGCTGTAGGCTCTGTAAAACTCATGTAATGAGAATAACAGAGCTCAGCAGAGTCTGATATTGCCTGCCGTATGCTTCCAAAAGCCCTACAGAAATCAACAGGAGGCTTGTCTATATGGAGACAGGATGAAGAAGAATCATTACTAAATCTTGCTTGTGAATGAATTTGGTAAATCCCACCCACTGGAGGGATGGATACTTCAAGGATATGATTAAGAAAAAAATACATATATATATACATACATACATACATATATATATATATATGTATATATATATCAGGGGTTTAACTAGAGTGTAAGTCACCCAACTGAAACATTATACAACTCTCTGAAATTTCAAGAAAAAGGCTCTAATCTTTTGGCTGCCTTACTCATTGTTTGGAGATAGAAAAGGGAGGAAATCAACATCCCCATGAAATACAATTACTGTAAATTGTTTTCTTTTTTGCTATTCATAATGAAAATAGGAAAGTTACCAGAAGTTACTGACTAAATCAATGGATGAAGGCCTCAAGAAGATAGTCAGCAGTGCAACTCCGGATTTTTATATGAATAACTCATAAAGAACAGAAATTATTCACAGTGGTGCTGTGAATTGCTCTGAGTGGACCAGAAGTCACCTTTGCAATGGAGAAAACTCATTAAAGTAAACATTAAAATCATGCTAAACTTTTACAGCGGATTGATCCTTTGATATCTCAGGACTCAGAGTGGGGAGTAAAAGTAAAAGACACTGCCTCCATTTTCTCTGTATCAAGAGGATGCTAGGTTAGATGTCAGGAGGAAATTCTTTCCTTGGAAGGTGGTGAGGCACTGGCACAGCTGCCCAGAGAAGCTGTGGTGCCCCATCCCTGGAGGCGCTCAAGGCCAGGTTGGATGGGACCCTGGGCAGCCTGAGCTGGTGGAGGGCAGCCCTGCCCACAGCAAGGGTTGAGATGGCATGGGCTTTAGCCCAAGCCATTCTACAAGTCTCCAATTCTGTGCTGGATGCTTCTTCAGCCCCTTGGGCTGGCTGGGGAGGCCTCAAGACTTCAAATCTTGTGAGGCAGGTGGAGATGAGCTGGGATAGAGGCTCAGCTGTGTGACACACTGCCAAGACTAAAATAAGGACTTCCCACAAGGACCTCTTCCAGATCCTAGTTGCTCCAGTCCTGTGTTGCTCAGTAATAGAAGCACAAACAGCTGGGTCCTGGGATTGCCTGCTATGTGGTCCCCATGGGGCCATTCCCATCAGCAAGGGTGGATGGAGGAGCTTCCCTCTGTTCTGCCTCACTTGAGGTGGAGCAGCACCTGCACGGTCAAGGCCCAAGGGCCAGAGTCTGGGAGTTCACCTACAACAGGTGCTGCTCTGGAGGAACATCTTTGGGTCAGCATAGGAGGAAAAGATTGACCTGGGGCTCGTGCTACTACCATTGTCAGCGCGTATCATTTGGAAAAAGTTCATTCCAAATATCACAGTCATGGCCAGGTACAGAAAAATGCTCATATTTCCATTTGTTTTCCCAAAGAGCAGGAGAGGAAGGCACTGGGAGAGGATGAGGTTGCCAGCCTCTACTAAATGATGCCATTAAAGGTGGTCACTATTTTTTACTCTTTTTTGACCACAACAGGGTTCCTGGGCAGAGAGCACATACCTGCTATAGTGGGAATTTTATACACCAGGCTGTGGTGCTGTCAAACAACATGTCCGATGTTCTGATGTTGTTACAGCAAGTATTGAGAAATCAGAAGCTGGTTGCAGTCAGACAGGCTTTAAAAACTGCTAGATTATTGAAGAAGTAATACATTCTTACTTTTTAAATTTTTTAAAAAATTTTTTTCTTTTTTTTTCAGTTTTAGAGAGTTCTATTCTCAAAATTTTATCATCCAAAGTGTTGCGAGGTTTACAAGAGTGAGAGAGAATTATGCCAGCGCTGGGTCTTTGCATGGCATCTAATACCATGAAAACACTTTTCCTTTCTCATTCCCAACCTCTTTTTTTTTGTTTTAAGAGCTCAGCACTCCTAAGCAAGGGCCTAGGACAGGGATGATGTGTTATTTGCACAGCTGCGAATTTTGGGGTGCCCTGTGTATGCCAAGTTCTGTCTAAGGATAAATAATTATGAAACACAGTATAAAATGTTACTATCATGCTCAAACCAGGAAGGGAATTGACAGTGAAACCATCTCATTTTCGAGCAGGAAAAGCTATAAACTAACAAACGGAAGAGTGTGAAAAATTTAAGGAATTCGGACATTTGCTTTAGAAATGCATGTTTTTCTGTGACTTCCTTTCCTTGGTGAGAAAGAGGTATCAAAAAGAAATTATTGTTGCCAATCTCTTGCTTCTTCTCTAAGAACAAAGGTGCTAAACCTGATAGGCTGGAAAGCATCCGTAGCCCAAGAACCTAAGTATGAGGTTAATGGACAAATATAGATGCAGTGTAAGCTGGCCAGGCTGCTTTAACATATTTGGAGATACACCCACTTATACGCAGTCAGGCTGCGGCCCTGAATCAGCAATTCCCCAGTGAGCAGACTGCATGAAACCAATGCCGAACGTGGCCCATTTCATCTGACATCTGCATCCTGCCTTGGAGCAACGTGTCGCACTTACTGCACATCAGATCACACCTGCCCAGGCAGTCACAGGCAGTGGACTTTTTTTGTTAGAAAAAAAAAAAAAAAAAAAAAAAAAGATTTTTAGTCACATATCATCAAGAAAAACAACATTGTTTTAGGACTCTTATCTCTTCACTCCCAAATATCCTGTTTCTTCGAGCTGCAGTGGCCAGGACCAATAGAAACCTCTTCCTGCCATTGGCTGACTTCATTTCCCAGAGTTAGCACAATCTCATCCGCTCTAAACAACCTCATCAAAACTTCTTTCTGGTCAGAGCGAAGCAATAATTATTATTAGCAATTATTAGCGATCAATAATCTTGATCACATTATGGCAAGCACTATTAAGGTAAGAAAGGGGTACCTTTTTCATTGGAATTTTTTTCAGTAGCGTTTTCTTTGGTTTCCTTTATCAACCTAGATAAGTTAGAATTGGGCAACACCCCCACTGCCACAATAGAGGACAACAAGATTTCCTTTGTACTGCCTAGTAAATTTCCTTTTTCCTACTCCAACCATCCGCAAGGCTTAAAAACTTCAAACTCGGAAAAAAAATTGGGTTTTTTAAATTCACTGTTCAGTGCTGTGGATTGCATATGCGAAGCCCTTTTATGAGAGCTTCTGAAATTTCTTGTAGGTACCATTCTGACAACTTGGATGTGTTTGCAGACTGACAGAAGGGGAGAGGGTGTGTGCTGAAAGGCAAAAAAGGGTTCCTAAGAGTGCTAGACTTTTGGATACTTTAAAATGTTTCTCTTGTTGATGGGGACACAAATACTAGCAAATGGGAACCAGAGGCACCAGCTCTTCTTTCCGTGTCCTGCAGATGTGCTTTTCTAGAAACTCTAGCCTGGTACTATGGACTTTTCGTAAGGTTATTTTAATGGTGATGTTAAGATCTCATGGGCGTGTTCTTTTTCTCTTAAATTTTCAGATAATAAAATTCTTATGTTGACTTATAAATTTCTCTCGGTGCATGTTTTACGTGTTTGGTTTTCTGCTTGTTTGTTTAATTTTGATTTTTGGGAATAGCTTTGTTGACTTTTTCAGGTTGTATCACTTAGAAAGTGGATTCAATCTATCCGTCTATCTATTGAGTTTTTGCTTTTCTCTGTGTTGCAGTAGATGTCAGTTACATCTATTACATCTAATAACTATGATTAATCGCAAAATTATAACTGTAACTAAATGTTTTGTGATAGTGAAACTAATTTTGTGTAAAGAGCAAAAGAGATTGCGAGGTACAGTGAGGGCAGCAGCATTGCATTATCAAATTCAGAGTCAAAGTATTTGTTTTCTTCATGGTAGACAATTCTTCATTGTCTATTTTTGTACTTTTCTAATAATGCCAGAGTTTTTGTGAGAGATACAAAGTAGTGATGGTGCTGGTTATAGGTAAGCAGAACTGCAGTTAGATTTCTTGGTAATTTCTGCCTAGCTGTTGGTATGTAAAGATCACTGAATGCTTTTTGTTATAGTTATCAAAATCTGAAAGTCTTACCTGATGGCAGCATGGTTAAGAAGTACAATGAGCCTTCTCTTTTTCCAATCACTGATGCTTTGGAGAGGCTATCTGTAGATCTGAATCCGCTTTGCACTGCTGACCAGTATCTGTTACATGCAATGGTGCTTCTGAACCGGCTGAATTCCCTTTGGTTTTGCTGCACTTTTCAGAGTGCATTTTCAGACATGAGAGGATCAGGCTCTCTTTGAAATCTTGAGGCTCAGGAGGCAAGTTTTGCATTGCTGAGAGAAAGGGGTATGTGCTGAGATAGTTATGTGGTTTTTGGTGTTTATTAAACAGAGTGCGCTCTTGATGCTGATGGGAAAATTTTCTTCAAAACTGATAGTACAGTGAGATTAGATGTTATATATGCTTTGAAGAGCTTTTATTATTTATTTGTGGTCACTTTTTCTATGATTACTTTATAATAGGGTAAGTGGTCGTGAAGAATATCTCATCCTTACTATTTCACCTCCACCTAATGCTTAGAGTGATATGAGAAGATGCCATATGCAGCTGTATGTTGTGCAGCTTGTTAGTGCAATGCAGGCAGCAAAGCCTCCTGAATGGGAAAATGCATGTTTTTGTCTCCTCGTCTGAGAATGCAAGCCCTGCAGAGTGAAATCTACACCCCAGAACGCTGTGGATTTTAGCACTTAAGAGGTAGGGAAGGGCTTATATTCTGAAGCAAGGATTTTATTTATGAGTGTAAAATGTAAAATTACTGGACAGAAATGACAGGTGCTTTGTACTCTAGGTGCAGGAAACGTACTCTGACATGAGGCTAAGCCAGTCCAAAGAGATTCAATTCCTCTTCTATGCTGAGTACACAAAGAAATTATTTAACTGAGAAGTTTCTGAAATAAAGAAATTCCATTCAGAGGCCAAAAGGGCGCTTGTGCTTGTGCTAAGTATTTTGTAATGCGATTCAGTGATGTTTTTTGCCATTTTAAAATAATGGCCCATGCTGCCTGCCATGTCAGCAGCACCAGGCTGTGGCCAGGGGAGGTAGAAAGCCTTCTGTGGGAGCTCTGTGAGGAAGCTTGCTTTCCTCTTTAGGGAAGCTGTGGAATCATTCAGTGTGAAAAGAAAACTGGGCTGCGGTTGTTCATAACTAGATAGAAATTGCTTTCGACATATACACGTGCAAAGTTGACCTGCCAGCAGAACAGTTTGATTCATCCTCCTGTCACAAACCTGCAGCCAGACCTGCAGGACTCATGAGAAATTGGACTGGCTTAATAGGGGCTTTCCCAGGAGATGCACCTCTCCTCATCCCCCAGCCTCTTCTGCTGCTTGTCTTTCCTGGAGTTGAGATTTCTAATACATTCACTTCCGTCTGTCTGCTACATTTAATTTAATCACTGTGATGCTTTTTTTGGCATTCAAAGGCTAAAATGCTTTTTCAAGTGGGGGAGGTCTCCCAGACATGAGGATTTCAGTGCCAATGTGACATGTACTCTTCTGGCACCTGGCAGATACGTGCAGAAGCACAGTTATGCATAGCCCTGAAGCTGAAGGCTGTCGAATCAACACAATACTGCTAATTATAATCATCCCGCTTGTTACAGTAAATACCATGTTAAAAAATCTCAAGGACTTCTGAATAAGGCATGTCTTTTTTTTTCTTTTTTTTCTTTTTTTTTTTTCTTTTTTTTTTTTTTCTTCTTTTTCTAGACTTGAGCAGAAGTAAAAATATCTATCCTGAAGGTCATTTCATGTTGTTTTGTTTTGTTTTTTTAATTTTTTTTCCTATATTTTTTCCCATTATCCCATAGTGAAGGAAAGAACGTGAAAGAACATGATGAAGAAAAATGCAACTGGAATCATAATTTCTTACCATGTACCAAATCTTGTTAAATGTCTTTACCTTGCACTAATTCTTATAAAAACTGTTCAGTAAATTATCATGACTTTGCAATAACCTATTGATTACACTTGTGGATATTTCTTTTACTCTAATTTAATTATAAATATGTGAATGTTCCCTTTCCATTAGGAATTTCTAATGTAGTGCTTGCATGGAAGCTATGACTCCTGGGAGAAAAAAAAATCTGTATATTTGATAAAGGGCAGGAGAATCATCATTGTGACTTCAAAGACCTGAGAATATATGAATGTATTTGTACAGTTTGTATTGTTGTATGGATGTATGAATGATTAAAGCAGTATATATCTATATCTATATATATACATATATAGTGGCAAGATAATTTGTGAGAAATATTACAAAAAAATTAAGTTAGTCTGTGTTTCTTTCTATAGCATTTTTCTCTCGTATTCTTACAGAAAATTTAAATACTCTCGTATATTTCTACATCCAAGGAAAACTACAGTCAGTTAAAAAATATCTGTTCTTGGCATATTTGAGTCTGTTTAGAGATCTGCATCTGCACTGAGGCCAGTAGAACTAATACAGAAATTTGTACTTCTGCTCCTTGCATAAAATTAATTAAGTAATTCATTAGTTGAAGATTGTTCTGTTTTTTTTTTCTTTTTGTTTTGTTTTTTTTTTTTGTTTGCTTGTTTGTTTTGTGTGTGTGTGTGTGGGGGGGGGGGTAGGGGGTCATTATTCAGTTAGCAAATGATTCACTTAAAACCTGAAAATTGGTTTTGGTGTGACAACACAACTGTCTTAAAGTCAAGTGCACACCTAAGAGCTACGGTGAATCTGAAATAAGAGCAGAGTGCCTTAAGTCATTTAAACTGATCTTGCTTTATTCAAAGTTTCCACCAATTTCAAGAAGTTCATAGAATCAGAGAATCATTAAGTGTGGAAAAGACCAGCAAGATCATCTAATCCAACTATCTGTATTTCATTGCAATAAAGACAGTAGAATCAGACCTATACTAATTTCCAGGTAAAACATGATTTCTGACTCAAATAAAGAATTTCAGTTAAGAAAAAGACATAAAAGAACAAACAAACAAACAAAAAAAAGATATTTTGAGGATATTTTCTTTTGCTCTTAATCATCAGTCATTTAACTTGAGCCGATTTGTGGCTGCATGTGCCAAAACTAACTCTAGAATAAGGATCTTGCTTTCCAGAAGTAAGTCCCCAGGCAAGGAACAACAGCTGGAAAATGCGTATGTTTGACTGCCTGGGTTGGTTTGTTTACTTGTTTTTTCTTAACAAGAACTATATTATCTCTTAACAAAATGTTTTTCAGCAAGATCCATGAGTTACAAAAGGCCTTTCAGAAATAACCTTTAAAGAATCAAGTGTTCTTGGAGAATGATTTGCTGAAAGATAAATAGAGAAGTATTTTTAACAAGTGTCTGTGCCAAAAGAAGATATTTATTTTCCAAGTGACAGTTTGTAATCCAGTAAAAATATATAATGTTGTTCCCTTGCAAGCAAATAGATTTCTTAATGCAATTTTCTACATCAAGCCAGCAGAATTATTTTGAAAATCAATAAAGCAGAGAAAAGAAAACAAAAATTGAATGTGTATTACTTGTGTTACCAATTTAAAGAAAGTTGATGGGATTTAGTAGGATGTATCACATGCAGTGATAAGTCAGCCAAGTCAGTAAAAAACTTTGCATTGACTGCAACATGACTTCTATCAAATTTACCATTAACTAGTTAAAAAATAATTTCCTTTGTTGGATAATTACACAGTAGAGAAATATCAGCATTTTATCATGTCAGTTGTGAAAAGTCTGGAGTCAGACCAAATGAGCATGCGTTCTGTTTCTTATCCTGCTGTCCTTAATATATGTTTGTGTATTATGGAACAAATATTGCCTGTGTTCAAAACACAGACAAAAATACAGAAACTCTGAAGTGCTTATATGAAAAAAGAATCAATCCTTTCCTTAAAGGATGTATGTTTGCAGGGTTTATTTTAATGTTGCAACCAAGCCTGCCTGAGGTTGGATAGTAGTTTTCTAGTTGTTCCTTGACTCTCCTAAAATCACCTACCTTTTAAAAGGGTGACTATGTAAACAAGTCATCACAGTGAACAGAGAGAGAAGTTGTTTCAGGAAATCTGTTTCCAATCTGAATCTGTATCAGGATTGGAAACCTGTATTACAAGGAAGCTCTCTCTCTCCCTGTTCATGCATCCTTATGTATACAGCTGCTCATTTTTACTACACAGTCATCCTATTAGAACCATTAGACACTGGTTAATAGCTTGTAAATACTGATTAATAACCAGTAAATATTGGTAATGTTTGTGGTTTCTTGTTTTTGTTTTTTTTTTGGTTTTTTTTGTTTTTATAATACAGTATTAAGATCAGTGATTACTACCATTAGTAACTATTCTTTACAAATATTATTTGTTTCAAAGTAAAATTAATTAAATGAAAATAACATCATAAATATCATTGAACTTCAAATAATTAAAAAGAATGATTAAGAACAGCTGAAGGAGACTTCAGATGATCATCCAACAGGCTGCCCACGGAGTTGGTGGATTCACCATTTCTGGAGGTGTTCAAGAGCTGTGTGGATGTGGCACTGAGGGACATCATCAGTGGGCATGGTGGAGATGGGCTGATAGTTAGTCTAGATCTTCAACCATAATGATTCTGTGTTACTATGTAGAATGAACCAAACAAATGATCTTTCAAACATATTTTGGAAATGAATGAATGAAAGGAAGGCATGGGATGCAGTGTCTCCCTTCACTTACAGCCTGTGTTTATTTGGGATGTACACTGCAACCCATGGGTAGGAAGTGGTGTCACTAGGCTGGTGTTAACCCCTTCACACTAGGAAAAGATCCAACTTGCTGAGTGAAACATGTGGCCTGGTTATGCAGTGCTTGATAGATGGTAAGGAAATACAACAACAAATTACAAAGACTGGGTATATGGAAATACCTGAAGGAAGAGGTAGTGAGTGACTTATTTATGGCAAGTGGCCAAGCTCTTTAAAACTACCTGACTTAAGAGAGATCAGAGAGCATGAAATAGTGCTCTAACTGGGAAAAGCTTCAGGCATTTGGGCTTGCACTCCTCTTCCTTAGCTGCTAAAGGCTGTGCTTACACTTGGACAGAGAAAGCTTTGTGTGACAAATCCCTAATTACATCTGTGCGGCAAGAAACAAGTGGCAGCATATAAATTCTGGACAGAAGATTTTGCATAACATCAGTGCTAGCCCATAAGATTTTTTTAAACCTCATTCTTTAGAGCTGAAAAACATCTTTTTTTAGACTATGTGTTTATTATCTTGATAAACAGTAAAATGCTGCCACAGCAATTACCTTGATGATAAAGAGTCTGTAGACAGATACTTCCTGCATTCATTTCCTGCCAAGATAAGTTGCCAAAATCAGGGACTACCAATACAGGAAATGCTTTCAATAGGAACTTCCTATCTGTTAATATGTAATTCACTGAGAAGATCTAAGCCCTTCTCGCTTGATATAAAGGTAATATTTCACCTGTTGCTGTTTAAACATTTAAGCCACATTACAACAGATCAGTTTGTGTAAAAATTTAGGACCAATGCTTTTACATTGAACTATTAAATGTATTTATGTATATACATTCCATTCAATGGTATAAAAGATGGCCCTGCATTTACCACCTGTAAATTGAGGTGGTTCAACATACACTGTCATTCTGTCAGGCTAAGAGCAAGAAGCCTTTCCCTGTCTTCGTGCTCGTTGCTTGCATCCTTTCCCTATTTGTATGCATGATCAAATAAAATTTATGTTTCACTAACGCTTGAGGTGTACTTCTCCAAAAAATAGCATGTTCTGAGTATATTAAAGAGTCATCTCTTGCAATCTACAGACATATATATTTAATTAAAATAACTGAAATGGAAATTTTGCCACACTCTACACAGAAATAAAACCATGGCTAGGCTGTACATTTGAACTTCTGGTAAGAAAAGGAGAAACCTGGAACAAAAGAAAAGCAAACAATGCCAGAAAACCTCCACAGCTAACTGTAACGTCAAGGTAATTGCTTTTGGGCACACAAATAGAATGAATGAGGATTTTGGAAACCTTGAGTGAAATTGGCCAAAATGAAGTCCAAATTATTTGGCCAGTGGCTTGACTGGGGCCAGGCTTTCACCCAAGTTATTCATGACCTCAGCCCAAATATTATGCATTGTTCTGCCAATGACTCTTGTGGAGTCATGCCAAGTTTCTGCCACTGTGTCTGAGATCAGTATCTTGGCCTTTCCCTATAGAGCTGAGAAGTGCTTTGCTATTGTGGCTTTGGATATATCATGCCTTTTCATCTTTGAAGAACAGACAAACATTCAGTTATCCCCTTAAATTAGTATGGGAGGGACAGATATTTAGCTTCGCGTTGTGATCTAAATGGCTGGCAATCAGAGTGAATTTACAAACTCTTTCAAAGAACACTGTGAAGATGTTGCTTGGAATACTGGCTTTTGGACATGAGAGCTGGTCCTGTTTGGTCCTGACCCAAAAGCCTGGTTCCTGAAAATGGGTTCTTCTGTTTGAACCTGGTGTTGATAAGCAACTCCTACGAGGCCATGGGTGAAGAAGCTCTAGGAAGTTGCCCCTTGACTTTAGGTTCACAGCAGTGCTGGGGAAGTACATGTTCCATCCTGAAAGGAATGTCCCTAGTACATGATTAGCCAGCTCTTATCTACTTGCATACATTTTTATTATTGTTAGTCTTTGGCGTATTCACATCAGCTTCCCTCATGCATAAGGTATTCCCATGGAAAGTTCTCATTTTTTTTACTAATCAAATCAACTCACTAATGTAATAGCCAGACACATTTTTTGCATGGTTTCCATGCAGCCATTACCTTGTAAAAAATTTTCCTGTGATTTGTCATCAAGGCACAGTTGCATGTACCGTTTTCATGGAATTCAGAATCTGATTGTTTAGTCTACATAAAGGGGGAAAGAAGAGGGGGATCCTGTGCCTTTAATGTTGTTTATAACGGTTGGACAGAGCTTGTCAGGTGAAGGTTAATTGCTCTCCAGTTAAAGCAGTTCTCTGCACAGATGGGTTATCAGGACTGAACACTCGTTACAAGATTAATCTCATTTCCGACAAGACTTCCCTTTCCTTCAACTGATTTTTGCTCAGCCATTGGACCTCTCACCAGCCGTTAAAAGCAGGGTGGGTTACCTCTGGGATATTAATGCTTGTGTGCAGTGAAACAATACAAAGCGTGTGTCATATCGGTAGGGAACATCTTTAGGAGACAGCACATTTCAGTGCTGTTCTGAAGGTCGAGATTCATAAACAACAGAAACAATCAGGAACATTTATTTATCGCACTTAATGAACACAAATTCCAGCTGAATCATCTGTAGTCTTCCTTTTTCATGTCTGCTCTACTCTAAATGTGACATTTTTTAAGTTCCAAAACTCTGTTCTTGTTGAAAGGTTAGTCAACAAAGTAGAGATGTAGAAATGTGAGATATGGAACCCCAGTCTATCTATGCTTATGTCTGGTCAGTTAACTGATAGATGCAGTCGCTTCAGTAAATGCTTGTTTCAGCAGGAGGAAATTTAACATGGTACCCACTTGAAGAAATTCAAACTTCATGTTTTGTTGTAGTTGTTGTTGTTGAACTCTACATCAAACCTGCTGAATTTTCATTTTTCCCTAAGCTGAAGTAAACCGGAACTGGACCCACTACATTCAATGGGCTGCAGAAGCGTGAGATGGATGTAAAGTGAATATAAATGTTCTTAATAAAATATTGCCTTTTTAACCAAATATGCAGCAGGTCTGCCAGTCCAAGGGTGTCCTGAGCAATTGGGTGGAGTTTGTTCAAGGAGGCTATGGTATGAACACAAGTGTATCACTAGAGTGTTGAGTCTATTTTCAGGAGTTCTGATACAACCAAAATAACACAACTTGGCAAAAGTATCTGACTGCCAAGTTTCTTCCATGCTGATTTAGTCAGTAAATTCCAAAACACTAAACAAGTACTCAAGGCAACAAACAGGGTAGTTCTTATGTTTCCTCAGTTTCCTGTTCTGGCTTAGGATCAGCACAGTCCTATCTGTTTAAGGCACAGAGTCTCTCCCACTGATTTCACTAAGCTTTGGATTAGGCTCTGTAAAGGGTCACAGGCAGCACAGCATTCATCTGTAATGGTCATTATAGATGTGAACCATTAGACAATATGAATGCATGCCAAACTGAAAGCATTGGAGCTATTCCAGATATGTTTTAGATTAAAAACATGCCTACCTGCTTCATCATCCAGGGCTCTGCAATGGAGATGTGATGGACCCCACTTACTTTTTATTGAACAAATTAGATGGGACATTAGGACAGAGGTGTTTGCAGCATGTACAGTCAGAGAGGTTAAATACTAATGAGCCTTAAGTACAAGGAGACATCAAAAGATTATGTTATTTCTTCCATTCTAGAGTCAATATACATAAGTAACTCTGACTGTAGTGTGTCCTATTTATATCATATTTCCATGGAAACTAGGACAGATACAAAGAGCACAATGTCACAATTTAGTAGAGCAAATTCAATTTTTTCAGCATAATCATCATCATTAATCAATTCACATGGATCAGCTGACTGAGATGCTCTTCATTTCATGGTGTGAAAGCTGTTCATGTTTGTCCAGAATGTGGCTTGCCTTTCACATCGTTGTTACCACTGTTGAAATGCATCATTCACCACCTCACTGTGCTCATATCCACTCCTTGGTCCCCAGTACAATTCAGTAAGAGCCAATTAATGTCTGTGGGTGCCGTTTTCTCTGCATGGAGGAATTTAGTGATACACCTTTGTGTGATATATGCATATAAGATATGCACTTCTATGTCTACCATCTCTTTTTCAGACTGCTCCTCTGCTGCTATCTGTCATATGGCAACAAAATGGAATAGGATACTGGCAGGAAGGTTCAGTCTCTACTGCCATATCTATGACATAATGGGCCAACGTGATAAAATAGGAAGCATTGCTTTTGGAGCAATTCTTGTGTATAAAGATAGTTCTTTGGTCATAAAGGTTACATTCTATCTTTAAAAATGACAATTGCTTAAATATTTTAGTCATAAAAGTGGTCTAATGACTACGAGATTAAAAATAATTTTTCCCTTGATTTAGAATTCACAGGTTTTAAGGAAATGTACTCAGTGCAGTTATAGAACTGAAATGAAAGGTAGACAGGAATTTAACCTCTGGTGATCAGCTTTAGAAACTGTTTGTATGCAGAGCCAAAGAAATTCAAGTGGATTCTATTACTGGTTCAAATAAGATAGGAAAAGTACTTAATAAATCTTGACAATCCCAATGGCTTCTTTCTGCTGGAGCACGCAAGTTTAGTAGAAAGTTTTTAAATAAAAATAAAATAAGTTGAAATAAAAATAAAGTTGAAATAAAAATAAATAAGTTGAAATTTTCCAAAAAAGGTCCTATGGGTTAGGTTGTTAAATCTCTGCTTAGACCCTGTAATAAGGCTCTCCATTTTGCAAGGTTGTGAACAACTGAAGAGTTCTCAGTGCTTCTGATTTTGTAGAAGCATACAAAATCATTGGATGGATTTCTGAAGGTGAAATACTTCCTCATGATTTAAAAGTGTCCTTGTGCCAGTTTTGGTTACCTGTGTGGGGAAAACAAACAACAATACCTATTTAATCAAGTTAAATTAATTAACATACTTAATTACTGTAAGTAAAAAAAGGAAAAATTGAAAGTGTTGATAACTTCTTTCCTCGAAAAAGACTTTGGTTACTAAAATAATGTAATTGAAAAGCTAAAAAAAGAGCTTCACACAAGAGATGAATTTAGACAGAGGCATTGCTGTACTCTTCTTCCTCTTACCTTACTCCCAACCTGTAAACTTTAACAGTTGAAAGGAAACAAAGCTGAGGTTCTCCAAATCCTCTCCTGTATTTTCCTTCCTACCGTTACTACGCTGAAATGGAGGCTGTTTTTATCTTGCAGGTTAATAACTCTTGTTCATGTTAAACTCTTCAGAACTTTCATTTGATGATTTTACATTAGGCTTTTATTTGCATAAATATCAGTGACATTATTTCAGATTAAAAAATGCCACTAACACAATGAATATTGAGGATTTAACAACTACAATTACTTTTTAAAATATATTTGAATACCTGTTTGATAAAATATTTGAAAATATTTTGAAGTATAGCATGATCTTTACAATTATGTGTAAACTTTTGAACTTCAAGTAATTCTGAATGGATTCTTTCTCTATAACGGTGCCACGTCCTTTCCAATTAGCATGATTGTTATGTCCGAGCTGTCCTCATATTCACTAATTTTTCCCACCTGCATCACATATTGGATCTGATCTTTTAGAATACAGACTAGAGCAAATTCAATCCCAAGTGTATTTCTCTTCTGATTCTTCATAGGCTTCATAGTTTTCCTCTTTCCTAGAGGTTTTGTTTGGCCTTGACCTCTGTGAGTCTTAGCTGCCTCTCAGAGGATGCAACTCTTGCCAACTCTCACAATTTTTTTCAGGAGTCTTGTGATACTTAGTGGTTTTCTTAAAGTCCAGTTTCTTATGCTTGAAGAACTCAGTTTCCATTTCCATTTACAAAAGACTCTTTGGTACTAAAGATTTTACCCTAAGGGCTTGATCCAAAGTACATTACTTTTTAATACTCCACATTTCTGGATCCTGACTTAAAAAACTTCAGATGCTTTTGTGTGACAGAGCTGAACTCGACACAGAGCAGGGACCCTGCAGAAGAACTGCATGCACCATTTAGATAATTCTTACCTGTTTTTAAGAGGGCTATACATACTGTTTCTACCACATAGGTGTTGTCCTGGACTTGTGAGCAAAAGTAGATCTCAAGAAAAGCAAGAACCTTGCTTAAGATTTGAGTGCAGATGAACTCTCGCTAACCTGGGATTTTATGGTGCACTTCTTAATTAAAAAAGTAATGAGCAGAACATATATCTTATCATGTTTCTAGTTTCTAAACTAGTATCCAGATGGATTCTTACCATCATATGTCCAGTACTAAGTCTTACTCCTGAAACTGTAATTACATAAAACTGAAAGTTCAACCTATTAGATAAATATATTTTCTGTATTATAATTGATAAAGCCTTCAGCTGTTTATTTTTTAAACCAGAAAATGCCTAATGTTCATAATATCACAGGTAGATATAATGCATCTCTCTATATTAGTGACAGTTTTCCCTCCACGTATTTGAATTTATGGAACTTGAAGGCTTTTGTGTGACACTGGAGAAGACTGATTAAAGGGGCTGGTAAATTGCTTGAGAATGGTCATAATGAGGTGGGGTGCCTGTGAAACCAGGGGCTTTGTTTTCCTATTCTTTCTGACTGCTCTGCTGTTCTGTTCATTTGTGAAAAGAGGAGGACTCCAAGAAATACACAAGGTTCAATAAGACCGGGGAAAACATTGCAAAAGGTTCTATATGAAAGTTTAAATGTGGAAGTTGAGAGCAGTAATACACAATGTTTAAGTTAAGGTAACAGTAAGGAATTTACATCAGAATTTACATTCATGACACCTCATGGAATAGTGTATGTTATGTTTTTCACCTTTTGATCTGCTTTTTAACTTCATTATTCACATTTTAAAGAGCTTTTCTTGTTCTCAAACCATCGTGCTACTTTTTTATTTTTATTTTTATTTTTATTTTTATTTTTATTTTTATTTTTATTCATTTTATTTCATTTTACTTAATTCTGAATTGAAAACTAACAGTCTTATTTTTTCAGCTGACCCCAGAATTTTGGTTCAAATGAACCTAAGGTTCAGAAAGATCGTGAAATTTGGCAACTACTGCTGTTTAAAAGGAAGCTTGATGAATACTCAGAATTAACTCTTAAAATCTTAGTTAGATAAGATAAACCAAATAGGATTGGGATGATGCTAAAAAAAGGAACTAGTAACTTTGATAATGGCACTAAAAATGAATGCTCAGCAGAAGCCAAAACAATGCACTTTCATCCAAAGTAATTTACAAATGACTGTATAACCAGCAGCAACAATAATAGTGAGTGGAGATCAATACTCATAAAAACGCAATAGAAGGTGGGAGAACGAAATCTGCCAGGGACATACTTTTAGTCCTAAAGTATCCTATGGAGAATAAACTGATTTCTTGAAACTGTCAGTTGCTTTAGCATAATGAGGGTACTAGGAGGAAAGAAAAATAAAATCACCACCTCCTCTGCTCTGTGAAACTGCTGTCTTTTTCAGGAAAGTTGTGTTAGGATAAAGGTGAACGCTTCCCTATCTGTTACAGAGTGCCTTACGCCTAGCAAATGGCAGATACCTGGCTGTCCTAAGGAAGTGATGCCTTAGGAAGGACTCCTCAGTTTGTACATGTGAACGCATTCTCTTTATTATACATGGTTTAGCAAAGACTATTTGCAAACTCAGCTGGCTCAGAAAAAACTGCACTGTCCTGTCACTAAAATATCCAAACAGAGCCTGCATGAAAAAATGCATTCAAACACTGTGTTTTTCTAAGCTATATCTTCTATATTTGCTGTAGCATGAATGTTTAATATCTATGCATTCTATTTCAGTCTTTACCCAATGTGTTGGCTAAATGTTAATTCTACCTTCTTTTGGAGGATGAAAGAATTTTAATGCAGAAGCTTGCAAGGGAAATATCCAATTATCTGATCTTCAGTATCACATTTTTTTCTCCTTTCTCTTTTAGTTGTCTTTCTTAATTCACTTTCTAAACATTCTACAACCTATGGTTTTGCTAATCAAATATCAAAAGATATCTCTTAGCTAAAATAAATTATGTTTTAAAGTTAGATTTATACACTGCTCCAAAAAAACCCACCCTGTTAAAGAGATGAATGTTTCATCTTTATATGGAATCATAGGATCATTTATGTTGGAAAAGAAATCTAAGGTCATCAATCTGTTTTCTCTGCTTTACGTAACCCTCAGTTGTTCTCAAGATCTAAACACATCTCCAAAGGATAGAGTTGGTTTCACACTGTCTCCTACATCTTCACACAATTATCCTACACTTCTTTCCACCAGAAACTCAGTTTATCTAGCTGTATATTTAGGTCTTGATGAAATGCTTTTAAGAATAGCTTACAGATGAAAAATCTATCAGAATAATGAAAGCACAGAAGAAAAACAAACAAACAAAACCCACATAGTCCAGTACTTTTTTTATGTGCATGATCAGCAGCTTGCTAATTGCTCTGTGTTTCTGCCAGAGTACAGGACATATTGTCTATGTTAATTCCCAAGTTGTAAGGCAAGTGGGAACAGAGTTATGTAGCAGAGATGAATCAGAGCAAGTTCTGTACACACATGATCTGGTGGCTAATGATTAGAGCAGAGCACTAGAGAGGAGTCTTCTATTATATCCACACATCTTTGAAAAATTCAGTGTGACCTGGAAAAATCACTGCATTTAATTTCCAGGTTCCCATCCTGTGATTTTCAGAGTTTTTCTGTTTTCCATTGAACTGGTATCAGCTGTCTCTTGTTGACAAACAGTACCATTAATAGGAGTGCTCATGTAAGAGATCAGCATGGAATGCAAAATTCTGAGCTACTGAGTTTTGAAATGAGTAATGTTGTTTGCTTTGCAATAATTGATGATCTTGCTAACACCTAGTAAGTATGGTGAGAGCTAGGAAAATATCTTCAAGGACTGAACTAGAAATACACAATCAGAAACTCTGAACTTGGAAAACTTCTTATATAAGAACTGAATTTTCAAATAATGGATTTTAAAGCTAATTTTTCTGTGTAAAAAAAAAAAGTAATACTTAGTGTACTCAATGTAGAAATGCTATTTGCAGAGAAAAGTAGAATACAAGGTGATGTAGGAATGTAAAATGTTTCTAGCAAACCTTTTCCCTACAGTTGTGACTGAAATCCAAAGCTTTAGAGGGCAATAAACAACTTTAAAACATGCCTGGTCAGTGATGAAATACTCAACATGAGGAAGCAAAAATCTTCCTGAAGCCTTAGATCTGTTTTCCATATTCTTACAAAAGAGTTGATTTATAAAGTTCTGTTTTAGATTTCAGCCTTACTGAAAGTACCTCTTAAGGAAAATGTTCAGAAAACTTATTCAGAAGAACCACTGTTCTCTAACTAAAACCAAGTATCTATTTTGATAATTTCCAATGAAGCAAAATTAGTTTACAACAAGCAGTTTAAAATTGGTGTTAAAAATCCTCAGCAGTTTGTATTTGGGCTAGCTGCACAATTACAGTCTGAAGAAATGTTCACTTTCAATATCTGTGTAGATCAAGCACAGATATGTGAGGCTGGGCACCTATGTGTACTGAGCATTGCAATTAGTAACCTGGCTTGTAAGTACACTGAGCACCTACAACTACAAAATCCTCATTAACTGGATGAGTTCCAGGTGAACTGAATGATATATGAAAAAAAACCCAAAACTCTAAGACTTTCCTTGGTCAAAGTCCAGTCTTCAGTGTTCAGGATTTCAGAGGGGAAAAAAAAAAGCATAAAAAGCCCACCTTTTTGCTCTCATATCAAGTGCTTTTATTAACTAGCTGTTGCCTTTGGCTAACCTCAACTGTTGGCAGGTCCTGCCATCATCAAAAGCCAAGCTTCAACATTGCAAAAGGGTAGGAAGATTCTCTATATGATGAGTGAGAGTTGTCCTTTCTTTGATGGGATGTGCTGCATTAAGGAATTTGCTCCATTGCATGCAGGGATATTCCCTCTCAGACTGAGTGGACTTCTATAGATGAGAGGGATTGGGACTTAGAGGAGAATGCGGGGGTCACTGTGAATACTACACATTGCATTCTTTCCAGCCTGTTCTCCCCACAGTGAGGTCCAGAGGTGGCCCTAGTCAGTTCAGATGCATCTAAAATAGGAGGGATCCATCCAGGAACCCCTTGACACCTTGATGTTGGCAAAGATAGGGAGACAAAGCAGCTGCAGGAGCCAGGACAGGAATGAGTCACATCTATGGTTTTAGCTAGGTTTGTTCCAATTTGTGCTGTGTCTCTTCCCTCTTCCTTAGTCTTTTCACTACCATTCATTTATCTATTTATCTATTTATTTATTTATTTATTTGCCAGCATTGCAGAGTATCTTTTCATTTCTTTATTACCTGTTGTGTATCACATTCAGATTGAGAAATAACCTTTGGCATAAATGTGACAGTCATGTCGGTCACTCTATGCACTTAATTAGAGTTTTGTACCCATGTCCCTCCCCTGTTAGTTGCAAATATTTTCCTTTCCCATGTTGCGTCTAGTTCTACATAACATTCATAGTTAGTAAATACTATTGAAGCATTTGAAATATCCTTTTTAGCTCCAGTACCATGGAAGTTTAAAAGTCCATAGTAGGAAGTCATCACACTGTGGTATAAGTCTTGCTCTATATCTTATTCTTTGTGGAGTACATTTATAATAGAATCATAGAAGTTGGAAGGGACCTCACAGCCCACCCACCCCAACCCTTGCGTGGACAGGACTGCCCCCAACCAGCTCAGGCTGCCCAGGACACCATACAACCTGGCTTTGAGCACGTCCAGGGATGGGGCACCACAGCTTCTCTGGGCAGCTGTGCCAGCACCTCACTGCCCTGTCAGTGAAGAACTTTCCCCTAACCTGAACCTCCCCTTCTTGTCCTATCTATGATAAGATCTTGCTGACATATGGTAGTGTTATGGATTGTAGGTGATTGGAAACTCCGTATTTCTGCATCTTTTACTGGCTAAAGAAAGAAAGAAAAAAAAAAAACAAACCTGTAAAAGCAGTGTCTCTCTTCCCAATGATTTGAGAACCAGTCAGATTCATGATCTGGAGAAATGTGATCCAGTTTTCCTGCTGATTGCACAGTTTTTTCTTTCTAGCATAATTGTCATGGACAAGAAGACAAAAATAATTCTTTCCTTACTTTTATTCCTTCTTTCTGCTCTTACGTCCGTGACAAACCATATACTGAACCAAGATTTTAACATGCCAATGGTGACATTTATCATTGGCTTTTATCATGTGTCTCGATGAGTGATAGATATTGTACCTGTGGGAGTTTAATGTAGGGGTTTTCTTGGTTTACTGAACGCGAGGAACTTTGAAGATTATTCAGGTCAGCCAGGAACTTAATCAACATGATTTTCTGGTTTTCTCTTCATATAGACTGACATGTACCATTTTGCCTTATATAGTCCATACCTTCTTTTTTATTGGATTGCAGGGAAGCATAAATGGTATCTTTACATTCCTTACTGATTCAGCTTGAAAATGTGACCAAGTATGGCTTGAGTAGTCTATAAAAGGAGATGGTAGTTTCTGGCTCTCAGACATATAAAGGTGTTCCTGGAAGCTCAGAACCCAAAGTGCAAATCAGTTAGCCTTCTGGATGATTTTGAAACCTCAAATCCTTTGAAATAGTTGGCAACATGCCTATTGCATATTTACAGTTACACAACTCTTCCCCTCTGAGACTTTTAAAAGTTCCTCCTTCCTTTTTATCTTCAAGTCCCTTGGCAGCATCAAAACAGCTTTTCTCCCTCTCTTCTCTCTCCAGCCCTTCCCTTTCCAACTCTCACTCTCCTTGGTATGGTACATTGTTCTTTGGAAACGGGTTGTTTTGAGTTCACACTTTATTTTCCTGCTGTTTTTCTGGGAAGCTGTATGTGACACAAAAGATACGGGAGCAGCTTATAGGAAATGGGTTTGTTTGGGGAAACAATAAAAGAGTAACAGCCTGCATACCTCTCTTGTTTGTATATTTGAAGGTATACTGTAGAGTATATGGAGATATTTTTGGGGTCATTCTTCAGTACAGTCAAAAAAAAAAAAAAAAAAGTAAATTCAGATCTTTTCTTTTAGCATAGCCTAAGCTTTCCTCTAAACAGCTCCATTTCTTATAGTAATGCTTATTAGATGCCTCGTTTTATTAGTGAGGTATAAAGGAAAGCATCTTGATATTTCCTCTTGCTGTACTGAATGTGTAGTTCAGTGTTCTGCATTTTATATTGTTTTCACTGGAGTTGACTTTCTTAGTTTACTTCTCATTAGTGGCAGCAGGTGGTCTTTTCAGTTTTTTTGGAGCTAATGTTGGTGTCATAGAAAACTGAAGTCAATGTAAGAACTGAATGGCAATTGTTTTAGTATGAGGAACAGTGCTAGCTATTGCTAACTTAGAAAAGATGCTGCTACAGGGAAAAAAATATGCAATATTTTTTCTTGTTGCCAAATCAGATATTGCTACATACATTTTCCTTTTCTTCTTCACACGTACAATTTAAAATATCCCATAACCTGTTTCTTCTGCATGCCTGATGGGGCAAAAAACATCATCATGGAGACATGAGTGAAGTTGGAGGTTACCCATATGTGATAGCTCTCCTTTAAAAAAAAAAAAAAGAAAAGAGAGAGAGAGAGAGAAAGGAAGAAAAAGAAAAAAGGAAAAGGAAAAGGAAAAGGAAAAGGAAAAGGAAAAGGAAAAGGAAAAGGAAAAGGAAAAGGAAAAGGAAAAGGAAAAGGAAAAGGAAAAGGAAAAGGAGAAGATTTTTTTGAAAATAATTATTAAATGTTCTACTTTTGTATTGGCAATTTTCTTTATAATCAAATTACTTAAGAGCCATAATGACTTCAATTAACCATACCAGTCTCCTTGAGTGAACTCATAGTTCTTAAGCTAAAATGACAATATCATACTTTATACTGGTTCAGCAAAGCAGGTTGAATATACTTAAATCTAAGCACATGCTTAACTTTGTCATTATTTTGCTAAGTACTTTCCTGTGTTAGTCTTTGCAAGTGTAGAAGTGTCTTAATACTGTGACATTCAACCCCATATTAATTTCATTAGTCATGTTTTGTGGCAAATGACTAAAATAACATGCACTGAATTATGAACCAATATATTCATTATAAACAATTATAGGAAGGTATGTTAGGCTATACTCTATAAAGGTTATCATGACGGGAAGCCATATTTTATATACTCACTGGGCATACTTGAAAAGTTCATTCTGAATTTAGAAAGATTACCCATCTGGGCAATACTCCATATGCTATTAAAATGGGGAGTACAATGAGTACTATGAGAGGCATAGAAATGTGTATATTCACCACATACACAGAAGATCCAGGATAAAATGTGGCTGTGGAAAAGGAAGGGAAGCTAATGTAAGCAAAGGACTTCTCTGTTACAGTGCAGAAGTGGAGAAAACTCTTGATATAGTAACTTCTTAAAAAGTGATAGCAATTCGCATTTTAATTTCATTTATCTAGTGGGGAAAAGTCAGTCAAAAATATCATATCCAAATGTATCAAATACATTTGGAAGTAAATGAAAGCATTATTATAAGTAAAGGTCACTTAAGTGGTATTTTTTTGCAGAAGCTATCAAGCGGGGAAATTACTTCAGTAGACGCTAAATGTGAGGACTGTTCTCTAAATAAGAAGGTCAGAATTTCAAATGTGTATGAAAGGGAGCACAGGGGAGCATCTGAAACCTTCACAGGGTAAAGCAGCAGGTGAGAGGGCCCTCAGCTGCAGGGGTCCTTGAGCTGCAGGAATAGCCATCAAGGGCACTGGTGAACAGTCCCTCCTGCCTCTCTCCAGGCTGGTCACTGTGTCTGGCTGCTGATCTGAGAGCTCTGGCCAGATTTAACTGATGATATGCCCAGTGGACACCCTTTTGATTTCTCCCAGGTGTTTTGTTGTTGTTGTTGTTGTTGTTTTCTGTTTGTTTGTTTGTTTGTTTGTTTGTTTGAGATAGCTTATGTTATATTGGGAGTTACTGGCAATTTTTCTAACAATAAAGTGAGTGACTTGCTCACTGTGCATGCAAGTACACACATGCGCATGTGGATGAGCAGAGTACAAAAGTGGACTGTGGGAAAGGGATGGGTTGCCTGCAACATTGGTGTTCAGCTCATGGCCCTCATCCAAGTGTTATTTCCCCAGTGTCACTAGGCATTCACAAAAAACAAAGGTTTGTCAGAAAGGAAACTAATTTGGATGCCCTTTTCAGTTTTGTGCCTACTGCTTAATTCATTCATCAGTACCTTATTCGTAAGGTATTTCTCATCACTTTCCTGGTGAGTTGTCTGTGGTATGCAATACACCTTCAAGAAAAGTATTTTAAATCCTAGATGATGATGATGATGATGATGATGATTCATAGACTGAGGATGGAATTATCTAATAATTGTATACAGAAGCTTTTGTTTGTATATATAATAGGTATATATAATTATACATACAAATATATCAACCCACCACAGTTAATAAATATTAAACTTAGTATAAATGCAATATATAATTTTGTAGTTTTGGCTAAGTGGTAGAAAAAAGAGCTGCAAATACTACCATCTTGTCATAACACCAGAGAGATATTTGAATAAGGCAGAAAAAAAAAAAAAAAAAAGTAAAAAATGGTATTTTTATTCTAAGAGTTTCCTAATAAAGTTGCTAAAGCCAGAGTACCAGGGAGGTTACTGTGTTCAAGCAACGCCTTTAGTTCAGACACATGACTGTCTCTGATAGACATACAGTAATTCTTCAAGATATTAATCCAAAATTCATACTATGAGGGCTGCCTGTGATGCCAAAGATACAAATAGGAAACACAGAAAAGGTAGGACAGGTTGTCTGGAATGGAATCGGTGTCTTGTTTTATGTAGAAATTTTGGCCCAAGACTCTTCCCCTTTATCATTCTGGTCTATTGACAAATGGTCATAGCAGGTGTCGCATGCAACACTTCCCACTGGATTTTTGGGCCATTTTACAAATTTGCCACCTGTTTTGCCAAAAAACTTGTTGCATTAAAGATTGATGAGAAAGACAAAAGAAAACAAAACAAAACAAAACAGATATTTATGGTTGCTTTTTTGTTTGTTTTGTTTTAACGAAGCAGAAGTTTGCCTGCTTCTTCACATCAAGAAAGTCTACCAGAAAACCAGAGTAGAGGCAGCAGGCTAAACACTGTGCTGAGGCAGAAATGAAAATGAGATTTATATGTAAGTTTTCACAGAATTATAGCCACTTTGGAGCCTTAGAAGTTAACAACCAAGCTTAAGGAGGAAAAAACGTAAAGTTTTCAGAGTTCATAATTGACAATACTATCAAGATGAAAAGGGAGAAAAGTCTATTGTATTGGCTGAAAAAAACATAGTTATTCAAACCTCAGTGTTAAAGCTCTTTGCAAGGATGGAAGTGCTAAAAAAAGCATACAAAGCTGCAATTTTTTGAATGTGTGAATACAGTATACAATCTGCAGGATGCAATTGTGTTTTTAGCACTGATGAATTAAGGTTCACATAATCATTGAGAAATACATTGAGGAATAGGTTGCTCAGAAAGTAATGCCTCCATGGAAACTATAGCAGATATAAAGAACACAGTAACGCTGTTTAATACAGCAAATTCTCAGCTACAAACCAAATAGTTGTTGCCATTAGTCATGCATTTTCACTAGCAATGAGCAAGAGCTTGTATGCTGCTCTCATAAGAATCTGCACCAGTGGAGGTGACCCACTCTTTCACAGCTGCTATGATGGTGTTGGAAGGAAAATGTTGCCCACATGGTCCACTTTTTCATTGTCCCAAACAAGGGGAAGCCAGAAAGTGCCAAGTCTAGACTGTGTGGTAAGTGTGCTAGGACAGTCCAGCCAAGACTAGCCACATGCTCTACTGTCTTCAAACAGGTTTATGGGGCCTGGTGTTATTGTGTTGCAAGAGAAAAGTTTCTTCTTCTCCAACCTAACTTGAAGTTTGAGCCTTCAGCTTAGTCACTGTCACAGTGCAGTGGTCAGAATTGATGGTTTGTCCAGGTTCCAGGAAATCCAGGAGGATCACCTTTTTCTCATCCCAAAAGACAGTGCACATCACTTTAATCACTGAGGTCTGTATCTTGAGCTTGTTCTTTGTAGGCAACTTTTCATGTCACCGCTCCAAGGGCTATCATTTTGACTCCAGCTCATAGTGATGACGTGACATTTTTTCACTGGTAATGATGTGAATCAGAATTCTATCACTTTCAGCCTATTATTTACATTATTTACTGTATATTTACAAATATTGGTTCAATACATCCTGACAAACTTACATACAGTGTTTCTGCTCCTGTGTGAGTATTCATAGTAGTCACCTAGTCACCTGGTGCAAACTTTGTGATATTCCAACATTGCCATCATCATCTCCAATTCACCGAAGCTGACATTCAGCTCCATACACAGTTCTCTGGTCATAATCCGCTGACTCATACTGATGAGCTGATTGAAACACTCTTCATTTCCTTGTGTGACAGCTGTTCATGGCCATCTGGAACATGGTTATGTTTTTCACATTGCCATCACTGCTGCTGAAATGCACCACTCAGTACACACATCCAATGTTTGATATCCACTTATGTTCAATAACCATGCTGGTGCCTAGGATGCACATAGGCCGCTGGAATAAGAAAGGAATGAGCATTTTCTTTTTTGTCTCAAGCATTTCAGGTCTGTTCAGCAGTTGTTTTTGCATAGAGAATGTGTTTGTCCTTGTAGCAACAGAATACAAAGTCATGGATCTCAAACCACCAAACCATTAACGTGGGACTAAACCATTTGCAAGCTGCAGCACCAGGTTCTTGAACATCAAAATTATCAATCTAGTACCATCACCTTTCAAGTTCTGCAATATTGTTCTGCAGAGGAATAAAAAGAACTGCTGTACTTGCTGTATAGCATCAGATGGTTTGCTTCATTCCCTAAGCTTTTTGATACTATCTTGTGAATTTTGAAGTCAGCTTTCACTTAGAGGCCTGGTGCTGTTCTTCACTGTGAGGACTGGTGTTGCTTCCTCAAGACTGACCCTGCTGGGATGTTGGTTTGAAGGCACTCAGATGTTGTATGTGCACTAAACTAGGTGCAGGGTGGAGACTTTCATCACTGTATTAGAACAAGCCCCCTGCTCTGCTTTGATGGTATAGTATCCAGGGTGTGTATGAAATGTATGTATGACTTGTATGAAATAGCTTCCTGTTTCCATTTACTTACTCTTGTTTTGTGGTTAAACTATGTATTTGCTCTTTACTTTCAGATTAAAATGGAAGGTAAAATAATTGATTGTGAAATGGCAACTCTTTACATGAGATGCTTATAGATTATTCCTGATCTCTGAAGGGTAATGATTCATCAACTCTACTTGGTATGTTAATTTTTCCATAAGGGGTGTAGGGATGTCCCAAATATGGCATTGAGCTTCACATGAGGAAGATGTGTCTTCTAAAGCAAGACAACTTTTTGTCATTTTTACCAGAGCTTTCTCACTAGCAGTAGTGGAGCAGTAATTGTTTCTTGTTTTATGAATCACTTGGAGACCTGAATGTGAATGGTTTGTGCTACAAATATTGCCCAGTGAAGAAAGCTGATGGCAAAAATAGAGTTTACTGATATTTAGGAATGACAATCTGTATATTCAAAAACATGAGAAAGCACTACACTCTACATTTGAGTTTATAACATCTCAAAATTTGTTCATTAATACAAAAAGCATTAAACTTTTGGGCTTAGCCATGATGGCTTTGTTCACATTGTTAGTTCTAGTGAAGCCAGGAGAATGATTTACACAAAGAGGGCTGCACAATCACTCCTTACACATCTGTGTAAGATTTATTTCCCCAAAATAAATCTAGCCTGCAAGTTCATATCATCATTTTGATGAATGCTTGCTTATTCCTTTTTTTCAAGTGGGAATGCAGCAGTGTCTTTCCTTTGCTTCCAAACATTCTTTATATTTGTCTCATTGAGAGGTGAAGATACCAGATAGTGGCAGCACCTAGCCTGTGTTTGGATTACTCCAGACTATCCAAGAGCTCATTGCAAATAAGTGGAGGATGTTAACTGAGCTGCAATAAGATTCTGATGGGTGGAGGTGAGGACAACATCTGTCTTTCTTATCTTGTACTTGCCAAGGCTTTCTGTTGTTCCTGAACTCTCTCATGAATATAATATGTGGATTTTTGTCTGATCTAATGAATCCAAGACTTAGAGATTTAGAAGGAAAACATATTCCAGATGTGTGCTGCAATTTCTGACTCAGGTGACTGCATTTTAAGTAGTAACCTTTTCCAGTATGTTCCACACACCATATTGAATATCTCTCAAAGCCAGTTCTTAGGCAAACACTCAAAACAGAGAGGTAAGAGCATCAAGATTAATAAGCTATAGCAAGACTAAAACATCAATCATTTGTCTTTTGTTTCACTGATTATTGCTTGATGCAATGAATCAGAGGCTCAAACAATTGACCTTGAAGCAAAGCTGCAAATTTATTCTAGGTGCCCTTTAGCAGTTCAGCCACAGCTTGCTTTATCATGCAGTGATGCCTGTTTCAGACATGAGTGAAGTGCAGTGAAGTTTCAGGCTGGATGATTGCCCACTGCTCTGCAAGATTCTGGTGTCCAGCTTCCCATGTGATATCTATTCCAAGATGGAAATGACATTCCTCGCCTGTTTGAAATTAGGCTTTCACTCCAGATAAACAGCCTCCTAGAGCATCAGAAGACGTAGTCTGTGGTAGAACAGAAGAATAGCAAGCAAGATTAGTGAATGTCTGAGCAAGCTGGTGTAGTTTGGAGTGATTATGCCAAGGTGCATACCATGTGCTGTCTTGCACACTTTCACTTGTTCTCTTTTTCAGTTACGATTGTGTTACAATTCATTTTAATGACAAATATTATCAAGTATACAAAGAATACAGAGTGCAACCAGGCATGGAAACACTTAATAATGTTAATTACATGATCTTAATCAAAACAGTCTTTCTTTAGAAAATACAGGTCCTTCCAAATGTAAATGTTTAGCAGAAACTTGATTGGAATTTTCTGGGAAAGTGGTGAAGCTAATCATTTCAATAACGCTGAAGCATCTTCTTCTGATAAATATTGTGATAAACCTTCCCACATTGATAATTTCTTTCAATTGTACAATTAGTATATGAGAAGTATCTGTAACAAGAGCTTTGTATTTACAATTTTATATTAGAGTGTTTTAACATCTGCAAAGCACACATCTATACCTTAGAATCCATCCTTTCAATAAACTTTTTGGTGAAAGTTTTCATATAACAGCTTTTTGTCTAATTTAAAATGAAATTCCAATATCAGTCAGAATTCTTCACTGATGGGAGAATTCATTTTTTCTGACCAGCTGTGGATATCCAACACAAGGAAACAGCCTGTGTCTGAGAGGGTTGTGACTTTGTTTACACGTGCATGACCGTGAAATCAGATTAGAGAAAGTAGAAGTTGCTTCTATTAATGAGGAGAAATATTACAAAATCAGTGTAAAAACAAAGAAACAAAAAAAACCTATAAATGTGCACAGACATACTGAAGATCTAAAGTTCTTGATTGCAGCATTACTGCAAGTCCCTCACAGTCAGGGCACACAGCTGCATTTTGGAGCATGGGAGAGATGGCTACACAAGGAGGAAATGCCTTTTTACTATCTGCAGCATCTCTCAGTGGACAAAGTGGTTGGCTTTATATTTGTGACTCATTGAACATCATCCTCTAACTGTGCAGTACTGTGCAGCCCAAGATCCTGCTGTTTTGTGGCCAATATTCTCAAACATAGTGGCGTGCTTTGATTTCAACAGTGCTGGGCAGTAAGTTCTTGATTTCCAATGTCCTTAAAGCATTTTTTTGAGCAGCCAAGTTACTTGATAGATTTTTACATAGGCATTGAGCATAGAAATGATATAATATTCTAATAATACTAATAGGGATCGACTGAATATTCTTAGATAGTCATACATATGCACACACATACAGTGGCTGTGCTTCATGGAGATATGACTGCCACACAATGAATGCAAATGTTCATTTCTAAAATGAAAGCATACTTTATAGCATGAAGGTACAGAAATGTTTTTCATGCACAAGCAGGCATGTTTCCTAGTGAGAATTAACTTGAGAAAAAGCACTGCCATGTTAGAATGTTCTTCAAATTCTGTTTAAAATCTTGCAGTATTTTTTCCACTATAACTCTTATCGTGAGCAGATAAACTTCATTATCTCCTTTGCACACCTCATTATCTCCTTTAACCATTCCTTAATTTTGATCAAACTCTAGGAAAAAATATATATATATCTTTGCCCTTAGCTCCTGACATTGTGTATAAAGAACAATCAGTTTGCATATACTTCTCTTGATGGGAACTACTTCAATCACGTTTCCTGTAACTTCGTGCTTTTAGGCCAAGTAATCTTGTATTTGATTAAGTAAACACCTTTGTCCTAATGACTTCATGCCTACTTTAAAGGCGTTGCTCTACCTATTGTTTTACAGATTTGTCAGTCTGTTATTTTTTTTTTTTACTTATCAGTGAACTGTAAGTCAAAACTAAATAAAGATATTTTGTTCTTTTATCATTTATGCAGTCTGGCAGAGAAGGTTTTGTATAATACAAGGGATTAAAAAAAAAAGTCTTAGTGAAGGAACAGATTTTCATGTTCTGCTAGTGTTGTCATGAGAGGAAGTATTTGGAGAAAGAAAGATGAAGCAAAGAAAATCTGTGTCCAATATTGACTTCAGATAGCATTAGAAGTGGTTCTACTTCACAGACTTCCGTGGAAGTCCTCCCCACCTGCAACTACAAGCAATCTGTGTGGATTTCTTCATATCACATTACCCCAGAAACTGATTACTAGAGGTGAAAGACAAGACTACATTTCTGAGATGTCATGAGATTAATGACATCTGCCCCATCCAGTAGTGAAATCATTCCCATAAAGGTGCAGAACTTGGCAAGATCAAAAAGAGCTTTATCATGAATCTGTTTTGTAACTGTTTTGCTTTATCCCACTTACTGCTTGATGTTGCCAAACTGTTCCAGTAACAGTATTAGTTATGAATGAGAAAAAAAAAAAAAAGAGATTAACATGCAAATGTTTAATGAAGAGCATTTACTACAAATAAATTGGCATCCATATATAAAACTCCTTCACCAAAAATAGTATTATTGTCTTTATTTATCTATGTTTATATATATCTATGTTTATTTATGTCCAGATTATGCAGCTGTTCTTCATGATGATAAAGGCTGACAAGTTGATGTTATATTTGATCCAAGCATTAGCATTTAGGATTACAGCAGAAAGTGCATTTCTAAGTCCCTGTATTTAAGAATGAAATATCCATTCTGACTTTTATCATCCATTTGGTACACTAGTTTGCTGCTAGAGTCTTCATTTTTTGGCTTATCTAGGGTTAAGACTTGAAGGCTTTAATTAGTAAAGAGAAATGATGCATATCAGGAGCAGCTGAATTTTATTTTTTATCTGTTTTTTGGAATATGGAATTATGTCAGTTGTCATACATTCTTATATAGTTGAGGAGTGTTTCATGATGCTATTTCTATGCTTTGCCCCAGTATGTGAGGTTATATAAGGTTTTATTAACCTGTAATTTTCAGCATCACTGTGTCTTGCAAGATCGGTGAATTCAGAAATTCCTAGGCCAGACATCTTCACTTTTTAAAATCACTAGGAGGTAAGAAGTCAGCAGTTAACAACCTTCAACGCACAGCTCCAATCCGTGCCTTGTAGAAAACTTCTCCCTGTGTATAGGGATGTGCAAGGACCACATATGTCACCCCATTGCTCTTGCTGGTAAATTTACAGGGCTTGACTGTATTTGCATGAGAGTCAGTAGGCATGATCATCTGCATCCTGGCTGACAGGAGGAGCAGCAGAACTGATGCTAAATGCAATTACTATGCTTCCCACAGTGAAATATCTATCTCAATGTGCAAGAAGAGCAAAAAGATAGTTAAGGAGGAAGTAAGGCTAATTCTAATTTAGACCATACTCTCTAGCTATGCAGGCACTTAAACATTATGCAAAAGCTCAGTTGACCAAGACAGCCTTCTTTAATGTGCACAAAGGAGAGGTATTACCTGTCCTAGTGTCCTTCAAGACTGCCAGCAAAGATCAGAGAGAACTTGAAGAAAAACATCAGAAATTCTCACTATCATAGGAAATGCAATAAGGAGATGTCACATAGTAACAAACCCAATGGCACCCAAAGTTGGCAGAAACTCAGTTATTCCTACAGGGCCTTTACAGAGCAGTCATCATACCCTAAGTGATAGCTAAAAGGATGGAGTACAGAGTACTGTTAAATCAGAGCACAACTCTATCTGGCTTTTGAAATTGAAATTCACTTTGTATATAGCAAGACATTTTTCCCTGAAGTGTTACGTCTGAGTCCTTTTCCTGGCTTCATTTATGTTTGTCTTGTTTTTTTGACATAGCTTTTTAGATATTCACATAATCCTTATTAATTGGGTTCATACTTTCGATGTTCACTGTCCTCAGAAAGTTAAACTGTGTGCACTTTCCTTTTTTTGTGCAATATAGCATGTATCCTTACAACAGACAATATTTACAGTCACCAGTAATGTCAGTAAATAGCAACACCACATGCTTTAGTTTACACTTGTGACTATCCTAAGTATTCCTAAATTTACTTACATTGGATGGCCTCAGGTCAAACAGGAACAAGAATAAAATTGCTTCATTTCACTTGTGTGGTAATGGTAAGAAATGTATCTATTATACAATGTTTGATGCCTACTATTTTAAAATGCCTTTTCGTATGTAGTATACAGAGTGGAATCATATCCTATATTTGCAATCTGTACCTGCTTTCTCCTGTATAATTCACTCCCAGCTGTGTCTTGGCATCCCATCCAGGTAGGAATTGGCCTCAGTCCCAGAGGAAGGAAGAGGAGCTCCCCATGAGTCAGCAAGTCTCATATTCTGGCCATGTTGTGCTGATGTCAGCTGGCACCCACAATTAGATCTGGCCCTCCACATCCATATCTGAGATGTGAGGGGCCAGAGCTATTTTCCCTGCTCTCTCTATCCCACCTCCCTGTTGCTATTCCCAAGCATTTAGATGAGTATGTATGTGCCTCTCCTCTGCTGTTAGCAGAAGGTGTCAGGTATGAGGCATGTTGTCCTTCCCTGATGTGTGTCTGGCACCATGAGTCCTCACATCTGCCAGCAGCAAGGGCTCACCTAAAAAATGACAGTTTCCAGGCAAAAAAAAAAAAAAAAATGTTACTCGTAAGGTAAATGAACATTACTTTTTTTGATAGGTAGTATCTGCTCTGAAATGCTGACACACTGACTTCTCTTGTTTGCAGGAAGCATTATCAGTGGTGAGTGAAGACCAGTCCTTGTTTGAGTGCGCTTACGGATCGCCCCACCTTGCGAAGACAGAGATGACGGCCTCCTCCTCCAGTGAATATGGGCAGACATCAAAGATGAGCCCGCGCGTTCCCCAGCAGGACTGGTTATCACAGCCCCCAGCCAGAGTCACCATCAAGATGGAGTGTAACCCAAACCAGGTTAATGGGTCAAGGTAATAATTACAGTGTTACCATTACTGATGTACTTTTTTATTGTAGAATGATAGAATGATTTAGGTTGGAAGGGACCTTTAAGATCATCTAGTTCCAACCTCCTGCTATTGGCAGGGACAACTCCCTCTAGACCTTTCAAACAGCAGCTTGGCAACTTCATCTCCCAGTTCCCTCAGAACCTGTGGATGGACCTCATTGAGTCCTATAGACATGTACACCTTCAGATTCTTTATATGGTCTCGATCCTGATCTTCACTTACAGCAGGCAGATCTTCTTTCTCCAGGTTCTTACCTTTGCTTTCTGCAGCTTGGGCAGTATGGCTAGAGCCATTGTCAGTGAAAACTGAGGCAGAGAGCCTGCTCTTGTGAGCTTGGGCAATACCTTTCTGTGTTCCCTCTGACTGGATAATTTAGGATATGAACTTACACTGTACTCTAGGTGTGTCTCGCTCCAATTTATAGGAAGGAGATGAGGTTCTTTTAATATCTGTGTACCCGATGTGAGATTAAGAAACAACGGTTCATATGTTGTTGCATCCAGTTTATTACTAAAACCTAATCAGGGAGACGGGGAAGGGAAGGAGGGCGATAGAAAAGATGGAAAAGAAGCAGGAGTTGCGTAAAGCGGGGATAGTCACCAGGAGGATCCAGCAGCGGTCCTGTTGCACGGTGTTTGAAGGTCCCAGGCAGATGCAGCAGGGGGACGGGGTGCAGCAGCGTGGCCGGCCTTGGGCAGCAGGCAGGTAGACGAGGAAGTTGAGGAGCCAATTCTTGAAGCTGCAGCAGCGCTCAGGCAGCAGGCACAGGAGAGTTCGACAGCATGAAGGAGTCACCTCACGAAGAATCTGATCATCAGGAATCCCTCCTCTTCTTCAGGAGGAATCTGCTGCCAGAAATCCTTCATTCTTCATGAGGAATCTGTTGTCAGGAAACCCCTGTTCTTCATGAGGAGTCTGTTGTCAGAAAACCCCTGTTCTTCTTCATGAGGAGTCTGTTGTCAGAAAACCCATCCTCATGGTTTTCAGTTCCTCTTTTATCCTCCTTGTTCTCCTGCCTACGTGACAAGGATGGGCCTTGAGCAAGAGTCATTGAGTACCCCCTGAGATGGCCATCATCCGGAGATAGGTCCACACAAAGGAGCACTTCACAGCTATTTAGCTGCAGCTCATCTCGCTCTGGTTGCCCCTGGCCTTGCCCATCTGTCCCCCAGACAAAGGATCTCACAACCTTTGCCCAGGACTTGCCTGGTGGACTTGTTCATCTGTGTCCTTCAGACAAAGGATTTCACAATCCTTGCTCGGGACTTGAACAAGTCCATCTGTGTCCCCAGCAAGCTTTGAGACACAGAAGTTAACAGAATAATCTCTTAGAAGGTGAAAAAGCATATACAAAAGCCAGGAAAATGTGCCTGTGATGTGATTTTGGGCAGCTACTTTGATCCATCCATGGAGTATGTGGTCTTACACTCAACTGAAGTTGTCAAAATACAATGGTTTGGTCTTGTTGCTCTTCCTTTAAAATATAAGCAAATGGAGAAACATAGAAAGCAAATTCTTGCAATGTCAGGGGGAAATAATTACTGATTTTTACTCTTATATTTACTGCCATTACAGTGCTGCAAGCTGTAATCATAGAGGTAGATTTTAGAAGTACGTGCAATGAAGAAATACCGTATGTATAGAGGCAATACGGGTGTAAAAGGAATGGGAAAATAAATTACTGAGCTTAGCAGGCAATAGTCACAGCATGTAAGTGTATTCACATCTATTTTTAGATGTCACTGTCATGGAGAATTGTGTGGATTAAGTTGAAAAAGTAATGCATTAGCTTTTGTGGATATTGACTGGTGGCTCTCCCAAGCATAAGAGCAAACACTCTGTGTTTTCCCTTCTGAAAAAGCACAGTGCATTTTCTTTTTCAAGGAAAGTATCCAAGCATGTGCTTTCCTGTCTAAAATGCCTGACTGTCTAAACAGTTTTCCTTTGGTGTTCCTGAAGGGCAGAGGTCCAGAATACTCAACAATTGCTGGTGATATAACAGTGAAGACCATGTTTCACATCACTCTGTCACAAACACCAGCCTACTAATTTCCTAGCACCAGCCATTTAGAAAAACCCTCAGCCATAGGCACTGTGGTTACTGTTCATGTTTGCTGTGCTAATGTCATGAGCACCATGAAGCAGGACAAAGTGGTTTGACAGCTTATTACACTTCACTTTTTACTAATAAGGATGAAAATTGTGCCAAAGTCAAATCAGACTTTCCAGTGAATAGACAAAGACTTGAGATATGGAGAAATAAATGGTGAACTGAAATCACCAAGGATTAAGGAATTCTTGTGAACCTATGTATAACGAATCACTCCTAGTGAGGTATTTTTTCTTGTGTTGTTTTTTTGTTTTATTTATATGTGTGTGCTAAGCAAGCGCACAGATATGATGGCAAATTGTATATGGATTCAAAATTAGTTTCACCTGCTTCCTAAACTTCTGAATATTTCTTCTAAGATTTACATAATACAACTGCTCACAGTTTTTCTCAATGTAAAGTTCACAAGGTGCATTAGGGCAGTGTTAATAGTTGGGGTAATAATTCATAAAGTATACATAATGCATAACATGATTCTGTGATAGTATGATAAGTGAAGTCAGTCAGCCTTTTTCCACATACTCCTAAATCTTAAGGAAAAGCCTAGATCCACTTGAAATCTTTGATCAGTCACATTTTAAACGCAGCAGCAAATTTTGCATTTGCTATCCTGAAATATGCAACTGTCCCGAATAGTGGCAGAACTATCCTGAATCACAAGTATGTTCCTGTGGCAGCTCAAGTACAATTGTAGGCAGTAATATTATCTTTTATTAGGCTGGGGGGGACCCAAGCCCTGTCTCACAGTTCAGAGAGGTCTAAAAGTGTTGTGGATGGATGTGCTGCTGGGCATGGAACTAGAAGAGATCCTGCGCTTGGTGCCATGCTGTCATTGGATAAAAACAGAAGTAAACCAGGGTGTTAAAAATAGCAGTTTAGCCACCAGAGCAGAGCACCCAGCTGCAGAACTAAAGAAGCTCCCCATCCATTGCCTGAACCTACAGCTCATGTGGTGCTGCCTGCCTGGTGGCATGGATTCAGCAGAGGAAAAAGGGTGGGCTTCTGTTCAGCGTGTGTTACAGCCTGGTGGGTGGCTGGGGTCATGCTCGGGCTGAGAAGGCTCCCAGCTGTTTCTCCTCAAAGGTATGTTCAACTTGTATGTGGACACAAAATACTCTCCATTACATGGTATAATAGTGATGGGACAAGGAGGAATGACTATAAACTAAAGGAGGTGAGATTTAGCTGAGATATTAGGAAGAAATTCTTTCTTCAGAGGATGTTGAGGCGCTGGCACAGCTGCCCAGAGAATCTGTGGTGCCCATCCCCAGAGGCACTCAGTGCCGGGTTGGATGGGACCCTGGGCAGCCTGAGCTGGTGGGGGTCAGCCCTGCCCACGGCAGGGATTGAGGTTTGATGATCTTTAAGGTTCTTTCCAATCCTAGCCATTCTGTGATTATATCACTTGTTGTTATTCATACTTTTTTGTATGAATAACATACATTATTATGTTGCTTTTGATTCATACTTTTTTAGTAAAACAAGTATAAAGAGCTATGGTGACATCCAGAAGTTGTTATGACATCTAAAACTCTAGTGACACACTTTTGCACCATCCCAACCACCTTTGCAGCCCGTGAGAAATTCTTTCTTTAAAAAAAAAAAAAAAAAAAAAAAAAAAAAAAAAAGCAGTGTTGTGCTCTTCCTCTCCCCTCCCTCCCCCCCCAAAAAAAATAAAATATATATTTTATGTATATATATATACACACACACACACACGTATTAATTTTATTTATATTAGGTCTACTTAACTTATCATTAGGACTTAGACTTCAATGCAAATTATCTGAGCAGTGCATGAAGACTGAGTTCCTCATTTTTGTCCAAACAGCCTCACTTAGAGATGCTTAATATAGCCATCATTAGAAAGTGAGCAGCCCAGTGGTGACCACTGCTTCCCAACATGAAGCAGCATGTGAATTGACACAAGGGTTGCTCTGCATAAGAGGACATGCAAGCTGTACTCTTAACTACAAAATATTCTTGGTCAGAAGAGTTGTTTTCTAAAGGGCATGTTATCCTTGACTATAGAGAAAAACCTTTTACAATGAGGGTAGTGGAACAGGTTGCCCAGAGAGGTAGTGGATGCCCCCTCTGTGTAGACATTCAAGGACAGCCTGGATGGGGCTCTGAGCAACCTGATGTAGCTGAAGGTGTCCCCGTTCATTGCAGGAGAGTTGGACCAGATGGCCTTTAAAGGTTCCTTCAAACTCAAATGATTCTATGATTCTGTAATATAATGAAAATAAAGACACTGCAGTTCAGTGCAATGTATGTATCACTTACAAATCTGAAAATCATTTATTCCTTCCACAAGTGCCTTCTTGCTTTTGCCATGTTGGTTCATCACTGCTTTCCTGGCAGATCATATGCTGCTTGTCAGCAGATTATCTGTCTTCCCCACCTTGATCATTTATTTCCTTAAATTAAATTCTCAAGCCCCAAAAGTGCTATTTCTAGGATCTCTGAAGTTCCTCCATAATTGTCTTCCAGTGTATGAGCTTGAGTCTGAATAACGCTGCACTGAGAATACAACACAGTGTGCCAGGCCCCACAGAGTAGCAACCAGAGAATGGTTCATTTCATGATTTTTTGCTGCCCAACTCTTGCTTCCCTCTCTGTTAAGCTGCCTCCTGACCATATATTCTGCTGTCTGGAACAGGATATAAAGTTTTAGGAGCGTACTGGACCTCTTACACATCAACAATTTAGTACTCACTCAAGGCAGAAATGTACTCACTCTGCTCAGACTCTACCCAGATGTACTTAGGCTGTAATTGCTCAACATTAAATCTCAAGTCATAATAGCCTCAGAACTGGTGCTCCTGTGAATACTGAAGAAAATAACTGTAGAATGAAATTAAAGGGTTATTTCCAGTGCAGAGGGATTAACTACACAAATTTGCTGCACAGCACCTGAAAATATAGCCTAAAGGCCTACCTTAAATTAAATAAAGCAAGAAAAGTTTAAATTAAAGCTGTCACTTACCTCGCTGTTGTTGCATTTATAATACAGATTGTCACACATAGTATCAAATTCAGTTTCTTCAAATCCATTATGCTGGTTCAGACCTTATATTTCCTCCAGGTACATAAATCTAATGAGACCTTTTGTGCCACTATATAATCACTCCTTCACCTGAATGTAATAATATTGTTTCCAGCTGTTCAGTAGTGCTCTTGAGTTAGACCAAAAGATTCACCCTGCTATAGTAAGGCACCATTACATAGTCCTGGAGATTGCCTATGTCACAGTGTTACTTACTTTATTGTTTATTATTCTTTATATATTTTATCAAATTAAGAATAACCAATTTTATTACAGTGAATGAATGCAACTCATATTATGCATGTAGGGTGAAATTCACCTATGTGGAAGTCTCTCATGAGGCCTTGGATACAACATTTAGGTCTGTGAATTACTCAGTGGGTTCTGACAAACCTTACCTATATATTCCCACCATCCCCTGGGTGGGGATGTGCAAATGTAGCTTGGAAGTTCTACATTTACTGGTAGGTAATTCTTCTTTTTTAAGAGAGTCTGGAGTGGAACATAGGATCTTATTCAGACCTCAGATAAATTTTACTTGCCATGAGCAGTGTGATGATTTCATTGAAAAAGCATTTTAAATGTTAGTTACAGTGAAAGCACAGCAAAAAATTCTCCAATGCAGAAGTTTCAAAGAAATGCCAAAAATAATTAGTTGTCATTAAGATTTAATCATGTGCAAAATGTTGTTTTAAGTGCTACCAATTGTTGCTTGAAAAGCATTCAAAAATGAAATTATCACTTAATATATCTTTTCTGCTGGCTCTTTTGGGAAATACCATTTTTCTTTGCGTGTTAGTGTTCCATATTTTCATCAAACAGCCCCTGAACTAGCTGGATTGAGTGCATGTGACACACAGGAGGAATTTTAGAGTCCACAGTGGCCTCTTGTTATTTTTTTTCCTCTTGCCCCCTCTTGATGTAAGCTCTCCTAAATGGTAGCTATTTCATGCTATATAAACAAGCAAATTGCAATGAGTAGCATGTGAGGTACCTTGCATAGTCTAGTTAAGTGCCAGCTTACTTGCCCAGTCACGAAGGACATCTGTTCATCTATACAGAGTTCTGCATTGCCAGCACGACAGGACCATCCCTCTCCCAGAGAGCAGGCCAATGTCCTTTAAGCTACATAAGGCACATCTGCATTATGCTCTAGTCTGTGGGATGATGCTGATGGCTCTAGTTTGAGCATTTGCACATCCTTTGTGCATCTAGCACATCAAGAAACAGGGTTGATCTGCAATAATTACTTTAATATCACTTGTTTTTCAAGGGCATGGCTTTTTCCACCACTGGAGCACAACGCTGCAGTGGAGGCTCAGTGCCATCCCATCCACATCTGGTTGGATAACACCAGCATGCATTTTTGGTAAACCTCAGCTCAGACTAAACAAACAGGGTCCAAAACCCATGGCAGTCAATGGGATTCTCTCCTTGGGCTCAACAAAGATTGAGTCTGCCTCTGTGTCAGTCCACAGCAAAGCTGGGAGACCTTCGCTGTGCTTTCCTAATACTCTTATTGGAGCTGCCTACATAAATTAACATTTGTCTTGTATAAAAGGACATGGTGTTAATTATCTCAGTCTTACCATCTTTTTTCCCACTGACTGAGTGGTTGGTGGCTGCCTACCAGACTGGAAAAACTTCATGGTCTTCTTCATGCAGGGCTTTATGTGCGGCTACCCTGAGAGGTACATCTTCACTTTGAAAATCCACTGGCTTAACAGTAGCGTGTCTATGTGTGTGTGCATGGTTTGGCTCTGTTCTTGAGGCAAACATGTTGCCAAGGAAAAAAATAACCCCCCTCTCTGCTATCATAGCTACCTGTTAGCAGTTTTTCTGGGGGGGGGGTTCTGAGCTGGCAGGAGCTAGTTTTAAGAAGCTTTTCACCCTGGGGTAACGTCAGTTCTTAATTGGAGTGGCTCTATTTTGGATTGACCACTGATGCTTAAGTTGTGTGCCCAAACTTAGGAGTTTAAGAGGGAGATGAGGAAAGCCAAAATTTCCAAAGTGCTAAGCAACCAAAAGCTCTCATATGGGCAGTGAAATATAAAATTAGTCTTCAAACATTGACACAGGACCTCACAAAAGTTAGAGTCACCGTCATTATTTATGACTGTTCCTATCATTACTGCTTTATTTCCAGTACAGTATTTACCGTGTTTAGAGCATTTAGAGACAGCGGTTGTGGTGTTCCCCCATGCTGGCACAGTACAGGCTCTGACAGTAAATAGGTTGTCTCTGAATCAGCGTGTTTGGAAATAACTCTTCTCTCTCCATTAATAGCTATTTGGTTTTGATCAGGGTGGGATCAGTGTGGGTGCTCAAAATTTGAAGCTTGGTACCAGCATTTTCAAGACAAAACAGAACGTGAGTAGGAAAAAGAAAAGTGGCCGATCTTCTCTGACTATGCATTTCACACCCATCAGCCTCACAGCCCAATAACACTAATCATGAAAATCAGCAGACATTCCACAGACACGGGGGATTATGATTTCCATACAAGATGTCATTTCTGCTTATGCTTTGCATGCTCTACTTTGCTAACTCTCTATATGATCCCTGCCCACAAAAGAAGGCACATGCGGCTTGGGAAGGGCCCTGTCTCCCAGTATTTCATATTTTATGAAACCACAAATACAACAGTCTTACAAGCTCTTGAAATGAAATACAATTTGAGAAATGTAATCCATTACCATTATAATAGAATTTCTATAAAAATAATAAAAGAAAAACAAGAGAAAATAGACCCTGAAAGTTATAGGCCAACTGGGAAGTCATTGTGGCTTTGGCCAAGCTATCGCCATATCAGAATTCAGTGTTCTCCCAGGCAGCAATCTAATTGTAAATTATGTACATAAGGAACATCATTTCTTAGCTTTGGCTTTTAGTGACCCCATTCCCTTCTTTCCCTTTCTTCACTCCAACCTCACACATAAGAAATATTGAAGTGTTTGCACTAATGGAGGAATGACAACGTGCAGTCAAACTTAAACCAGCTGTTTCCCCCCACTGTGAACACTAAGAGCCGAACTGGTAATATTTATAGCTTGACTGGCCTCTAGTGAGCCAGACGCTGACTGCCTTAATTTGCCATGATGGCCTTAAGGCTTGAAGCAGCTGTGGGCTGCAAGATAGCTGGGAAAGTCATGCAAAAACAGAAACAACAGGAAAAAAAAAACCAAAAACATTAAAAAAGATTGCTTCAATTAGCAAAAGTTATTGTTAGATTGAAAATGAACTGCTGCTGCATATACAACTCAATAAACAAGCATGTTTTGTTTTGCTTACAGAAAGCCAACAAAGTGCACATGCTGGCATGTGGTGTTTGCTTTCTCCTTTTCTTGAAGAAAAGAACAAGGCACTCTACAGGGGACCCCTTAGGGATCCAGGGGCTATGTAACCCTGAGCACTACGAGGCCTGGGGAAGGCCCCCAGTGGTACTGACTCTCTTCTGGATGCTGCAGTGCGTGTTAGTGTGTGACTGCCACATGCGCAGCTTCTCCACAGCCCTGGTTTGTTGAGACCCTGTTTGGTTGCCCCCATGTAGCCCAACATGGAGCAGTGCACCTCCATGAGTATGTTGCCCCAGGAGGACTTCAGTTTTCCTTTATTTCTTTTGTTTTTGTGGGACTGTATTTGACTCACCTTCTAGCAAAGATAAACAGACTGTCACCATGGCTTCAGCATCAGCTTTAGCCAGCTTTAGTGGGCAGCACTCATCCTGGGAGGCTTCCCTCCCTTCCACCCTCACCATCCCCTTCCTGTGGATGAGCACTGCCTTTCACGTGGCCACCCCAACAGGGAGGGGGAGTGATTTAAGCCATAGCCAGGCACTAAGTTACTCACCCACCCACCCTTCTACCCTCCCATTTATTTGCTTATTAGTGTGTGTGCGCTAGGAAGCAGCTCGTTAGCACAGTTCACAGAGCAGTTGAGTGAGGCCTTGTGTGTGCACCCCAGGGATGCTTTGACCTACTTGTGTTTTTTTGTTTGTTTTGTTTTGTTTTTTTTTGGCATTTTCATGTATGCTATGCTCTAGTCCTCTCTTTTGTGCTGTCACTAGAGATTGTTACCAATGGAATAGGGACAGGACCCCTCTTTATGTGTGGCTGGTCTTAGCAGATGGGAATCCCACTGATTCTTAAAAATGATGGCTTGTGACTAAAATGTTGGCTTTTTCTGTTTACCGTTAGCAAACAGAAATGGCATCTATGCATGAGGGAGAGTATAGGGCTGCAGGTGTGTCACTCTTTGAGTTGATATTCTGGACTGAAGTGTATGAGGTGAGCTTTATGAAACAACAATGTACCTCAAAGTAACAAGTCCCAGGGATTTGGGTATTTCTCCATGGACCATTTTGCCAGTGATGACTCATTTTGGAGGGAAAGCACTGGCCAATTTCACTACAGCTAGAGCAGCTGCATTGAGTGGACAGATCCTGAGAATGCTTTGCAATACGCTCTGTATGAGCTGACCCTTACGTGGTATCATTTTGGCTAACTATGGCTGAACTTTGGCTAACTTTTGGCTGAATTTATATATGTTGGCCTTAATTCCATTCCATTCCTTTAAATCTGGCTTTGTTCAGCTCCCTCTTTTCTTTGTATGTATGGAATGGCGACACTATAGCTCTGCTGGGGACATTCCTTTCTTTCTCAGAATGCTGGCATTAAAAAATGGGTGAGGAGAGAAAAACAGAAAGGTCTGTTTCTGTAGGACAGTGTCAGTGTTTGTCTGCAGAAGAAAAATTTATGGTAGCTCAGTATTTCCTCTGACCTGACCTGACCAGTCCAAGGCTGATCAGAGGACCACACATGGAAATCTCTTTGAAGATGTTTTTATGCAACTCTATTGTTCTGAGATCACTTTTCTGTAAGTAACTCTATAAAGAAGTTATCCAAGCTGTGGTTATTGAATTAACTTAGACAACGTGTAGATATTTAGAATACACAATTTTTCTCATCTCCGAAATTCGGGAATGTTAGAAACAAGGATTTATATTATAGGAATGTAACAGATCATGTAAATTTTGCTGGTTCCTCATCTTTTTTTTTTTCCTTACACCTTGCATTTTAAAACAACACAGGTGTTTTATGTCACACTGGGAAAATAGTAGCAAAGGAAAGAGGAAAAAGTGTGCTTCATACACTTATTTATGAACTTGCGTATGCTTTCATCAGTCAGCGGTTGGCAAAATGCCAATCATCTTGAGTGGGACAGGGTGCTAAATTTGAACACCTTGATTCTAAGTAACCCTGAATGAAGGCAAAGCTTCCAGATCTGGGACCCGTGGAGAAATACTTTTGTTTTGACAAACATTTATCAGCAATCAGAGCTGACTCAGCTCTGGACTGGATAAAGTGCTTTTGGATAGCGCGACTGCAGCCTTTACAGTTTCTTTTCTTATTGTTTGGGTAAATTCCAGGTATAACATAGTATATTTGCAAAGGGTAAAAATAACGTGCAGCTGTGAAGAAAAACATCTCAGGTTTCATTTCAGACCTGGAGCCAGGGATGAATCACTGCAGAGCTGCACCGTTTGCACTGGGCACAGGTCATGAAAAGCTGCTTTTCCACTGCCCCTGCTCCCTTGGTGGCTCAGAAATACAGCAAGCTCACAGAATGTCCTTAAAAAAAAAAAAAAAAAAAAAAAAAAAAAAAAAAGCCATTGAAGACAATCATTCTTTTGTTCTTCTGGGCACTAAAACACAATTCTCTAATGTCTACTTGTATTTTCAGTTTTGCTTTCTATGCCAGCTCCAACCACCAGAATTGAGCCCTGGCTAAGTGGTACACATAAGCACACGCTCAATTTGAATTACCCAAGTAGTTGTGTTAGCTCCTACAGAGCTTCTTACATGCTTCAAGTTAAGCACAGGAGGTTTGCTGAATTGGGAATCTTTTGGTCCACCCAGTACACCAACAGGGCAAAACTCTTGATTGTTTCCTTCTGGGTTTTAATGAAAAATTATAATCCATTTATGATCTTCTACCCCACCCTCTGTCTGTTTATATTCATATTGGAGAACCAGCTCAGCAGCCCTGTCAGGCTGCCAAAAGCTGTCTGCTGCTACTGGATATTTCACATCACTTACTGCTCTGTGTTTACAAGAGTGTTTTTAATGCACAATTACCCTTGGAAGTGGTGTAGGCTAGTACTGATACCGTATTTTACATCAGCAGCAGGATTTTGATATGTCTTTATCCCATGTTCCTTTTCATGGAAAAAAGAAAACAATAAAAAAAAGAAATTGTGCTAGTAAGACCAAAGGATGATGTTAGCTCTCTGCTTCCAAAAAAAAGTCACTGAATGGGCTGAACTTCTCTGTCTTTTCTCTTTGTAACATAACTGACATTGGGAGTCAGGATAGATACTGCATAGGTATAAAGGAGAGGAGTTGGCCCATGATTCCAAATATATGATTTAGCCTGCAGACTAATTCATGCATAGATGCCATTTCTGTTTGCTAATGGTAAACAGAAAAAGCCAACATTTTAGTCACAAGCCATCATCTCAAAAGCTCACTTTCAACATGTTTATGTCTGAAAAAGAAATTGTTTTGTTTTGCTTAGCTCTGTTTTGACAGAAATAAGTGGCATCCCAGAATTATATTTATAGGTATATAGCGGGATAGAAAAATTAAACCTGAGAGAATAATGCTGAAGTATTCTCATTCTATGGTAGAAGCCTAAATCCACAATCACTCAGTGACAGGCAAGGCCATGTGCTGACTGTATTTTCCCTTGCGGTTATTATTCAGTTTTGTAGCTGACTGAGTAATTGTAGGATTAGGAATAGGCAGATTTCATATGTAGTATGTTAAGCAGCACCCAAAATATTTTATATCTGAAAAAGGTATGTGCAGGCAACATTTCCCAGGCAACATTCAGGGCCCTGTTCCTTCTCTGAGAGAAGATGACAGTACCTCTGGAATGATTTCTGTGATATATATATTTTTTAACAGAACACCATTGGCACTTTTTTTTGTTGTTTTATGTTGGTGGTGGTGGTCAGTTGGCTGTTGTTTTCTTTTATATATATATATACCTTAACAAAATATGGTAAAATGAGTAATAACACTGCTTGGAAAAAAAATATATGCTTGAAATGTATTTGCATTGTTTGAGATGTATACTAAATCTTTTCAGCTTCCAAAATGTTAGTTATTTTTGAAACAGACATGTGGAACAATTACAGCTGCATTAGTTCCTGACTGATGGCAGTTCTGAGCAGTCAATACAACTGAGTCACTTAAGCAATGGATAAATTACCTGCCACATCCTTTTGCTGTGTGTTGAGCAGACAGTGGGCTGAACTGTACCTTTCTTTTCCTCTTCTGGGAATGTGCCTGTTGTCTGAGCATTGATTGGCTTTCAGTGACACTGCTGCCCAATGCTTTCAGCAAGAGATGGGGCTTCCAAGCCAAGGAGAGCAAGAGGCTCTTGTTGAAGTGCGTTTGGAGCCAGTAATGATGGAAGTTCCTGAAGCACCCGTCCAGGAGTCTGGGTTCTTGGAGGGTCTCTCTGTTCTCTGGACTGCATAGTAGTTAGTTTGCAAGGAATTGAAATGAAGCATAGCAATCTAACTTACTGCCGGTGTAGCACAACCACAGTGCAATTTCAGCAGTTAAATGGCAGAAGTAAATGAAAGGCTGTTAGTAATATACTATCAATAAAGAAACTCAAGCCCAAGTAACACCATTCTTCCATTGCCAAACAACCTCTTTGCATTTAAAGGTATTCCCTGTGGCTCTGTTCGTTCTTTTGATTTTTGTAACAATTTTTCTCTCTCTGATGGAACACATTGTAGACATTAAATTAAGGGACAAATATGTCTCTGTCTGCCAGAAAGAAAACTGTGATGCAATTAAAATGCCATTAGGGAACCCTCTGTGGGATATTAAAGCTAGAGACTCTATTCAGAAAGCAAAGCCAAAATTAAAGAGGTGTCTGGTTGCAGATCCTCTGCAGATTTCCCTTTCTTAACTATCGTACCATAGAGACTGTACTAGTCAGGAGCTGAAAGGTTTTTCCAGTCATGTGTGTGGTATTTTGAATCATGGCGTTGGTAAATGTTTCTTTTTCTGTGGGCCGTGTGCAGAAATATGTCTACATTGCTTTACACATAGTGCAACAAAGTGTGGCTCACATGAAACAGTGACAGTAGTAGAGTTGGAAACCTGTCCAAGGCTAACAACAGCTATTTATATTCTTTTTTGTCTGATGCATTAAGTGCATCTCTATGTTTTGCCGAGTTGTCTGTGAGATGCTTGGAGAAAGAAGCACAGCTATTTGCAGTCGTGATGCTCAGCAACCTCACGAACAAGCCTTTGTTCTAGTCCTGTCTCTGGAAATAAATCATTTGCATCTATAGGTTTGGAGACAAGGTGGCAAATCTTAAAATAAAAATAAACATGCTGTCTGTGGAGACTGGTCATTTTTTCTGAAGCAGCTAAAGGAATCAGCAGAGTCATTGGGTAGTAGGCTCCGACTTTTTCAATGACAACAAATTCCTGATGTTCCAGTCTCTTTTTTTTTTCCCATCTCACTCAGCCTTGCAGAGGATATTAGTATAGACTGGAATAATAATCAAAGTACACCTCTCTCTTCTTTGTCTAGGAATTCACCTGATGACTGCAGCGTGGCAAAAGGAGGGAAAATGGTTAGTGGTTCAGACAATGTTGGGATGAACTATGGAAGCTACATGGAAGAGAAGCACATTCCACCTCCAAATATGACTACCAATGAACGAAGAGTTATTGTGCCAGCAGGTTAGACTCTCTACTCAAAAATTTTCAAGCAAACAAATGCATTTTCCAAGAGAAATCTTCTAATCTCATTTAAGTAGATCTGAGAAAGAGGCAATGTGATACAGGGTATCAGGAAGAGCCATAATTTCTCAGAGTTAGGAAAATGATCTGGGAAATACAACTATGAAGCTACCTCCTCAACCTGTTCTTCTTGTTTCAGAGGCAGAGCTGGCTATTTACAGGCACTCAGATCCCATATGATCATTCTCATTCCTTTTTGGAGTATTTCATTCTCACTTAAAACAAGCAAAATGACAGTGCCAGTTTTCTATGCTATTCCTTTAGTTTGAGCAGTGTAATACATTGTAATAAGCAAACAGACTACTCCACTGCAATATGAGAGCATAATTGAGAAATTCTTGTTTCTGGTGGCAAGCTTGGTAATAGGGTTCAGTACTTTGTTGAACTCCTGTGCACCTTGTCTTCCACACAAACCTCTTCTGGAAGGGCTGTTGCTTAGGTCTGCAAAATAGCATGCATATTTCTGAAGTCCAAGCACTAGATGTCATGACATATATGAGTGTCCAATAACCACTGGAAATACACAGCATAGACTCAAGAGCTGCAGCCTGCAACCAGAAGAGAATGTTTTGCTACTGGTTCCTCTCTAACTGAGATGTGCCTCTGAAATATTGCTGCTACTATTATGTTGCTTAATAGTCTTGCAGTTTTTCAGTTGTTAAGATATGCAAGAGTCCTAACTGTGGCCAATTTTGCAAGCTGTGATTATTTCAGTTATTTGTCAAGATGTGAGTGGACAAATATGTTGAAGTATCCTCTGTGATGGTGTTGACGGTTCTTTTCTGAAGCACAGCAGAGTGATGCACTGAATAATGAAATGTTCGGACTAACTAGATGGAGAACACACTTAAGTCTCATGGCATATGAAAAGCAAACATTTGTCTTCTTGCTGGCTGGTACTTTTTTCAGCTTTTTGGTAACCTTCAGCATGGTTACCTCAGCCAGAATGTTTTTTTTTTGTTTTTTTTTTTGTTTTTTTTTTTTGTGTGTGTGTATTCCTGGAGCTGTGTTTTGAGGTGAATTTGAGTGAGATTCAAAGAACAAGATTATCACAGCTACAGCCTCGCTGTTTTGAGATCTCTACAAGAAATATATGGGTAAAAATCATGGAGTCACAGAATTTTAAGGGTTGGAAGGATCCTCAACCCCCCTGCTAAAGCAGGTACATTATAATAGGTCACATATGTTTCGTTCAACTATTATATAGGTAGTGTACAATTTATGTGTTAATCTTTAGGAATAAAAAAGCAATATTCACATTTCCAGCTGCATTAACTTCCAAGTTAGGATAAAAAAGAGGCTTTTAAAAATTACAGGCATAATGAAAATCTTTTGGTAAGTTTCCCAATGTTTGGTTTGCTTCAACCCAATGTGAATTTTGCTGGAGTTCCCTGCTATAGGTATCAGTGATCTCAACCAGACCCTAAATAGTCAGACTTACTTCCTTCTAGTTTGCTACTCCTTTCATACCAGATGGAGGGGTCCTCTTAAATCAATTCTGGTGCATTTGGGAGAGTGGAGAAAGCCTCTGAACCTCCAGAGAAACAAGTACTCTGACTTTTAAGGACCTAAAATTCCAAGAGAAGCATCAAAAAAGCAGAGGCACTGATGGGTGAAGGATTGGGAATGAGCAGTGTCATGACAGTCTCTGAATAGTATCTAGCCCATGGAAAGACATGTATCCCAAAAGACATAGTATGGCACTAAATTTATGCCACTAATAAGCTATTTATGCTATCTTTCAAGACTCAGACACTTCACAGACTTTTATGCAATGGACTATTGTCATTTGACCTCTGTGTGCTCCATTGTCAGTTTTCAGGATATCACAGAACCACAGAATCATGTAGGCTGAAAGGCAGAAACTCTTGATGAGTCCAGCTCTCCTCAGCTCTTACCTTTCCTCAGCAAAAGGTAGAAAATCTTCATGCCAGGAGCTGTCTTACATTATGCAGATGCGTATTGCAGATCTTTAGGGACCTTCAAGTTGGTGTGGGCTTACTCTCAGTCACACTGGTAGCAAAAAGTAGAATGGAAGAGATAGAAAAGGAGAGCTTTAAGGACAAAAACACAGCTTCAGGTTAAAATCAGGGATTCATACATGACTTTCAAAAAGACATCTGCACTAGTTCTTGTTTTCTTTCCCCAGATGGTATTGCCACTACATCAAGTAGTAAGGAAAAACCCACTTAAATGTAGCAACATATAGCAAAACAACACAGCAATCTATGAAAGGAAGTGTGGAATATTTTAATATGAGCCAAATCTGAGTGCTTGCTTAGCCTATGCCCAAGAAACAGTAAAATTGATTTGAGTGAAAATTTCTCTTGAATAAAGATACAAATTGAACTGAAATATTAGAAAATTGTTTAGACACAGGTTGTAGTATTGCTAATCCCCTGTCTCTTCAGTTTGGACTACAGTCTTTCTGCATTGATCCTCTAAATCACCACTCTCCCCTTCCAAGCTAATTGCATTCTTTGTGATAACACTAGATCCAACGTTATGGAGCACAGACCATGTACGTCAGTGGCTGGAGTGGGCAGTGAAGGAGTATGGTCTTCCAGACGTGGACATCTTGTTGTTCCAGAACATTGATGGGAAAGAGTTGTGTAAAATGACCAAAGATGACTTCCAGAGACTCACACCGAGCTATAATGCAGATATCCTCCTGTCACACCTACACTACCTCAGAGAGAGTAAGTTTGTTTTCTGTCGTTATGGTAGTGCCTATCATCAATCTGTGTTTGATACCGCTGTTAGATCTTAACCCAGTAGGTTTTCAGATGTCTCTGTTCCTAATGTTGGTCTTTAAAATATAGCAGGAAGCTCCAATCCAAAGCCTCTTGACTTTGAAGGAAAGATTCCCATTGATTTCAGTTGGCTTTCATTCATGCTTGTGGGAGAAAAAGAGTTGGGCAATGTTTCTAAATTTTTATCTGAGACAAAATTGGAATTAAACTCCAGCATATTTATCAGTACACTTAGGAAAAAAATCAAATGGGATTCAGTGCTAATGTTTTTTCTGGTCACATACTCATTTATTTCCATATTAACAATGATAATGCTAGCAATTGATTTATATTGATTTATAAAGCAAATTCCAGGCATGATTCTAAGGACTGACAGCAGTTTGCTCTACCCTGAAAAGGTTAAGCAAGACTTTAATGAACTGAATAAATGTTCTGTAAATTTGTGGGAAGAAAAATCTAAAGAAGGAAAAAAAAAAATCCAGTAAAAACAAAAAAAACAAAAAAACCCCAGTCCCTGAGGTCCAAATGCAAAGCGTTTGTAGTGTAAGGATAACATTTCAAAGGGAAAGAGGGGACTAGTGAATTCCTGATTTGTGTACTTTCATCTAAGCTTGAGGAAATTTTGCATGTTTGCCTCAGTTTAAAGATTTTAAAGTGAACTTGGTTTTAAAGCAAACAAACAAACAAACAAAAAAGCATTGCAACACCAGTGCGGTGCAGTCTTCTCCACACGCACATTGTCAATAATCAGCCAGAAATATTCTGTATTCATAATGTTGAATAAATTAATGCCCTAGTTTAAGCTATCAGTCTAAGCTATAGCACACACACCTCCCTGTAAACTGCAGACAGAAACTGACTGTTGGTAGATTCACTTTCAAACAATCCTCTTTGGGAAAATATGGTTTTAAAAGATAATTCTCAATTTTTTTTTTTCATTTTGGTGTTGCTTTTTGTTTTGTTTTGTAGCTCCTCTTCCACATTTGACTTCAGATGATGTTGATAAGGCCTTACAAAACTCTCCACGGTTAATGCATGCTAGAAACACAGGTAATGCTGGCACTGCTCCCATTGCGATAGGTCATATTCTGAAAGCACAGGATTCCTGTTTATGGTTTGCTTGCTCAAAGTGGAAATAGTAAACCAGGAGAGAGATGAGCATGTCCTCTCCTTGTTGTGTGCATGAGTTTTATGCACAGACACACAGAAAAATGGTGGCATCATGTAGGGCCAGATGGTGCAGAATGGTTTCCCCATTGATAATTTCTCATGTCCTATAAACTTTTGGGGCCCATGACACTGATAACTTGCAAGCTCTGAAAACTTTTTTTCTCACTCTGTCTCATTTTACTGTCAGAACTACTCCATGGATCCCAAAAAGATTGTTGGGGCTGAAAAGTTCTTCAGTGTTTGTCTATGTGCTGTGGCTGCTTCCCCCTCATATGCAGTATATATTGCATACTTAAGTAAAATTCTTGCTATTTAGGCAGTTAGCCCATCTCATTTATCAGTTCTCATGTGAGGTTTGTGTTGGGATCTCTACTAAGTCTGATCTGAATGTAAAATGATTTTTGTTAATATTCACCCTTCTGTTACGTAAGTCGGCCCAAACAAGTATGAAGCACAGGTGGAAGAACAACACAACACAGGCCTCAAAAATGTATCTATCAAAATGTGGCTTACAACATTTTTGAAAATATTTCAAACTAAATTTTATCTTGCTGTAGCAGTTCTGTAACAGAGGATGGCATGGAACTGCACATACAGTGCAGTATACGTATTGATAGAGTTATTTGGAATACTGCATGATCATGCCTGAGGGTATTAGTTACCTACAGTGACCAGAAATAACAATTATTTATGAGAAATGAAAAAGATAATACAAAGGATAATGCAAAGAAAAAGAAATAAGAAAACCTTATTTTCATATTTCATTTATTTTTTCACTGTAGTAAAAAGCAGCAAGTTTCCTAGAAAAATTAACTAGATCAGATGATCTCCCACTGAGATTAGATGTTTGCCATTTGACATAAAGTCCTACTATGGGCTATGGGCCTCCAGCAAACCCCACCAAATGCAAGAGAAAAATTTCCATTGACTTTGATGAGGTTTGGAATAAGCCTTAAGCCCTTTTTAAAAATAGACAGTCTCCATAGTCTTTTCCATCTTTGGTTTCCCAGATTCTAATATGCCAAGAAGTTTCCACATAGAATTATCCAAATGTTGTTCAGCAATTCCATGTGTTATCTTTTTCTACATGTGTGCACTGACAATGCTATTCTGAAATTCACCAAAATGAGATTGCCTGCATTTATGCCCTTGGTAGTATGAATTACAATATCATGCTGATCATGACCTTAAGAAAAGTATATTGTTCTATTGGCATAAGAGCTTTGGAGTGGGATTTTCAAAAGACCCCAAAGGTGTTAGGAACAAACTCCTCTCAAAGTCATTGGTAACTTCCTTGTGGCCCTTTTCACATTCCTAGAAATGGGCATTAGAGGTATGTTGATGTAGTTCAGGCAATTTCAGTTCCCGAGATAAGTTTGGTACCATTTTATATTATCAAGTTCAATATTTTTAATGGGGTTTCTGAGAGTCTAGCCCAAAGACCACCAAGGTCTGTGAGAAGATTGCCACTGAATAGGATTTGGCCCAGGGCTGCAGTCTCCGTTGTATGAACTTGTTCGGGAAGTCATATATGAATAAAGAGGAGGAAAAGAAGTTTTATTTCAGAAGATAAGGAACAGCCTGCACACATGGTCAAGATGTGTAGGGAGGGCAGAAGGGATTTACTGAACTTAACTCTCTTCCCCCCTTAACATTGATTTTCACAGAATTTATCCAGTAATTTGAGTGGATTTACACAAGTGCAAAAACTATCAGAAGTCATATAGCATTCCTAATATATAAAATATTTATTCGTAGTCTTTATTCAGATACACTAGAAGAGGGAATTATTAATATTAGTGGAATCAGAGACCGTGAAAATGAATCTTCAGATGTTATGTCTTCTTTCTCCTTAGGAGGTGCCACTTTTATTTTTCCAAATACATCAGTTTACCCAGAAGCAACACAAAGAATAACAACGAGGCCAGGTATGAACAATGACAACTTTTTATACTACTCATTTAATCTCTTGAACCATGTCTTTCTTTTACTCTTTCTGTTTTCTCTTATAAATGATAAGCTAAATTATGAATGCATACACATGTACACAATTATATATATTTGACTATATATATAACATTGTGTAAAGTAAGATAATTAAATAGAAAACGTTTACTAGGTCTGTGTCTTCGTCTTTCCTCTGTCTTTGAAGCAATGCTTTCTAGTATTCAAAGCAAAAGAGGGTAGTATGATTGGAGTTGTGCTCTGCTGTGTGATCCCAATGCTGCGTGATACCAATGCAGTCACTTTTCAATGTGCTTCACCTTCCTGCTTGTAAAAGGAAGCAACAACATCCTCCTTAATAACTTCTGAATAGAAATCTATTCAGAAAAAGTATATCAAAAATACTGGATACATACATCTTCTGCTATCTACTTTTTATTTATGTTTGATATGTCTGATCATGAATTTGGGAGCTTAAATAAATCAAAACAAACCACAAAAATGTTCTCAGTGCTGAGAAGTGTGAGGTCCATTGAAACATTGTGGGTGTGCTGGTTTGTGAAAGGCTAGAGGGAATAATTAAAAAAGATGAGGACATTGCAGTGAAGTTAAAAACTTTCTTTGCATCACCCTTCACAACTAATGATGTTGGAAAACTCCCTGACCTGGACATTTGTTTTTCCAGTAATAAGTACAAAGTACTGTAAAACACTGAAAGGAGTTGGAACAAAATACTGAATTTAAAGGAAACCCATTACTGAGCCAGAGGCATACATCCAAGTGTTCTGAAGGGACATACACTAGAACTGACTGAGCTCTTTTGAAAAGATACTTTCTCTCATTAGAAACTTATCAATACCAAATATTTTATCTATGTCTTGTCAGTGCTGCATGGTATAATTCAGGAAAAATACACAAGTAACTTGGTTTTACATTTATATACATGTGTATATGCATGTCTGTAGATTTGTTAACTGATGAATTAAAAAGAGGGAAACACCTACTATACTGTCAAATGAATAAATCCACCCTGCTTAATCTGTAGGAAAATAAACTCTTCTACTAAATTTATTCATCAATAAAAATGCCCTAGCGAATGAAAAAGGGACCACCAATCTTATTCATATATTTGGCAACAGACTTTTATAAGGGATTTACCAAGATGTCCCACAGCTATTTACAATAAGGGTTAAGTTAGCAAATTGTAAGAAATAAAATCTTTTCACAGATCAAGAACTGGCCAATTAACCTGATATCAAAACTTAAAAAAAGCTTAAATTTTGGGTGCTTTAGCATTCTCTGCTATGTTAGCTACTAATAATGGGAAAAAGGATGCAATCAAATGTGCTTGGAGATAGCATAAGATTTTGACATTACTCAAACTTAAAGATTCTTCTGCAGGATCCTTGTAAAGAAGCCTGGAGGTGTTATTTGAGATAAATGATTTCAGAATATGCTAGCAGCTGAAAATACAAGATAAATGCAGCGTAATGCACAAATTATTTGTGTACCTTACTGATCTCAAATTAACCCTCTTCAATCACAAAAGAGCTAACCATAGGCAACTTTACAGCACAGTGAAAGCCAGTGCTCTAGTTGCTGTCTGAAGTGAAAAGAGTAAACACGTGAAAGAGTATAGTGGAGGGTCATATGGGAAATCTGACTGTGCCCTTAAATAAAACAGAACTATGGCCTTGTATGGAAAGCTACATTAATCATCCCTTATCAAAAAGGCTATTTGCAGCATTATATGGTGCTTAGAATAAGACATGGAAATATGGAAAATCTTTTGAGCCTGCTGAAAGATATAAAAGTTTGTTCAACTCAGGATCTGAGGATGAGGAAAAACAATATATTTATATATCACAGATTGCCTGCTTTACTTGCTTCTCAGTATTAGAAAAAAGAATTTTAGAAACGTTACAGATATTTTCAATAAACATGGTCACAAGTTATTATGGCACCTAGAAACTTTGAATTGCTCAGAGGAATCTGGAATATAGATGAGAAGACAGAGCACAGACAGAAACTTCACTGTAGCTATGCAATATAGTTCTGGATGTCCAAAGTTCTCAGTAGTTTCCAATGAGAATGAGTAAGTAACGTATGACCAGGTGGACCTTGGTGTCCATTAGCAAATAAACATAACAGGTGAGAGTCTGTTGTGAAAGAATACTGCATTATAGGTATGATTCCAGTGATATTTGACAAAAATTGTTTTTTCTATACGTGAAAAATTATATTTTCCATACTTGTTTCATCCTGACTTGTAATGGAAAATAAAATAGCAGTTTTCTTCGAAGTAAAAAGTGTTGTAAAAAAATCCCATATCAGATATGCTGAAATCCTTCATTTCAGCATCTTTAACCAAGTAAAAAATCCTGACATCTACAAAATAAAATGCTTTATGATAAAAGCATCTTTCTGTATTGACACAATTTATAGTGGAATTTGTAGTTTGGGTAGAGAGTGTCTTTATTATTCTTTGTGAACTGGGATATCCTAACTAAACATTTTCTGCAATAAATCATCATACAATTTTGAAAGTATTATATTATCTTTTATAATAGAGTTTTGGCAAATGTTTTACAGGTCAGAATTTTCATTCATTCATTCAGAAATATTTTTGCAGGAATTCAGTTTTCTGTCAAGAAACTATTTTGCTAAATTGTTCCTTGGCCTTTCCTATTAAACATCATGTTTCAACTAGATGGCAAAATAAGCTTTTCCATAAAAAAATTCCTTTCATAGAAGAGCAATAGAGAGAGATTCTGGGGACAAGTACCTGAAGACATGAAAAAGGTCAAAAATGAGAGTAATGGCTAGGGGAGATATAAACAAGATTAAATGGCAATTAGCCAAATCCTGAGATGCAATTTTAGAGAAGGTAATCAAGTATTACCATTGTTAAAGCACCACAATAGCAAATAGGAAATGAGCAAGGCTCATAATAAATTGCAATGACAAAGACATATTTCTTCAGTCACCTTTACAACAGAACATGATGTTTCAGCAAGCTAGAAGTAATACAGTGAAGCTAGCAGGAGCTCAGAAAGACCTAATATAGGTTTGTCTACGTGTCATCAAAGAGAATAATTCCCATCAAAGATCTGTCCAAGATAAGAACATGTTGTACTAACATCCCATGAATATGAGCAGATCTGCTTATCTAGGATAGCAACATGTTTATCAAGGCACAATAACGAATGAAGAATAAAGTTGGAATGTTGTGCTATTTCAAGCAAGGCTGATAACTGGATTTTTCTTTTAATTGAGAGGATGTAGACAGAACAACGTCTTATGATGTGTTGCATTAAAAGGCAAAATTTTCTCACAGTACTAAACTTATGCCAAATTTATTTCAGGGCTGTACTTGCCACTGAGTACAAGTAGGCAGCATCACACAGCCTTCTCAGTGTACAGATTTTTAATTATTTGGAGACCTAGAAAGGAGGAGAGGAGAGGAGAGGAGAGGAGAGGAGAGGAGAGGAGAGGAGAGGAGAGGAGAGGAGAGGAGAGGAGAGGAGAGGAGAGGAGAGGAGAGGAGAGGAGAGGAGAGGAGAGGAGAGGAGAGGAGAGGAGAGGAGAGGAGAGGAGAGGAGAGGAGAGGAGAGGAGAGGAGAGGAGAGGAGAGGAGAGGAGAGGAGAGGAGAGGAGAGGAGAGGAGAGGAGAGGAGAGGAGAGGAGAGGAGAGGAGAGATTGTGGTAGCACATACCTTCTGTGTGATCTTTTTTTTTCCATATTTGTAGCCTTTGGGGCCAGGAATGGAAGAAACAGAAAAGTTTTTGGTAATTTTGCTTGTATCTCCACTGGCTGCTTTGGAAACAGAAATTTGGCAAGGAAAGACAGGAGTGGGCAAGATATTTGTTGAAACTCAGGGCTGACAGAAAACTGTTCTGCAATCAGCACCATGGCTGAGCCATCCCTTTCTGTACAGTTTGAGCTTGGAAAGCTCTGGAAAGTTGACACAAATCCTTCCAAATTTCTGAAAGTCTTCAGTCCGTGAGGTATCTCCAGCCACATTAATAGCAAGTCTTGATCTGATCCTGGCCAGGACATCTGCATGTTAAGATTCGCTTTCACACCGGTTTTCTGCTCAGAAATGAGTGCCTGTGCGAGTCAATTTTCTAAAAGTTTCTGAAAAAGACTCTGGAATAGTCCTCAAGAAATACAAGATAAAAAGATACTAGTTATTTAAATGCAGTACAAAGATAAAGTGAGTATGTTAGTGAAGTTTTTGAATTGTAAGCTTCCAGGAGACGATGAGGCTGGTAGTGCCAGTCTGCTTCTTAAGCCAAACAGACTAAATAAATTAAGAGCAGTTTGGTTGTGAATTTCACATTACATTTTATTTCCATTCAATTCTCCTGCTTAGAGTGCTTGAAAATGGGCAGAGAGCTCAACAATCTGGTGTGCACAGAGCCAGTCTGGGACTGTTTCTTTACTTCCCAACTGGCTTAATTTACAGTCATTTCTAAAATAAAGCACAAGCACTGTTAACAATCAGATCGTCTACACCAATTTAGTTCTATGAGGAGGGTATGGCTACCTTGCTGGGATCCTGGACAGGCTACATAGGTTCCATGGTCTTGGCAGCAATTTTAGGTGGTATGTTTAAGCCAGACGTAGAAAAGCACAGGCAGCTGCAAAAGATTTCAAAGGGTAAAATGAATGTCTGACTTTACTTCATATAGTTTATGAAAAAAGCTTTTATGTTCAAGGTTCTTCATTTTTATATACTATACCATTTAACTAAAATAGAAGTAATAGGTAAGTTTAAAAAAAAAAAAAAAAAAAAGGGAAAAGGCAAGTGAGAATTTAGATACATAAAATTAGCAGCTTCTCCCAAGAAACAGAAAGGTATATTTAAATTGATGGAGCAAAAGAAAAAAAAAAAAAAAGCACAACGCAAAACCTATCACCTTTTCATAAGAGATATAAGAATATGTATACACATCTGTACTTCATATTGAAGCGTGTTCAGTATTTTCACATTTTATGTTTCTAGAGATCTACGAGGCTACCGGGATGGGGAGGGGAAGGTGAAAGGAAAGAAATTATTTCAAGTTTGAAATAACGAGTAAAAGAGAAAGAAGTGAAAATGGTATAGTGCAGCAATCAGTTACCCCACAGATCTCGATTCTGAATAATGAGAATTAGACCAGACAGTGCACCTGGGGAAAAGAGGGCTTGCAAGCATGAAGAATAGCATTAAGGAAAAAGATAATAAAGTGCATTACAATAGTGACAGCTAGTAAGAACACAAAGAGCATGTCACAGTGATTTAGACAAAACTATGCCTTTGCTGTCTCACATGTGCCTGCAGAAAAAGGAACTCTCAAATTCAACCTATAAACTTTGATTAATCTCAAGGGATAACAGCAACAGACTAGTAAAGAAAGGCAAAGTAAATCAACTGAAGTCTATCTTAAAAGAAAATACTGTTACATACACAGACTGGAAGGGAATGTTACACAGTTTACTCTTGGTCTGAGTTCTGACCTTTTGGGAGACTTTTCCCACAAAGCTCAAACATAAATTGTCCATAGTACACTGTGTATGTCATACCTTGGTGTCCTTGGCTGAGGAAGGTGTCACAGGCAATACCCAACACTCATATACATTTAGTGATATAGCAACAATTTAGTTCATTGTAGTAAGTAGATTGATAATTTATAATGATGATGAGTCACAGTGATTAGTTAAGTTGTTAAATCTTAACAAAAATCAGATACCTTTAGAGACCAACCAGCAAAGTGAGTAAGGATCTCTTGACCTCAAGGAGCAATCTTGAGAGGCACCCAGCTCAAGGGATCACTGCCATACAGCCTGCTGTTTCAGTAAGGAAAGCTCAGATTATGGTTTCTTTGACTGCTATATTTATAAGACAAAGTGGTTTGCTTGCAGTCAGACTTGGAATCTTACCACATTGCTTTCAATCTCTTGATGTAAATTGTTATTTCTCCATGAGAGATTTCAACAGATCACCTGTTCTAGCACTGTACTCCCTTTGATCATGGTCATGGCTGTGAGCACCCACTTGGTATTCTATTATCAATGAGTTGTCCAGTTCAGAGAACAGTCACACTGAAGTCTACTATGAATCACAATCCTGAGCAACACTCATGTTGTATGTGGAAGTTGAGCATGCCTATAACAGAAGGTAACCATGAAGGTGCTATGGACTCTACAGAGTATTTATGCCAGATGTTTAAAAGTACTTCACACATCTGAAAAAAACAGGCACTTCCAAAGAGCTATACAGAGAGCAATGTGGTACTGTTATAATTAGAAATGATAAAGACAATGAAGTGTTTAACAAGGAGTATCCTTCCAATTTCTGTAATTTTTCTAATCCAGAGAGTTATCTAGAAATTTGCCCCTAATGGACAGATAACATTTTATGCCATATCTGCATGAAGAATGGTATTTTTCCTTTTCAGACTTACCTTATGAGCAAGCGAGGAGATCAGCATGGACGAGTCACACCCATCCCACTCAGTCAAAAGGTAAAAATAATTTTCATGTGTCCCACCTGTGGGCCCAATACATGTCTGCTGCAATCAGAGTAATCTCTAAAGTGAACTTCAGAGCTATCTCAGGATCTACTTCAGCTTTCAGCTCTGAGGGACTTTTACTTGTGCCTGGCAAACCTGTTGCCAGTAGTAGTTGCATGTAGGCAATGCTGGTGAAGTTACTGGGGCAGCCGTAATTTCCTTGATTGTAGGCTACATCAGGCCCGTGATCAGATAGTCTTAAAAAGCTAAATCCTACTCTCGTGAGCAGCAGGAGTCCCTGGCCTGGGGTCTATCACAGGTTTAGTGACTATCTTTCAAACTGGAAAAATAACTAAATGGATTTCTCCATTTTCAGCTACTCAGCCATCATCCTCAACAGTGCCCAAAACAGAAGACCAGCGTCCTCAGTTAGGTGGGTGTTATTTTATTTGAATTTTCTGATGGAGTTTGTTGGACACATTCAGGTCAGCTTTCACCTACCTACCAGAAGCCATTTGCAAGAGCTGATTCAGAGCACTAATGAGATTTCCAGACAGTGACGAGTAAATCCCCAGACATGTGTGATCTGGCTGCATGGCTGTATCTTAAGTGGAGGCTCCCAGGCCTATTAAAATGTGCTTTTAGTAATGTTTAATGGTAATGACAACCTTTCAGAGTGAAAAAGCTGTTAAATTCCCTGTATTCAGTTTAAGTACAAAGGTAGAAGGTAAGAAAGCCAGAAGACTTATTCTCCACAGTAGTTCAAATAATGACAACTGAAAAGTACGCATAAACAAAGAGATGAAAATGGACTGCAACATACAGAAATCTATTTGTATTTCCTGAAGTCCTGAAATTAAACAGGAAAAATAGAAGGATTATCAATCTATTGGAAAACTGAAGAGAAAGTTGAGGTTTGTAGGAATGTAGGCTAGTCGTTTAGCAAGATGGTTCACTTTGTCATTTCAAATCAGCTAATTCATGGGGTAGGACTCAATCCTATATTGTGAAACTAGAAAGTGTCTTGGACTGATAGTTAGAAAGCACTACACTCTGAGTCAATGATGTCTTTTGCTAACAGCAAAAATGTAGAAGTATGACAGAGAAGTTTTGGAGGATATTCTTAGCCCAGAATTCTCTGTGCCTGTTTTCATCACATGGATTTCAAATCATGATTCTGTTTTTTTGTTACAACTAAATAAAACTCTGTGAATGACTACAACTCCTTAACTTACATGCATGCTGCCTGGGAAGTACTGTACTTCTTTTTGCCCAGATAGCGTTTTATCTAATCTGGCCTCCCAGCCATGGGAATCCTTCAAGAAGTATATTGGTGGTTTATGTAAGTCCTTGAGATCATTTAATGCAAATATGTGAGCTTCACAGATTATTTAAACGTGTAAGGAATGTAAGCATGTAAGCTGATTATCTTCTTGACTGTAACTGAATGATTGAGAGCAATTGTCGGGAGACAAGACAGCCTACTGACATTATTGCTCTGCTTCAGGTTGTGCTTATCATCCATAGCTTGGGCTTTCCTACAGTCATTCCTATTTCAATTCAGGTTGAATTCAGATTGAATTTCCACAGGGAATCCCATGAGGAAAGCTCTGAGATGTTTTGGAATTTGGAAAACCCTAATCACAAATTTAATACAGGAGATCCCTCACTGGACTGTGATGATGAAGAAGAGCCAACACAGCCACTTTGCATGGGTTCAGATATACCCTCTCCACTCTCTTTTGGAGGCTGTTTTGGCACAGAAAAACCTAGGGATGGTATGAAGAGAACAGATGTAGCCCCACAAGATAAGAGGTCTCTGTTCTTTGAGGAGGAACACCTCTTCACCCATCTATGCCACATTTAGCACTAGGTCTCTGGCCTATGGGACCTAGCAGGTTACAAGGGTAGATAGTCCCAGAGGGTATCTTGTTTAAATAGGAATCAGAATACTTCTAGACCAGCTTTACAGTGTGTCTGAACATGTACTTGTGCACACTAATACAGAGAATGAAAAGGAAATATACATCCCTTGCAACTGTTTGCTTGCACACCCAATTTTAAGAGAAAACCTGCAAATATTGTGATGCAGAGATAGAAGCCACTTTACTCAGTGTTTGATCTGCTTTTCAGGTGGCACTTTCTAACTCCTACAAGATTAAAAAATGATGCCTAAAATATATGACGTTGTTACATGGTTTTAAATCTTTATTTACAATTTTGCAGATCCTTATCAGATTCTAGGACCGACCAGCAGCCGTCTTGCAAATCCAGGTGAGGCGAGGTTTTGCTGATTTATGAGAGTTTTTCTTCTCTAATAGCGTCCCCACTCCTATTTTAAGTCCGGACTCTGAAGTTGATGTGACAAATTTTACTAATCTTAGTATGATTCAGTGAGAGCTTATGATACGTAACACATTGAAGGTTTCTAAATTACTTAAGGGTGGGACTAAGCTCACACATTAAAGCACATAAATTCCAGTGTCATAGAGTAACTAGACAGGACTTAGGTGTCCTAGTTGCCATTATATTCATTGGGATATAGTTATTGTAGCTCTCAGTAGAGAGCTACTCATCTCATCCTAGAATATATGTTTATATTCAGTCAGTCGGATATCTCATTACATTTTACCAAACATATCAATAGGAATTCACTTCAGTTGCTTGAACACTGGGAGTTTTCTTAGGTGCTGTCCTTCAGGAACCTCTCCAGAATGGCATGAGTTTTTTACCAGGCTGTGTCATGCATGTCCTAGATTCTGTAATCCACAATCCAATGACATGCTGACCTTGACCTGTACAATATTTTGGCTGCATAACAGAAGTCAGCAAAAATATACAGGGAAAAATTGGAAAACAGAATTTATTTGCAAGGAATAATTGGGTTAGACACTTCAGAAATGATCTCTCATGATAAGAAGGTGGTAACTATGTGCATTGTGAGCTGGTCCTTGTAGTCCTTGTATTTTTAGTCCTTGTATTTTAGCTGAAGATGGATAAACTTCCTGACAAGTTAATAAAACTGATTATGAACTGGACAGATTTCACTGTTGTTTCTCTGAATCTGCAGGATGAACTCTGGTCATACATCAGTGTTATCTGCCGCAATAAATTGACGTTAGTGCCACTTCCTTTTTCCCTTTCTTTAATACTCAAAGGGCACAGTGTTACTTGTTCCACGTTATAGTTCTCTTCAACTCTGAGCAACAATGTTTGATCTCACAACAATTTTATTGCCTTTCCAAGCATGAATTTACTGAAATACTGCTACATTTCCTTTCATTTTGTCCCAAGTGACAGCAGCCATGGTTCTAGATTAGATTACTTTCTAGACAGTTTAGCATTGCACAGGAAAGCAGCTAAATATTAAGAATGACTTTTTCCAAATGGCCTCAGGAGGTGGATTTCCAAGTGACACTGACCTTAAGTGGTTGTGAGGGCTTACCTCCCTTTAATTTGTATGTCTCAGGCTTTTATAGTTTTACCAAGTGTGCATTTGGTATCCTTCATTACTCTGGAAGACACTAAAGTGCTCTGGATTGGGATACATTTTTAGCATTTGGGTATGGCATTTCTACACACCATCTTTCCTGTGTTTTAACATGTTTTAAGTGTTTATAAATTGGTGGAATTAATCTCTCATTAAAGGAAATTGACAGCAACCATTTATTTTCATAGGACTATATATTACATTTGGAAGGCAAGTGTTTATGTTAGAACATATGTTGGATTGCTTATTCAAAAATTTGTGCGTTGTCCTGTGCTGAACTGTTTATTGATTTTCAAAGGCTAATCCCCATGTTATGTTTCGTGTATTAAACTTGCATGCCTTGCTCATACCACAGATTCTTTTGTTTGTTTGTTTATTTAATGCATGTTAATGGAAAAGAAGAAATTCATTAAGGGCAGTTTGGATAAGTATAATTTAAATGAATATGGATTTTAGTTGCACTGAAGTATAAACTGCTAATGGATTTCAGATGCTAATCTATCTTGATATTATAATTTACCACTAAGCTTTGTAAAGAAAAGCTTGTTTATTATATCCACATTTCTGGTTTGGAAAAATGAAAAGAAAGAAAGAAAGAGAGAAAGAAAGAGAGAAAGAAGAGAGAGAAAGAAAGAAAGAGAGAAAGAAAGAAAGAGAGAAAGAAGAAGAGAAAGAAAGAAAGAAGAAAGAAAGAAAGAAAGAAAGAAAGAAAGAAAGAAAGAAAGAAAGAAAGAAAGAAAGAAGAAGAGAGAGAGAAAGAGAGAAAGAGAGAAAGAAAGAAAGAGAGAAAGAGAGAAAGAGAGAAAGAGAGAGAGAAAGAGAGAGAGAAAGAGAGAAAGAGAGAAAGAGAGAAAGAGAGAAAGAGAGAAAGAAAGAAAGAAAGAAAGAAAGAAAGAAGAAAGAAAGAAAGAGAGAGAGAAAGAGAGAAAGAGAGAAAGAAAGAAAGAAAAGAAAGAAGGAAAGAAAGAAGAAAGAAGGAAAGAAAGAAAGAAAAAA